>NW_025106641.1:8400000-9000000 GCF_013123115.1 Colletes gigas
GAGAAACGTCTTCGTTCGATCGAATCGAATTCTCGTGGAAACCAGTCTCGAGCGATTCGCGCCTTAAACGTCGATCGTTCGCGGAGCGGTGCGCGACGTTTCGTGTCCGGCGGACGAGAATTCGGCGCGATTGAGCTGCAAAAGCGAGTATACACGCTAATTAGCTGTCCGCTAATTAGCAGGGCGCGATATACGAGCCATTCGAAACGCCAGCGGCGGTAAAACTGGAATGATACGGGCCTGACAAGCGCTAAATCTCACGTCCCGCGTCCACTCGAAACGTCCAGCCGCCGGTGCTATGACGTTGATAGCAGTATTTCAAACGGTGATGCGTCACACTTCCACCTACAACAACATTGTTCGTGGCCGGCGATGCGCTAGCAGGACGTTATTATTATGCCCTTGCGATTTTATGCCTCGCGAGCGATCTTATTAAAGGTAACGAGCACGATCGTATCGCGTCGCGCAATAAAATACCACGGCCTTCTCGAATCTCTCCTCTCGACGTTTTCGCCCCGCGTCCTCCTTGCCCCAGGAGGGCAAAGGTTGGCTGGGATTTCTAGTTAGGAGTCGTAACTTAGGACTAAATGCTCGTCGAACAAGATTCGGGCATGCAAAGGTGGATCTAAGACCGCACAACTAAGAAGAAACACGAATAAAACGAATCATATTATGTTCGTGCATTTGTTTTCAAAGGTGATTTTAAAAGAATTCGTAGAAAAATCTATTTTTTAATTTTATTAACGAATACCTTAGTGGTGAACAGTTTCGCTTAGTCCAAGATTTTTCACGCCCAGATTACTAATGATCGTTGCTATTCGTTTCTGTTGCAAGTGACCAACGAATCGCAAATGGACATACGATCCATCAAATTTCTCTCGCTCAATTTGTTACGGCAATGCTTTGCAATGATTCACGAGGCCAAGTTTGTGTGAATGGTTTGCAATGCTAGATGTGGGATATTTCTTATTAAATAGCGTTTAGATTTTATCCTTTTTAACCATAACCATTCTTACTTATGGACCATTTTTAGTACAATGTTTTGGAAAACTCTGTAAAAATTATTCACGGGAGAATATCGCGGTCGTTAGAAATTATTTAATAAATCATTACGGGTCATTAGAAAGGATGAAAGTATCACAGTTATTAGAAACGATTCGCGTAATAAATCTTTGTTTTTGTATCGCTCTCACGACCATAAGGAATTATTACTTTTCTTACCATACGGTTTTGAATGATTAGAAACAATCTTCGTGATTTCTAATTTTCTTTCGGTTTATATATTCGTTATTTTTAACTGCAGGAAAGTCGAAATCTAGAAAGACATTGTGAAATTTTGTCTAAAAGTAAATAGGATAAAACTATTTGATCGTTCTTGTCAGGAACAAATTAAAATGCTTTTCTAAATTGTACTTTGACGTTAAGCACGTAGTTTGTGCTCCTTACACTTACTGAGGACTGCTATTATTGTGTCGAAGTATGTGTGTTTCACTATGCGTGACGTTGGATCGTTATCACGTGTCAAATTGTCACAACAGCATAGCATTTATCTACTCTGAGGTTAACCCAAAGTGCTCAACAGACAATACTCCGATAAGCCGGCTTTCCTCGTAACGGATTCGATAAACCGAACCGCAAGAAAACATAAAACTGACAATCGGCTTTTTAAAAACCCTTTATACTCAGGACGAACCTCCATACAGGAGATTTTTTGGTAATGAGAGCAACAGAAACATTCAAGCTTTTTAAATGTATATTATGACGAATATTTTAATGTTGAAATTCTACAAAATTATGTATGAGAGATAGCCATATTTTTCTTCGTCTGGGAAAACACATGAAAATCCCAAACTTGAATATTCCCATGCAGAATATGGATGAGGACCACCTTCCTCCTCAGTTTTTTGTTTTTTTATTAACAGTTTGGGGATATTCAGAAACCAGTTCTCCATGAATAGCGCGAGAGGTATAATTTTTTGTCCGTATGACTTTTATAACAACACGCGTCTCAATCTTGGAACCATTTATTATGGCTCTATGTTTAACCTACAGTAATATAAGAGCTTACTGTACGTCAACAAGAATGTACTCTTTTAGTAAGCAAATTATCACAAACGAGTAATTTACTTATTGGCCTGTTCCGCGTAGTTCAGAAGAATGTAAACAATTTTTCCTCGTCGAAAAGGATTTCCGTCGAATCATTTGCTTCTCAGAAACAATTCTAGAATCAGTTCCCAGGGAGTGACTTGCAAAACGGGCGACCTGTCGCTAACCACAGTTAGTCATTAGCCATTTCTTCGTCAGGTTAGTCGGGTGACTCACCGGTGTTCCGAATTTGAAATTAATTCTGTTCGTCTGCACGCGAGCATTGGGCCTTCAGTCATTAACACGAAAGGCATCGTGGTAACGCGGAGCAGTATTTTCTTGTGTAGCCTAACACCGCAAAAAGTCCACGCCATTATCGCCTCAGAAGTGGCTCGTAACGAAACTCAATTATGCGTTCACATCGCGCATGCGATGGGAATTCGCGGGTCATTTGTTGCGTCGTGAGATACTGACTCTCCTGTCGTGAACATAGACGTGATATTTAGGCGATAGGTTAGACGAATATATTATGTAAATCCTAATTCGTTCATGTGAAAGCATTAACTCAAGATAAATGAAAAAGTAAATTAAGACTACTCGTTCTCTTAGTACAGATATACCAACGATTAGAGGTTAATGTCTATTTTTTAAGAATATTTTAGGGTTAAAAATTGTGTGTATTGCTTAACGATTTTTTCAAACATTTCTAATTCTCTTGGATGTTATTGCAATCCTTTCCTATTAAAAACAGACTTTTCAAAAGGTATATATTTATTGTCGAACAAATCTTAATTTCAACGTATTCGTTTCGACCAATTGTTTGGGTCCTTTTCAGGACTTGTCTAAATAATAGAGAAAAATTTATTAAATATGTGATGAACAACTTGATAGGTATAGCCATTGTTAACGTAACGATGCAGATAATTATAGACTTTGTATTCTATTTTCACTGATCCATTCAAATCGCGGCTGATCCGAGCATCCTTCGAGGATAAATTTAAGACCCTCGTGTAGGTTAGCATTAAGCTGACCAGAACTCTTTCATCGTCGTTTAGTCTAAGAACAAGGCGAGCTAATGAAGCCTTTTGTACTTAATATCTATGTATTGACTCGCATTCTGCCGATCGAATTGAAAAAATATCTCATTCTAAGATACGTGGTACGAAGTCTGAACCTAACGGGGGAACGGGATTTTCATTAGCATAATCGTTAAGCTATTCTTTCTCGAACTGATTCTTTTAATGATATATGCGTGAAACTTCTGGGCTTAATCGATGAGTTATTAAATATTACAATATTTAAATTAGTAAAACGATTGGAAAATGATTTCAATACGATTACTTTGATACACAGTACGTATCACGTATCGTGAATTACAAAATTTATTTTTTTTTTAAATAATGTAACCCTTTGTCGAGTAACTGATCAGCGATAAGGAACGTTTTCAGCATCGAACTTTCCACGATATCGAGCTATTATGCGCGCCATTTAATAGTGTTCTCTACCGCAAACCGGTCCCGTAATTCTATATGTTTGTTGGATAGCCTTTTCTTAGATCGTACTCGATATTCCTGATGAAATTCAATATTCCGTATAATCGATAGATGTCAATACAATTTACATTTCCCCTGTGCACCGCACTTTCGATTCTAGCTTTGCATCGAGTCGTGCAGCTCGTGCCAATAATTCGCTCCAATTTACTGCCACTTTGATAACAGCGAGCCAGCGCCACGCGTGCTTTTCTATTGACACTGTTGTCCAATGGAACCGATGACAGCTCTAATAAGGTAGAATCGTAATCGACTTCATTAAAGAGCATTCAAATGTTATAACAACCTGGAAGGTGTGCATTTGAATAGATAACATCGTGTTGACATCTGTATAATGACCTTTGTGAAATGTCAGCATAATGTGAAGCGTTCGTGCTTGTTCTTAAACATGCCCGGAGTGTTAATAAAGTGTAGGATATTTTTCTTTCGAATCGATTTTACGTATTAGCATAAGAAACGTTTCGACAAACTCTCTATTGCTTCAATAGATTTCACATTGTCGTGTGCTCGACAGTGAAACAGGTATACGAATATACAAACATCGGTGCACGTTTAACGTAACCACCGTTTGCTTTCGAAAAGTTATGAAAATTCATTCTACCCTCTGCAAGATTGATATTTAATGTAATAAAAAATTCTGACTTTGTATGCACAGTAAATGTTTCGATCGAATTATAAAATAATGTAGATAATTGCTCGTTTGTCGAATAACCGGTAAATAAATTAACACGGTCGTACGAGCAAAGTTTAACTTTATTAAACACGTGTAATGCTACGTCGTCTAGATTGTTTCCGGATTAAACGATAGATCACTTTGTGCCGTACCATGTGGGCATAGATCGACTCGAGTGGTTGAATATTCCAATGAACTTGCTCATTACCATCCTTAGATAAGTTCGATCAACAAGGAACACTATGGCTAGACACAGCCCACTATACTTAAACATACTTTAACAATGAACTAAATTCAATACGCATTCGTGGGTTAGTGTTTCGAGATATTTATTCTTCATTGTTCCTCGCTTTCACATATGTTGCTCCAGTTACCCATTTTCGATAAAAATTTAGGAACTTATTTATCCGCAGAAAGTTGCATTATAATATTAAAGAACTGTCCACGTTGTAGGATTTGATTTTTTCGCGTGGAAAAGAGCTAAAGCTTGTTTCTGGAATCACACTGTGCATGGAACACATTCGCGCGTAATCGTATATTTTAATCAGTTGCATAGGTATTGCTCGTTTAAGTTATCTAGTCTTTCCGCTCGCCAAATCGAACGAATCGGTTGCAAAATAAATTGCAACTCGGCGAAGTAGCGCTGGAAATTTCCTGACGCAAGAAGCACGCGCGGACAGCTTCAAACTTCTCGCGGTTTTATCTACGATCGATTCGATGGAAATCTTTCATTCGATTCGTTTTTCTTCGCGTGTATTCTTTTTTACATTTGTTCTTTTTTTTCCTCGTGCAGGACACATGCTCTGTAACGGATACTATGTAAAGCGAGATCGCGGACAGCTATGAATTGAAACTGATTCTTGTAAGGCGAGTTGAGTGGCTTGTCTTGAGGCCGAATCCAGGCGTGTGGGTGCCGCGGCAAGATGGAAATTTATTGTCGAACATTCGTTCTCGCGAATGGGCCAGAATAAAGTTGCAAGCAGAAATATTACGTGGCTTGAACTTGGCGCAATCAGCGCGTTTCTAGTTTCATCGAGCTGCGGGGCAAAATGTCAACACCCAATAACGAGAATGCTTGGACGCGCGGGGAATTTGTTTTTCCTCGAAGCCTCGCATAATTAATGCTCGCAACAACGATTTTCGAGCGTGCCTCGTCGTCCGTGAAAATTGTGGGTGTTGGAAATTACGGTTGGGTGTATCGGGTGTTGTTGAAACCAATATCTCGCGCTTCAGAAATTCGTTTTACAATCGCTCATTTTACAACGAACAACAGACAAAGACAAAATTGTTTTCGCAATGATTTCTGATTTTATTTTACTGCGTTTCAAAATTTAAAATTCAGATGGAAAAATTCAATAAAATACGAAAGAAAAGAATTCGTTGAAATCTTCAGGGTAGCGTTCGTAAATTTTTTCCAGTTGTTTGTCGTTTATTAGATATTACCTCGCACGGTGATGATTTATTTTTTCCCCTGCCCCTTGAAGCGATTTTCGAGGGGTTTTCGCGAGCCATGACGAGCGTGTGGGTGCCGAAAAAACGAGGGAAGCTTAGATACGCCGCGTCGTGGACGGGGAAAGAGTGGAACGGGTCGTTGAAACCCGAGGTTATCTCGGTGAACAGGCATGTCCTGCCACCACGCACCAATGTTTCCGTCTTGTACTCTCTCGTGTCCGACAAGATCTTTATTTTGCCGTGAGAAAAATTTATCTGCGCGCGGCAACACCTGGCATCACCTCCCGCAATGGCTGGTACCAGGCTTCCCCACGTTGTTTCTTTCTTTCCTGCGTCTGGCGCGAGGTTGAAAGTTCATTCGCGCCTCGTCGTCCCGAACGAGAGCCCTTTAGTGGCCCGTGACGTTTGTCACAGATCATTCGACCGACACCCACGCGGTTGAATCGATGGCAGATCCATTGAGTCGACGCGCGAGCCGTAACGAACGAACTTGTGTTCCTCGTCTTGATTTCTGTCCGTTGGCGTGCCGCCATTTTTCACGCGACCAAACGTTTCGTTCGATGGGGATGTTTCAGAGTATGCAAGACGCATTGTAACGCGACAGAATAGCGATTAGCGATTGTGAAAAATATTTTTTCGATAGATTTGTATTTCTATACGTTCGATGTTTCGATCATCTTTATACGATCCGACACAATGTTCGTTCGTTCGTTTCGAATACAAAGTTCGTACGTTCTCGGTTCTTACCCTTAGGGCAATCGGTCTCTCTCGTTCTCGCTCGTTCTCTCTCGTATTTAAAGCACGTAGTTATTCATATGTAAATGCACTGTGTCTTTCGCCATCGTTAAACTTCGAATTAATGCACGACTTTGATTCACAAGTATCCGGCAGCAGGTCGTTAAATACGATGCATATTAATAGCTTACCGCTTCGATACGCGTTAATGTGTGATGCAAACAGAAACATGAATCAGAGTAATAAACGCGGTGAAAAACGAGGAACGAGCGCGCCGTATATAAAGGCGTACGTGTACGATTGCTGAAAGCTTAAGGTAATATCAATAATACGCGGTGTTGTATACTTTGGATCGTTAGTTTCACGGTGAAGGTGCATCGACGCGGACTATGCTTCTTGTCCTTTTGGGCAGACGTTCCGCGCCATTGACCACGCGTTTTCATCATTGAGTAATGATAGTTATCTATGGGATAATGGGTCTACGCGATAGCATCTTCTGTAAGAACAAAGGCGAACGTAAGGGCAATCAAGATGGCTCCGATAAGAGTAATTCTAACGTTTATGCAAAGTACTGGACGTAGAAGTCCAACGAATAATAACGTATCGATGATAATTCATAAGCGTGACCAATTGGCCGTATCTCATTTGCAGAGCTTACCTCGTATAAATTACATTTAATTTGAAATACGTTCGGTCGTTCTGTATTGGAAAGGAATAAATATAGGAGCGTGTCTTACTAACAAGTTTATAATTTGTATTAGACATACATTAAATACAGTTGCTTGTTTAAACGTTAATACGACCATTGAAGATCTGTAAAAATGTAAATTTTATAAATTTCTAAAAAAATTAATTTGTTATATTCGTAAAATCTTCGAAGAGACTTGCTATTCTTTATAGCTGCAATAGCGAAGTTAATCGTGTCTCAAAGTAGTATTCGCCAATAAATATTAATTAGAATTGTCGTCTTCCTAACGTTCGACGCGACATAATGATTTACAAGTTGTTAAAGATCGTCGGAGAAAGCGAAATAAATTACATGGATGATCTAAGGATATCTAGGATCAATTAAGTTTCCAAACGCGGTTCGACGGTCTCACCGACCGAATCTAAATGCAGAAGTGTTCAACGATGGAAGAGTACGCGAAAAAAGCAACGGTCGTTGAATGCGAAGTATAATGTCGATAGTAACGTGGGTGTGAGTACTCCTGGAGTTGGGTTTTTCAATGGCGCGAAAGTAATGCGTACGAGGACGTGTTTTGTGCGTCTGACGAAGCGACAAAGAGCGCGCGGGCCTTCGGGATGGACGAGCGAAGGGACGACTTTTACGGTCGCGTGGCATTCTTCAGCGATCGACCACTGCCGGCCCCCATCGGTTCAATGAATAATCATTGTTCAATCATCGTAAATGCCGAACGACGATTGCCTCCGGGACCGCTCGAGCCGAAGATCGGAAACCAATCGTATGCATTGCAGCTTGTGGCCAGCTACAATTGTAATTTATAGTATACTGACACTCCGGGTATACTACCTGCTGTACCTGTTTTTAGCCCCCACGAAATGGAACTCTGGCCACTTTTACCCGCTAATTTTAATCGCTCGGTAGCGATAGTCATTTTAAAAATGCAGTATCTTTATGTTCATCGAAGGCTCCACAAATTTTTATATCATTCGTGTAAACTGTTCCCTGATTTCAGTCCTCTTTCAATTTTAACGAGTTAAAGGATTTCAAGAATAGAGTAAACAGCTTTTCTTAATATCTTATTTGGACTATCATACTTTGTGCGCGTTAACAAATTCACGTACGATTATCCACACTATTCCCTGGGCTTGCATAACGCTCGAGATTAAATCGTACGCGCGGCAAAACAAAACCGTGGCGAACACGACTCGGCGCAATTAGCGCCAATCGAGAGTCACGAATGGGTCGGGACTTAACGAAAAACTTGTTATTCCGAGGGGCCATAAATAATTTTTTACGCCCCTAATGAGGACCACCGAAGCTCGGAACGCGTTCACAATCAACACGTTTATTCGAGTTTAACGAATTGCGCGGTGGCCGGGTTCACCGTTTCCGTTTCCGATCGGGCAACAAAAATTCTCGTTGTTCGGGAAAAATCTGATAAACCGCGAACGGGTATACGTATTTCGGCGGGGCAGATTGAATTCCATCAGATACCGAGACAATTAACCAATTACTATAATTAAGACACACGCCTCCATTTAGCATTTGTTCGATCCGGGGTCGGTCGTCGAATTTGCATTCGAATCCACTTCGGGCCTCGGTCGCCCGTTCTTTTTCTGCGTGGCATCGTCCTTTAACGATCTGGGAGGTTGAATTGATTTTTCTCTTAACTGATCCGGCCTCCGAAACAAACACCGGTCCGCGTTCGAGTACCTTTTATTCGTTGGTTAACATTCGGGATGCCTTTTGCTTAAACGAAGTAAAGAGTCAGAGGCTTTTATTGAGAGTTTCGAGCAGAAGGGTCAATTTCAATCTTGAATATTCGAGGGAACTGGTCCTCGTATATACAGTAACAAATCAAAGAAAATATGTAGGGAATTTAGGTAGTAATAACAAATTATATTCACTTTATATTAGGATTCACATCTATGAAGGATTAGTTACACGTTGAACAAAAATTAAGAAACGAGCCATGGAATAAAATACTTGTAAACGAATGGAATAAATTTAGTGTCAGCGCTAAGTAGCGAAAAAAGAAAGTCGAGGCTCGTCGATCGGTGTGTTCTTTCTTTACAACGTCGTTCGAGGGTGTCTCGACAGATTATAAATCTGCTTTGGAAATACACGAGTCGAACGGTACGTTTGTCTTCCCAGGTTTCGTTTCTGTCTTCTGTGAGCCGAAGTCACCGTGTCGCAATCGAAACGCGTACATTACGCGTCGCGTTACGTAAAACAATCCCGTTTCATTATTTAGAATGAAGCGTACGTGTTTGCATCGAAGTTGGTGGAATCGCGGACGAGGCATACGACAAGTGCAATAAATTGATCGCGCAGCTGACAACTTCTAATTACGGCACGGGTCACGGAATTAATTTACATTATTATCGCGGACGGTCGATGAACTGTCGACTACGATCGTAAAGTCTCCCACATTTTTGCAAATTGCGAAGACGCAGCCTCTTATCGATCGTTCTTTCGCCTCTCGAGTTTTCAAATGTAAATACGAGACGCTATGGAATTTTTCAGGACATTCGCGGTGAATTTTTCGATGCAACTTATACCTTGAGATATATTAACTTAATATAGGAACTGAACGTTTCTGTAATAATCGGGATAATTTGCAAAACACCTAATCTCGTGGTTGGGGGCTACGAACGAGGGTTTTACATTTACTCTACTTTCTCCTAGTATCAAAAAATATAGGAAGTACATTTCACGCATCACTGGTAAAAAAAATAACGAAAGAGTGATTAAAATAAAAGTAACAGTGATGGACAAATTATGTGGTTCAGTGTGTAAGATCATTTGCAACGTACGTCCAGCGAATCTTTGAGAATAAAAATATAAATAACGACAGTTTTATCGCCATCGACGACTGCTAAACGCCAGTTTAGAGTTTATAGCGGCCTCTCTCTCTCTGTCTCTCGAAAAATAAATTAGAAGGAAACGCATTCGAGGCGCATTAGCATAGTCATAACTCACGGTACGCCTATCAGTCACTCGACTGTCGCGTCTCGTGGCACACGAGCGCGCGTAATAAATCGCGTAATTGGTCATAGATCCGTTGAGGTAGGCCGGGGACCGCGTTCTCGAGGTGCCTCGTTCTCGTGGCAGGTGCGTCAGACGGTGGAATATTAAATGATACAGTCCGAGAGGGGTCTGTATGCGGCGCGTAATACGATTAACAGCATCACCGTAGGATCCCTTGTAGCCACGCTGTCGCGTCGACGGGGGGTCGCCTAGCATTAGATCCATGATCTACGGCCGGTGCTCGTTTACAGCGTTCGTTACGTTGCCTTTTATGATTTACGGCTCCTCGGACGCGTTTAACAGGCGGCGGTGGTTACACAGTCGTGCGTAAGCGTGCCCATTAGGCATCCGTGTCTCGACGACGCGTTCCCTCCCGACGCTTTTCGTCACGAGCCCTTTTTTCATGCCCCACCGAAAGTTCCGCCACATATTTTTAATCTCGGTCGTCGACATCAAACACCAAATTGGACCAGCATTTTTCACTTTGTTCAAGTTTGAATATTCTGTGGTCTTTTTGGGGGGCTGGACGACTTAAAATAAAAACAATTTTCAAGAATCTTTTGGAGGTAACTTTGAAACTTTTTCTAATGAATGTTTAATGTTTTCTATTCATCTATTATACCATTTTGAAAAATACATTACCGTGTCCTCCCTAAACGAAAAACGCAAGAACTTAGAGCGGTGCTTGGTAGCAGGAAGGGAGAGAACATGGAGAGTCGTCTCCGCAGCCGCCATGCGACCTTTTCCTCCATCGTCAGATACGCATCTGACGATACGTCCGGAATTTCTTTATTCCACGTCCTCCACGGTTCCCCGGTTTCTTTTCTTCGTCGAATCTCAGGCGTACTCTCACCGCGGCCTTCGATATCGACAGCACCGATTTCGCGATTGCAATATGTCAGCTCGTAACGATCGTTTAAACTTCTGTCCAGCGACGCGCGGGATATCTCACCATCTCGCGACTCGCATACTTGTATAGGTCATGTTGGAAACCGTTCGAACGGTTCGACCTTTTCTAGCGACTGGTTCCAATCGTTTTTGCGGCCTTCTTTCAACGAAACGCGAAGGATCGTCGAAACTCTTTTTCTTGCAACAACTTTCCCTCTCGCGTCGACGACTTTTGTTTCGTTTCTTTCAAGTTTCGAATTCGATTCGTATCGTCCAGTCATAGATCACTTACGATCCCTTCGACATCAAATTTCACTAGTCAGGGAAGAGCACGAATCGTGACAATAACCAAAATGTTCACCGTTGGGTAAATAGTCAAGTGTTTTTATAGACTCGTAAACAATCGTAAAGTCCTAAATTCACGATCCAAATAGCAACTTCTAACACGGATCAGTATTTACCAGTCCTCCTGTCGCGCTATATTCTACCAAACGACTGTTCCTGCTTCCTTACATCGTTTCACCCACTTGTTCGCGAGCGATTTTGATCTGTTGACATATCGGAGCAACCGGTTCTCTCGGGATCGCCGATCATTCTTTCCGAAGAATGTCGTCTTCTAGAAAAGGCATAAGGACACACCGAGACTCGCTCTATAACGCGCCGTGGACCGAGCTTCCCTCCGTGCAACGCGTCCGCAGCTATCTTGATAACAGAATTCAAACGAAAGTTATGCTGGTCACGCTCTTCCTTGACAGACTGTATCGTCGTTTACGTCCCACAGCACTGATTCTTAATCTTTTTAAGCTCACGATCTAACAGGACATTCTTAATCTATCTGAATTCATGGCATAGTTCGAAGGCTAGAAAACCGGTCCGTTTCATCCTACATAGCTGTAGCAACAACGTTAAAACCTATAGAAAATAAAAACTTTGGTCATCGAACGATTGGGTCAGAAGTTTCAATCAACCATTGCAATTACAGTTTGCTCAACTGTACGCTAAAATACCTAGAGAGTAGAGTTTTCGAACTTTTCTGATAACTGGATCAATGGATATATTTATTTATTTATTTTACGGACATTGGTTTACATCTAATTGTACATAGTGCTACAGGAAAAGATTACAAGAGATACATTAAAAAAATCAATAGATGCAGAATATCTGTATGAGAATTTAAGAAACGAGATAACGATATAGCAACTCAAATGAACAATATTCGTTGCTTTGAAAATTGTCATTTTGCTTAATTTTGTCCGCGTTTCGGACGTTTTTGCGCACCGTTGCGACGTTACTTACGGAATGACCTAATAAATCAATCCAGCGACAGTTGCAACGGTACAGCGACAAAAAGAGAAACCTCTCCGGTGGCTGGGTGGGACGAACACTTTCCTGAATCGCACTTATCGGCCTCGTCGATGAGTGGTTACATCTTAATAAGGAGGGCAGGAACAAGCGGCGCGAATTCATCGCCTCGGTCGGTTATTATTAATGGCCCCGGTCTTGTTAGCGATTTTCGCAGGGGCACTTGGCTGCCACGGGGAAGGGGGCGAGGGCAGATACGCCAGTGATATATTAATTTATTAACTAGTTTATTTATACGGCTTAAAGAGACCCGTCTACGCGAATGGCACGAGGGGCCCTGTGGGGATTCGACCGGCCGGGCCCCCGACCATAACTCAATCCACGGATCTCGAGAGTCCCCGTTGGCAGTTTTCTACGCTGAACTACTGCCCGGCCGCGTCGATCCTATCTCGGCGGTTGCACGCGCTCCGGCCAGCCTCCGACGGCAGGTCAGCCAATCGTCGGGGGCCAGATTCCATCCAATAATGCCGATCCGGCGACTTGTAAATCGAAATTTGTCTCCGGGGCTCGCGTTCCTCGACTTATCGTCGACGGGCCATTAGAGATTCCCGCGACTGGCCGCCACAATGTGTACACATTGCGGTTTCCTTCGCTCCCATCCGTGCACGACAGGCCGAATCCGATTCGAGCAATTGCTGTTATTACGATTGCGATCGAAGTCATTAGGGTCAGCCTCGAGGAATAAGTTGCAGGTGTAACGTCCTCCGCACAGTCGCGTTCCGCGATCCGTTCCTTCGATCGGAGCTGTTCGATACTCGATTTCGGAAAACGGCGTAGGAAATTCTCGTTTAGATTAAAACGCGACGATACTCGCGGGACTACGAAAATCATTATTGCCAAAGAAACAAAGCGACAATTCTTGTTTCAATTAAATTTAAATTCAACAGTTACTCTCATAATTCTATTTAATTTTACATTAAAATATACTAGACACGTTTATCTAGACAGCTACAGGATTTAAACGATCGAAAGATCGATTTTTTGCGCACGATATTTGGACATCGAGGCTGCCAGTCGAGGTTAACCGCGTGACTCGTTTCTCGACGTTTGTACGCGAGTGTCACCGTCTTAAAACGTCATCGATCTTAAAGTAATGATGTAGTACAATCCGAGAGCAAGCGCGTGGACGAAAAATTCCGTCCGCGAGATCGGAAACGAACTCGTCCTCGTCAAGGCCGCCTTAATCGAAAGCTCGGTGCTCCGGGCGAGTAGGCTGCCGAAGGCGCGTCTCGATCGAGGCACGATGTAATTCAGAATTCCTGGCCGTTTCCCAGTTGCTCGTACGAGATCGCGTCGCTCTGACTGATTCGAAGAAGTTCAGGCATCGCCGTTGACCGAGGATAATTGTATCGTGCGGCCGTGCAGGACGATCCGTCTCTGTCGACTTTATCTTACCGCTAATTTGTTCGATAGGTTGACCGAGGCGGGGACCAACGGGAATGGCGGATAACTGCGGATGATCCGACTCCGGGAGTAAATCGTGTCTCGGAGCCGGGTGGAAATTTATTCGAATAATAGACGACGGAGCAAATTCTCGAATTTCAGAGATTGGGAACAGTGTTTTGAACATTAAATGTTTGCAGAATAGGGAAAATAGAAAAACTATTATATATGTATAGAAATTGATAAATTGTTATTTTAAAAATATTGTATAAAACGGGCTTGTAATCGACTAGAATAGAAATATGAAAGAAATCGCGATCTATGAATATAAAAATAGCATAGAATAACCAATACTAGAACACGCATTGTAACGTCAGAATTTCAGATTGGGAATCGAACGTAACATGAATTTGTTGCATCGAAAGTTCGCTGGTTCCCCCATCGTAGTTTCTTGTGCAGTTCGAAGACACTTGTTATTTATCGATACACGTTTCATCGGATCATCCAACCCACAAGTAAATCCTCCCGTATCTGTGGCTCGCGAATGTAACTAGACCAGAGATGAGAGCCAACGCGTACGCGCAGGTACCACCGCCGCGAGTCGCGACTAAGAATTTATAGTCGCCGTGGAAAATTACCATCGCTGGCGTCTAAACCCGGGACTCCACGGTTCCCCCGGGACCGATATTTATTCGAAGGTAAATTATGATCCGGTCTCCGTTTAGATAACCACGGGGATGAATTTAGAACGGCTCAGATAACCGACCGTTCATAAATATCCCCGACTCTTTTACCCCCTGGTTTCTAGACTCGTTCCTTACCTTTTCGCTTCGAGAAATTCGGATTAATTAGGCTGCTTAATGGCGGCTCGGGCGTCCGACAATTAGGGACCGTCCGGCTGGGAAAGATCGACCGGATTGCGGATTTCGATCGTCGCACGGCGACTCTATAGGGGCTTGAGCCATCTTAGTACGTCGTTAAGTTTCCAGATTTTATAATCAGGATGGAATTAATTGTCGTCGACCGTTCAGGTTCAACGATTAAGATTAACTTTACTGTCACGTCGTGGTTATTGCTTTATTCGAATAACTATATTATCGAGTCGATCATAAACATTTTGGGGAATTCCAAACGACTTGCACCCCCTTTGTCTTATCTTCCAAGAATTTAACAATCCGCACAGTATATTTATCATATGATATCGTGTGAGTCTCGGAATAGTAATTGTAACAGAATATATAATACAATTTAGAATTGATAAAAATGAAGCATCCTGGGAGTTCTTCCTCGAAGGAGCCATCGTTTGTCACCGAAACGCATGCTGGAATTTAAAAATTAGAGAGACGTCGTCCAGCGATTCAGAATTAAAAATAGGGGAAGAGAAGGTTGAATGAAAACGTTAAAAGGCCCCAAGCTGCGAGACGAAATTTAGATACTTCGGGGAACTAATGATCGCGAAACGTATAAATTCGTGCGTCCACGTGGCACGAGAATTCCATTCGCATGGTATCTCGTTAAACAGGGTGAAAAAGAAAGAGGTCGTCCCGAGAGGACTTCTCTCATTATACGTGTTCCGATATTCGCCCGATGTCCGTTGTTGGAGTTTTCTCGAACCGGTCGAGGCGCTCGTCCGACACGCGAATAATCCCACACGCGTGCAACCCGATATCTGATCGATTCGAGCGCGAGTTATCACCCGGCGAATATAACCGAGTCAAAATCCTCCCGCTGATAACAATTGAAGGATCCTTTCCCCCTTCATTTTTAACAAATTTCGCTGGTGTGACCATAAATAAAATAAATTTCTAATATTATAGAACGATCCTTTTCACTCATTGAAGATTGGAAAGCCCTGTTTGGAGGGGTGGTTTCATCCCTTACTAATCGAGTCACCGTACAAAAGCAACGCTATCTGAGAATCTGGAGTTTCATTAAACCGAGAGGACCGTCACGGATCTCGTCGGTGGAAAGATGATCGACCAGCGCGCACTTTTCTTGGCGACTGGAAATACGGTTCGCCCCCTTTTCCGTCGGTACCGGTTTTCTTCTTCATCGATGCCCGACCCGCTCGATATTGCTATCGCCGACTCGTGTAATTTAATCCGCGAAGCGCTTCAGCAGATTACTGGAACTCGGAAATTTTCATAATCGACGTCGTCATCTTGGATAGCTCTGAGCAACGCTCGTGCTGTCAACATTCCCCGATCGTACGGGCGTTACTTTTTCCAATAAGTCCGGCTCCGTCGATTAAACAGCGGATACGGATGATTTTTCGATCGACCTTTTGTACGAACGTCAAAGATTATTCGAAATTTCCGCTCTGCTTCTCGCGTGTAATGGGATAACACTTTGAGTTAATTATCGTAATTACGCTGAAAGGCAATCAGCGTTACAATATTTAATTGAACGGCTGAAGCTTATGGAAACCGATACGTACAACTGCTTACAAGTTTCTAGTTGCTAATATCGCAGGGTGGCCTAAGATTCATTTCTCGTACATTTTTTGTTTCGTACGATACGTCGCATTTCGAATTATATTTCAATTTTGTTACCAGCAGCTCCCAACACTTTTAAGTGTTTTAAAATAGGGCGATTTAAACGAATAGAGGAACAAACAAATTCAATTAAATATCTGTTTTATTTACATTGTTGTTGCATTTTGTAAGTTTCAAGTGCGTGATATCTCTTTAGTTTGGACTTGAAAAAATATCATAGGAGTGCAAAGGAGTATTAAAATAAATACACGTTATTGATAACTAATATAGCAAGGAAAACGATGATTTTGTTATTCTTTTTTTAAATACACGTTTCAAGGACCGTCTTGTGTGGAAGGTAGCGCAGAAACAAGAATGTCTCTAACTCTTTCTGCGTGCAATAATGAAAAAAAAGAAGATGAATAAAATACGTTGCTCGTGAAACGTTTATGAAGATTGCGCTGAAATGCGTGCGAGCACTTCCATCGAAGTTCCTCGACGTTCGATTCGCTGAGCACAGAAACCTATCACGGAGCGTTGAATTCGCGTTCCCACTCAGGCGTCATGAAGTCATCGCAGTGAACGTCTCCGTCCGAGGAAAGTAGGGTATCCAAAGCATGATTTACGTCGGTAATCCTCTCGGAGCGTTCACTCACGATTCAGTTACAATCCGTTCAAATATCATCCGATGCTCTTCAAACGCGCGCGGGGCGTCCGCGCTGCTAAACCGTTCAATAACGCTCGAAAGCGATCGTAAACGGCGTCGCGAGCGTGTCGTTGCGCGGCCGCCGTGGTAAATCAAGGGGAGAACGACCGTGTAAAACCTCTCGATCGCGCTATTTCGCCGGTTTCAACACACAATATCGATCCCGTTTGTACACGGGCTAATGAGAGACGAGGGTGGAAGGGGTAGGGGAATGCGTCGAACGCATCAGAGACACAGGTAGACGTATTTAGGTAGGTGTTCCGAAGGCACGAATGCGCCGAGTGTGGGCCAGTCCAGTTATTTCCGACGGATAAGGTGGGACCCGACCGAGAAAAGGGGGTGAGAAGGTAGGAAGGCTTTCCATTGGGTTCAGCAGAAATTGATAAGACGCCACATTAACTCGCAACGTCCTCGTTGACGTTATCCGAGGCGGAGAGGATACGCTCGCTGTCCTGACAAGAAAACGCCAGTGCACCTTTTTCTCTGTTTCTCTCGTCTTCCTTGTCCCCCCTCTTCACCCCGTGGCTCCCCTTGTCCGTTACCGCCCTTTTTTATCTGCCCCGCCGCTGTGCGGTCCGGATTACTTTGTCGCGCGCGGAATAAAATTAGCACCTCGCCGGACCGTATGTACGCGGATTTATAGGCTGCGATAATCCCGATATTATCGCTGGATAACCGCTGAAACGAGATATTCGCGCAATTTTTACGTCCGCCGCCACGGGATCGAGGAACAAGTGCATCGACGTGCACGCGCTCAGATCCTGTCTCCGTGATAACGTTCGACGTTAACGGATTCATTTTCTTCGTCGATTCGGTGTTTTCTGGGTAATCGACCGTGACGGTGTCGTTACGATTCGTGTAATCTCACCGCGAGTTGGGGTAAATATATCGCTTTGGGGGAAATAGACTGCGCTGTAGAGTGGTTTAAATTTGGAAGAAATCAGATGTTTCACCATGTTTAGTGAAATTGTGGCTGATAGCGTTTGACAAAAACATTTGTAAACTAATACAGTTGAGCTTTAGAGTCCACTTAATGATATTTTTAACCGAGGGATTCTTTTTTATCTAGACACCAGTGCCCCGAACACTCGATCGAAGCGATCGATCCACCCTGCGAGCTAGCCAAGAATCGAAAAGAATCGTCGTTCCGTATTCAAAGAGTCGGTCCGCGTCGATAAATCCCCGCAAGGATCGACTTCCAAATACGCTGTCGGGCGTAAGTAGGCAGCCAGTCAAAACGACGATCGGGGAAAAAGAAATACAGCCGGAATATAAAAATAACGACACATCATTAGAGCGAGTTGACCAGGAGGATTCCACGAGGAGTCTTTTTGTGCGACCCTTTCCGCCGGAGAGAGCCATTCTGCCTCAGTCTCGCTGCAGATATTCCTGGAACTCGTCGATCTTCTTAACATCGAACGACGACGAAAGTCCGGTGCCGGTTTCCGTAATTAAGAGTACGGCCCCCGCCGATTGAATTAATAATAGATAATATTCCGTGGATAGAGAGTGGTCCTTGTAATGGATCTCTTAATTATGTCGTTTTGTTTCGACGATTAAGGGACGAGGGGGAGGGGGGGCATCCGCCCACGACGATTCTTCCGAAATCGACGTCGCGGTCGCGTGAGGAACCCTAATTTATGAAAATATATTCACCGCGGATCGTCGAGTGGGCTGTCGTGCTTTCGATTAATTTTACGCGCCGTTAACTCGCCACGGCGATCGAGTATATCGACTCGAATCGACCGTTTCGCTGATGCGATTATTTACAATCACGATCGCATCGTTCTTCCCAATTCGACGCAATTGTTTCGTTCGCCGATCGTATTGAATTTAGAGCACCGATACGGATCTTAATTTCGTACCAGTGTTTTCGCGAAACTTCTGCGGGGCCATTTTGTACTCAATCGTGGCCATTCTGCAATTCTTACAGGGGTAGTAGCATTTCTTACGTTTATTTGTTCACGAAGACAATCTTCACACGGTTATTTATCTATGGTTTTATACTTATAAGGAATATACCTAAATATAAGATACAACAATTCATCGCTGATTTATCAGTACTAAATTATAGCTGGATTATTCTTTTTTGGTAAATATTTTATAAACAGTGAGGCTACAAGCTTATCTCGGCTGGTGAAGCTAGAGAATCTTCTTAAAATTCGTTGGTATTTCGAGCACAAGAATTCTACGAACGCAATGGCGCGCAAAAATGTGCAAATTCTTCGGTACGCTCGCGTCGTTCCGCATTTTAACGAGTTATGAATCCCGCTGGTCCGCGGCACCGCGCGGTAAACGTTTATTAAAACGAGTCGTTCCCGTTTATCGTGAAGACCTTGGTATTGATAAGATACGAAATTAAAAGGGGGAGAACGGGTGTTGTATCGAGATACGATTTTCGAAAAATGAAAAGGATAAATAGAGCACAGCGTGGAAAGGGATCGGGGAACTGGAAGGAACAGAGCAAAGGGGGAGAAACGGTTTAAAGTCGAGCCGATAAACGAGACGAAACGAAAATAGCAGCTGCAGGGAGGAAGTCGCGCGAGAAATAAGAAGGCCAGGAATTAATGCGCAAAAAAATATAAATAACGCGCGCTCATAAGGCGGAGGGGCGGTCGGTCGCTAACTTAATTAGTGAAATTAACGGGGCCGCTCAACATGTTGGAGCTAAGTGCGGCAATATACGCTTAAGATATTTCCCGGCTCTTAAAACGCTCACATTATGCGCTCGATATAATCCGTGCACGCTGGAGCGCGCGATCTTGAATTAAACGCGCGATTAACACGTTTCGCGAAAACCACGATGCGCGCTTGAACTTGCAAGCCTGCGCCGGCGTTGAAGTCTCCGGGAAACAGCGTCTGGTCGTTAGATTACGCGTCGAGGTACGAACGGAGGCGTGCAAAGCATCGAAACTTTACTATTCTCAAAAATCTCTACGTTCTCGAGAATGTCAAATCACATTAATTTTGAAAATATTCAAAATCTCAAGATTAAAATGAAACATTATAAGAGGGTTCAGAAACTCCACAGCATAATTTGTAAAATTATATCGAACGGAAAAACTTGAAATTTTATTTATTTGTATTTTATTAAAAGTTTCATCGGTGCAGGCTGTAGGAAAATAGTAAATAGAATGTAAATATTTTTATTTTCTTATGTGTGGAGTTATAAATGGAAATGGTATTGTGACATAAGTATTTCATTAAAATACAGGAAAATAATAATATCGATAGCATAAGACGTTTGTTTTCTGTGTAAATAACATTAAAATTTGTATGTCCTATTTTCAGTTTACTATTTTCTGTATTTGAATCAGAGATAGTAATTTCTTATGATTGAAACATTCAATGAAATAGTATTTACTTGTGCAAATTTTTCAATGTTCAAACTATTTCAAATTTTCCCAACCCTGCACTGGTGATGGTATTAATTTGATCGTTTCTATGAAATAGATTAATACGTTTCGCTTGATTGGCGAGCACAATGAGGATAAAAATGGCTTCCATCACGCGAGTGTTTGGTTAATCCAGTGTTTTCGAGATCAACCCCGGAGGAACGCGAGTACTTTTATCCGGGTGGCTCGGAGTCACACGCCACGTGACAAACTACCAGCGATTCCTCGAGCGTCGTAAATCAAGCGACGTTTGGGTAAATTTTGCATTCTCGATTTTTCCCACGTTGAGGCTTAATCCCTTACCGCGTTAATCATGAGAAATCGCGGTGCGTGCGTCCGCCAGTTTCCTATAACGCTACCGCGAGACATACGATCAATGGCGAAGTTCCCGTGGCCCCGTGGTCCGCGCTTATGGTTTTTAACGTCGAGATGACAAATACGCCGTATTTAGCGATATTTATGCGAGCGGATCACGTCAGCTTCCGCTGACTGGACTCCCGGATTATCTTGTCCCTGAGATATATCGCTTTCGCCATTTGTCGCTGCGTAACCTGCCGTAACGTCCTGTCGCGTAATATTAAGTTACTTCCAGCTACGCTCGGAAATTAAGAGAGGTACTTACAGGGTGTCGAGAAAAGAGACATTCAAAATGCAGGGAGCGTTTAAAAGTCCACTCTGTCACACAGAAACGCTTTTTCCACGCTTTACTAATTCGAGCTGTTTATTTTTACTTTCACAACTGTTTTAACAGGGGGGATATCTCGAGTCCAAAAATGAAAGAAAAATCGATCAGAAAATCGTTTGGTAAATAGGTTCGAAGCCAACTATTGTGCATATAATGTTTTCATACAAAAGTTGCAACGTAGAACGTTTAAGCAAATGCAACGTGCAAACGAAGAATAGTCTTGCATCTCATCCTTTATGAATCGTTTGCATCGTCGTTTAGAAACGAGCTCAGCTCCAGTTTCCAGAGCGACTGCTGCACGGGACCAATTTTCGGAGCACGTTGTACTCCGTCAGAGTTAATCTTATCGGCGATTATCGGTTCGCGAGAACAGTGGCACGCAGAAACGACGAAAAGTTCGCCGATGAAAATGTCCCGAAGCTCGAAATTAAGGGGGGGGACCAGCGTGTAATGGCGTCCCGCGACGGTTCGGTTCCCCCGAACGTAGGCGTTTTTTCTTGGCCGGAATCGCGGACATTTTTATGAGGATTAGGCGTTCGCGGAGGAAGAAGATAGAGGCACGGTGGCGCGGTAGCGGATTTTATCGCGGTGGAAATCGACGAAACGGCCGCTGCTATGTGGTAGCAGGCTTTCTACACCCACAAGCGTGCACGCGTATGCGTTAGATGCGGGTCCGGTTTCTCGTGTTACCGTTTCGTGATGCTGCCGGCTGCCCGGCAGCCGCATAATACGCGTATAACTTATGCTCGGGGCGCAGAAGGGACGTCGCAACCTTGTGTAAGAGCTCTCTGATGTGTTCGCGAAAAAAATAGCGAAAAACGTGAGCCCGGGAACGTCGGTACCTGCCCACGCACCGTCTTCACAAATTTCGTGCGTGCGGGCACGTGAGAACGGTTTCGCTTTCTGTATCTTATTCGCTAACAAGGGAAGGATACGAATGGGACCAGAGCTTTTCAACCGAAATCGGGCTTAAAATGTAGAGCATCGTTGATCGAAATCGGATCCCAAAACACGGAAATTAATAACGTTAAAGAAATTAAGGAGCAATAGAAATCAGGAAACCAACTCTGTAAATAGCAAATTTTGTTGTGTAAACCACTCTTGTGTCCTCTCAGCGTTATACTCGTGTTCTCTTTTTAATGCTGATTCATCTCAAATCAATTATCTCAACGGGTCAGATGGGCTCGACGAGTCATCGTTCCTTCAAAACGATGGAAACAAATTACAATTGCGTTCGAAAGAGAAAAATACATATTGCCGCGCGTTCTCGATAAAGAATTTCGAGTTTACGCCGCAGGATGTGTGGCTTTGTAATTTATCTTCGTTTCAAAATGGGCGCAGCGGGATGCAAAGCAAAGATATCGTAACCGACAAGCGAGAAACGTTGATTTAACAGCCGGAAAGTTATTTCATTATCGTTGCTCCGATGTCGCATTAAAGCAACCCCTTTATTTGGTATTTGATCCGATTTAAATTTCATGAGAATATAGTTCCACGTGGCTAGTAAATGTCGTACAATAGATCCGGGGCCGTGAAAATATTCAAGATTATCCGGGTACAGTATCGTTGAAAAGTTTCAGCATTATTTAGTACGGTGCTATAAAATTAAAGAAATATAAACACGTGACATACCACATAGTTTTCATTCCATTAAAAAAAGTTCTATAAATTAGCGTGACTCTAAAGTTCATATATCTATTATCTACATTTTTGTTTTAAAACGATAATACACTTTTCAATTTCATTATTAGCATTTATCAATTTATTTTAGAAGCTATACATAATTTGAGTTATAGAGGGTTAAGAATTTGTTTTCAATCTAGCCACAGGATTATACGAGATCTACACTCAATCGTAATAATTCTGAGATCCAAACGTTTGGTTTCCAAGAGACTTAAATCACTCGATATTGGGATCGTATTAATAACTGCTGGATTAACGGCCAATGGCTAGAAAGGGTCCCACGATAGAATGTAAATTAGTAGGTCCACGATAAAGCTTGGAAATCCATAATGAAAAGACCATTAATACGATACAGGCACAGCTGTCTAATAAAACACGGATCTGACTCAACAGCTATTTATCTTATTTAATTTTATAACATGTCTGCAAACACGTATATACGCTATGTAAATACGCTATGTAACTTGGTTGTAGTTTATCAGGTGCAAAGGTGTTTAGTGAGCAGCATTAAATCGAACGTTTAAGCTCCATTTAGTCGCGTTTGATCCAAGCTGTTTCGAAATTTATGCATATGAACGCGAATGAATGGAAAAAGGATTTTTAGTGAATCAGAATTGTTTCATTAAGAACAATTTATTATGTCTATTTACTATGTTTACAATTAGTCATTCTTTTAAAAGTGTTTCCTTGTATGTAACTATTTCTATTTACAAACTTTTTCAAAAACTAACGAAATAAATTATATCTAATATAGTGCAGACATTATTGGAGGTTGCTCCTTTCTCATTTCTTAAGTTTCGAGCCTCGAAATTTTGAAATCATACTCCTGTCATCGATCAATTATAATACGCCTGTTAAGTTTCTCGAAACCAGATTATTGTCAACAAATCTCTAATACCACCGTTGCATATATGATTTTAAAAGCTCGCGTAGATATTATTCGCGTTACGTTTCTTCCGTTCACTGTACGCGAGACATAAAATCAATGCACGGTCGAGTACGACGGTCTTTCGCATAATTTTTGCCCCCCTTGTTCGGTTATTTCTCGGTATATTCGATTCGAGCGGAGCACATCCGTAACACTAATTTATACAGCATCCCGCGCCGCGTAGCCCACATTTACACGTCGCGTAGCACGGCCCCCGGGAGGCATCGGCTGCATCTGCGCTCGCGGGCACGAAATACCGAAGTCTTTTGAATCCATTACCGCGTACACGCCGACTGGCCTTTTACAGAACGCTGAGAGCGCTCCTCCGTACGGCGTGGCACTGTTAAAACGGCCCGGTAGCATAATAAATAGCGGTCTTGCCGCGGTGACAGGACAATCCTTACCTACTACGACCACGTGGCCGAAGACCTGATCGTTGGCCACGTGGGAACAGTTCCACCGGTGATGTCTGAACTGATGTCGGCACTCGCGAAGTCCGAGCTCCGCGCCCTCGCCCACCGCAGGCATCGCGTGCGGCGCTTTTCTGCACTGCTCCCGTTGACTCTTCGCCAGACCGGGAATACGCCCGCAGACGGCCGCCCCGACCACCACCGCTCCGACCACCCTGCAACCAAGCCGATTTACCGTGTGCGTCTTTATTGTCAAACGAATTTTTTGGGCCTTCTTTCGCACAAGAACAATGCGTTCCATCGGGGAACGCCATCCTCCGGGATACGATCCTCCGGTGGACACAGTGGCGATACACTACTGTGCATCCGCGAGAAGTTGACTGGCGAAAGGAATGCGGGTCCGATTGGTGCCCCACTTTGGGTTAAAATAGGCGGAGCAAGTCGAAGTACACTCCTGTTCGCTTGCCAACTTCTCGCGGACGCACAGTACTTCGGTATTTATTTTACGCTGCAGAAATATACAGTGCTGGACTAAATGATAAGACGTGGGATATTTTTGAACGTTCCAGGTAATATAATTAAATATGCGTACATTTTAGACACTCTACACGTTAATAATGCCCTTAGAGGTGAGCATAATTTCTTATGAGGAAAGAGACTCCAGGAAAATAATGTGAAAATGTATTGATTCTAGTCGGACAAAATGCTTACTTAACTGGTCTTCTATTAGTTCTATTAGCTTGAGTTACTATTTTCACTGAAAAAAGAGCAATGTTTGAGTAGTCTTATGGTATGAGCCGATGTTGGCTATCATGGCAAAACTGATATCAACTTTTTATCAGGCCATGTTTTGTAATAAATATTTTATCACTTTACACATGGAAAAAATAATTTCTCAACATTTTTGGAAACCTTCCGGAAGCACTTACGCAATATTCGATGCGGGTTTCAAATATAATACCTTCGTGGAAAGGTTACAGGCATCAGGTATAATTTTTCTGAATTTCAACGCGCCTCTACACGAAACGTCGAACGCGATAATCGATGTATCGCCGTACAGTAAAAGGTACTCGATATATCTTGTTCTATGAGCTTCCCCTGAGCATTAAATCAATTTCGTATAAATTATCCGTCCACGATGGCGGTTTCGAGAGGGTCCACGGGAAACAAGGTACCGTTTAGCGTCCGGTAACATTGAGAGATCCAGAAACGACGACCGGTAGTGGGCCTACCTGATCGTACGACGAATTAAATCTCGATAAATTCGAACGTGTGAAAGTACGGAACGAGCGTGTCGACGAGGGGAGTCAGCGGCGCGGTCGATCCTCATTAGCATTTTAAGTTCCTTCGTTTCGTTGTCGTCGTGTTAATTCGATTCCGGTGGTACGTTATACTTGGCCGTGTACGCGACGTTGTCCGCGGCAAGAAATCAACGACGGTTCGATCTTTTTATCCCACGACCTGGTCGAGTCTCTTTCTCTCTGCGCCTCTTCGCGGAAACTCGCTGATCCTCCGCCGGGGATGCTTCGGCAATTACTGTCCGGGCATGATTCATCGAGCTGCCGCGGAAGAAGACTTCTTGAAAAATGTGAAAGCACGCCGGTTTTTGATGCGACGATTGGACGTTACGTTGGCACTTTACGCTTTCGCGACCGATGATGTACAGCGGTGCGCGAAAGGTTGCAGAAGTATCACCTTTTTAACACCCGTTTTGGCGCAGGAAATATTGCTGCTCGTGAAAAGAACCTTCCTTGATTCTACCTCTGACCGTTTTTATCGATGTACCTTTTTTTATATTGATGGGGCAACTGTAGAAAGAGATACACGGTTGTTTGGAAAATTTTGTTAAAGACGAAGCTGTGAAGATTTAGATGTTGAAGAAAATAAATCTAGATAGTCCTATTAAATTTTACAACAATTTGAGGGGTTTAGAAAATATTATCTTCCCATTAAGTTCCGATGCTTGAACGTCTTTAATTGCTACGCAACGATTAATATATCGTTCCACGAATTTTCTTATTGATGCACGGCTTTCAATATTATACGCTGATAAATAAAACCTGTCTTGCTCGTTTACTTGCCACGGGTATGGCGGACAAGTAATGGCCCTGAATTAAGGTAAATATTCGCAACATGAACATACGAGTCCCGTATAAATCGAAATCTGAATCTCGAAGCGTACTCGACTCGAAAAGCTTGTACCCTTTAATCTTGTTGCACTTTTTAAAATCATTACACAGTTGATTACAGATAATATTAATCACTTATAATTTTTTAGAAGCGGAGGTAATATTTTAACCAATACAAATGTATTTCGATTGGTCTCGGTAGAACTAAGCAATGATGCAAGGAATGTGGTCCAAATTAAAACTTGTTTAATCGAATAAAAATTTTAAAAAAAGTTGATATCTCCATTGGCTTCTGAGAAAATGGGTTTAATAGAGACATGTTTCTATAACTAGCAATTTATCTATATTTCGACAAACAGGCCTGTACAAATTTTGACGAAACGTTACGTAAGTTTCGTAAGAGGATTAATTTCTCGCAGCCAGTGACTGTCACAGTCTTAGGGTGCACGATGATCCGCTTACGGTGAACTTAATCTAATCTAATTTAACCGATCGTCGAACCGACTTGTATCGCTTTGTATTATATAATCCACGATCGGACGCGCGTTTCGTATTAAAAGTTTCATGCCCATCCGTCATCCCGATCCTTATTTCGACATCTTCACGAGCAACCTGCGGGACGCGATCACGGCATACTAAAAACGATTACCTGCCGACAACCTGAAACGTGATACTCTCAACCTCCTACTGGTCCATTGCGTAATTTACATCCCATAAGTCAACCTCCTCGTAGCGGTAACAGCGTTTCCAGAAACCGTGCGGATACACGCGAACAACTCCCACTTATTTTGTTCGCTTTTCGCTCGTGAGATCCACCCGTCAGCGATGTTCCGAATTTATTTAACGACGAACGACGTTCAAAAGAACACAAAACGAAATTACAGGCTTTAAAGATCCTTGCTGCGACGGCTGGGAGTGGTTGTCGAGATCTTCCGAACCGAAAGCAATTAAAATACTAGATATACAGGTCTCCATCGAATGAGATCACACGAGTATCTTATTTACCGTTGCGTCGAAAAATTTCGCTATTCAAAGGGGCACGCGTGAACGATAAAATTCACAAATTTTCATTTTAATCATATGATATTTCTTTACTATGAGACTTTCGTGATTAACACTAGAACTAGCGACAATTATAATCGAATTATAAAATTCATCATTTTGGCTGCTTTGGTAGTTTTAGTGTTAAGTCGAGCAAATTTTATTCATCAATAGCCCCGTCCCCCTCCTTTCGCCAACCTTCGAATCCACTCGAACAGTCTCAAACTTCCCAGAACATTCACCATCCCCGGTTCCCCTCGACGTCGGGTTAATTTTTTCAATTTATTCTCACGCGATGCACGCTTATTGGCGTTTCTGTTCGGAAGGAGCGGCATTATTAACCGTTGCAACGTCGCGGAGACTTAATGAAAGAGCGCGAGTCGAACGGTGCACGACGTCGAGACGCGTTTGCGGAAACGCACGACGCCGGGACGTCTTCACCTGGACGCGCGATTATGTCTTCCCGTTCGCGGAACGAAAATCACGAAACGGTTCCCCTCGTTCATTGCCGCCCATCGCGTCAACGTCTTCCTCGTTTATACGAGAGGGACGGACCCTCCGGGCGATTTCACTCGGCTCGTTTTCGCACGGCACGCGGCCGCCGTCCTGGCAGCTTCTCACGTTCATCAGGACACCTTGTAGATCGTCCCACGTGGTGAGTTTCGGCCACCGAGCCCGCGCGATGCATTCCAATGCAAATAACTCTTCTGCCCCGGGGACGCGACGCGTAATCGTCGCAATTTCATGCTTCTCAGAAATCCAGGCCTTCCCCGTACCCCCTGCGTCTTCCATCCTCGTCGTTCTGCGGTTTCTTCCCCGTTCCTGGTCTCCCCCGATCCTCTGGGTTTCCACATTTGCTCCACGAACCACCCCCGAACGAGCTACGCGACGATAACCAGGTTTGTCGATTATTTACAGTTTGCTCGATAAGAGATAAGATTTGATACCTAATGGGGATATTGTATTAGTTTAAACACTCGTAGTTTCCTTCAGGAAGAGATTGGACCCATTATTAAACAAAACCTATTAGATTTTTAAATATTCTTTTCTGATTTATCGCGTCCAAATTCTTATCAGACTGTAGGACTGTTTTTCTCGATCGGACGAGCCATCGCCGCGAGCCGTGTTTCAATTTGACCGATCTATGGATCCTGATCGGCCACGATGATGGATGGACTAGGCGATTTGATTTTAATACTCGACTGGGGTGTGTTTAATTTGTGGTCTCCTCTGGCAGGCTAAGTGCTTGTTTCGTTTGTGATATAGATCCAGCTCCATAAGAAATCATTCGAGGATAATTTGCAACAAAAATTTTATTCTACATTTTTTATTAATTTTTGTGTACAGAATTGATCTTTTCTCAGTCGTTTGCTATTATTTGTACAAAAAATACACCTGTAAAATTGTAAAAATATTTTATTTTAATGAATTTCTTCTCAGTCGTTTGCTATTATTTGCATGAATAAAATAACCAAGATGAGTGGAACTCGATGGTTTTCGACGACTAAGGTATATCAGTAAGTAGCCCGTTGGAAAATTATTAAATCGGAGCGCACGCGATTATAACAGCGTGAAAAGTTGATAACGTTTGTCCTGTATAGTTAATATCACGTCCATTACGTCATTCGTTATCCCTAATTAGAGACGCTTAATGTTACGACGCCCTTAGGGCACGTCTCGAACGAGCGAGTCGTGCTGATACTAATTATTCATTTGTCTTACTTGCGCACCGAGTAATTACAGTCTGCTCTAACGCAATTACTCGGTGCAACCTGGAAGCTATCTCGGAATCGTTTTAACGCCAGTAAATTTCTGCGCGAGGAAACTGTACATCATATTGATACACTTTTCAATTAGAATTTTATAAAGTATCTCTCGAAGGCAAAACAATCGAACGAAGCGAAGAAGAATAAATTGATCGTTGAAATATTAATCCGAACTCTGATCGATATCAAACGAATATTTAAAAATCGATAAAATAGGAAAATTACATATTCTACGCTTTGTAAGGAACCGGTTTCTCCTTGCTCTCCTTTTTTCCACCAAAAGAATTTTGTGAATTCTAAAAATTAGATAGAAACACAGTGCAGCGTAGTGCACATAGTCATTAAATATGGAAAAGAGATATAACGATTAACTTTCTTCCTACCTAAATACGAAATGCATGTTTATACTTTTACCTCGCATGTTCCTATAATGAGTATCTTTCGACGTTAAACGATACTCAGTATATTACAACAAACGTTTTATAACAAATTTATAATACTTTATACATCGTGGTATAGCATTAGAAAGCGACTAGATTACACGAGACATGTAATTCGGTATTTGTCGTTTTCTCTATTTCTGTTTCGCTTCCAAGTACTGTTTCATCTCGTGGTTGTCGTTATTTTCTTCTTGTTATCGTTTTTACATTTCAACGCGTTACGTAAATGTTTGAATAAAAATACGTAACACACTCGTACGCTAGAAATGCAAAGAACGTGCTCGCAGGACGCGAATTTATTAAATAAATGATTTGGGCGGTAAATTTGAAAAATATCTGAGCGTCCAGGGGTTAAAGAACTTTGCACGCTAGGATTTTATCGCGTCCCTTGGCGAGTTTGCCGGGGAAACAGGATTCTACGCGTACAGATACCGCGACTTGTGACACAGATTTTGCATCTCGCGACGCTGGTCGAGTTCTCTTTTAGAGAATCCCGTGCCGCTGTTCCGCTCTTAGTATGCCGAACAGGTAACCGAGAACAACGGGCCTCTCGTGCATGTGCTCGGCAGCAATACATACGTAGCCATTAGCGCGTAATGTATAACATTACGCCCTCCTCATACAGAGGTTAATGGTGCGCTATTTGCAACAGGCCGCTTCACCACCGTAGGCCACCATCTTTTTAAGCCGCTGTCGCGACGATTCGCAGCAACCCCTAATCTCCACCAAGCGTCTTTTTTTTACCTTCAGTCCTTCAAACGCGGAACGTGAAAGTTCCCCGAGTCCGTGTATTTTTAAGAAAGTTAACGATCTCGCTCGCAATAGCACAGTGGATATAGATCTTTATAGTCGCGACTGTCAATCGCGCGACAAAATTATTAACACCAGAAGCGGTAGAAATAAAAAATTCTAAAAAATCTACTCGACTGGATTCTTGAAAATATACCGCAGCTTTCTATAAGAGAGAGAATGAACATTTATTTCCATCGCGTTATAAATTTCGTCGAGCGTCTATCGTTCCAATTTCTTTGGTGCAAATAAATACGCCGTAACTGTCGGTAGTTCCAGTGTTATATCACGGAAACGATGCCATAGAAATAGTTACGACGACATAATTTTAATCGTAGACAGAAAAATTCTCGACTGTCGACGACCAACCAAAATTTACAAATCGTGCTTCGACGTGTCTTTCGCAATTACGAAGGTGAGAGAATATTTGCATTTAGAGTTATATACGATATAAAGGCACCGAATCTACTTCCACGCCCAAGATAAAATCAATCTTTCTTTCCCGGAATCGCAATAAGAGTTTGATCGTAACTCGAAGCAACAGTGTGGTAGGAAAAATTGGTAAATCACGGGAAATTATCGGGCTGCCGTGCCGCGCGCTGCTTTGCATAATATCCTCTTTACAGGCTACTGTTAAAATGCCTTTCGCGGTATCGTATCTTATTCTCGAAAGTCCGGCGCGATTCGACGCACCTTCGCGCTCGCGATAGATCATTATTCGATTTTCCACGTTCCGGTCGCCGACAGCGGCGCTCACAGCAGAACCGCTTCCACGGACATTTTATATGGATCGACTGAACACAGGTGGTCCCGCAATAATGTTTATTATCGGCGGGCATAATGTCGTTTCGAGAATTTCTGGTTTCCGTTCAGGTGCTGTTTCACGAACGCCTCCTCGACCCTCCTCCGCTCCTATGGTCACGCTCGGCTACTTCCGCTTCCCCGTGCTTCGGTAAGCCCCAAGGGCTTTAATCTTTACTGACAAGAGACTCGAGGTTCTTGATCCGGGTAGACTACGGGTTCTTCGCTAGTAGGAAGAACGTAATTGCTCGTGACACAGTTCCGCGCGACGCTGATCGGATTTTGTTTTTGTGAATTGGTTACGGAACACTTCTTGGGAGGATTTCTTGCCACGAGATTCGTCCAACTGTTCGCATATTTTTATTTTTAAACTGTAATTGGTTGCCATTGGTGATTAGAATTTATAGGCAGATAACTATCTAACAATAATTCCATTTGTTCTTTTAAACGAGCGTTCCCCGTTTGATGATCGAACGAATTCGGTTACGCGTTCACTTTGAGAGATTTCGATGATTTTCGATATATTCTAGTATAAAAAATTAGCACGACTGTTGATTGCAATTTTTGTAGAATCGCAAGAATATATTTGAACTTTCATATTTCCATTTTAAAAACAGGAAAGTGTCCTATTTTAATTAACACACCCAATAATCAGATACGTAGTGCGTCTTTCGTGTCTCAGCATTTTTATATATACTCTATCTTCATAATTTATATTTTCGTTATTCCAAGTCGCTATAGATAAGTCTTTGGAAGTTCCTAAAACGCTGCGTGACTGCTGCATAACGCATCAGCTACTATAGCGAGCATTAACGGGACGCATCGTGGCAGTATCCGCGTATCACTTTGGGGATTTATGTCAACCGAAACGAATTCGCTTTTCAATGACGAGGCTCGCCTGTGACTTCATCCGAAAAAGTTTTATTTGAAGGCCATTACAATTTCCTGACACCCGTTTAAGCATTTAATATGAGTAACACGGATCAACCGTACGGAAGATTTAAAAGAAGCGGACTCGTAATCTTCCATGTCTGATTCTGATCCTATTAAATGTAATTTTGGCTCGCTGCTGAACATCCATGGAATTTCTGACTCCCCCTTTTATCACGTATCGAAAAAAGAAACGTGAACACAAAATTTAAATATTCCAATTTGATTTATCAAATTTTAATCCTTACTATTTACCTTGTTAAATTGTATAGAAACGAGCGTATTTATTACATTAATAAATTCGTAAGTGCGGCCGATTGATTTCAATAAGAATTTCTCGATCTCTATCTTTTAATTATTGATCGATCGACAACTCCTTCGACCGTGTCGTTGGAATCGATATCCGAGTTCCACTATGTTCGACAAAAACTTGATGACGAAGAGCAACTCATTGAGCAGGGACTACTGTATAATTTCATCCGAAGAACGACTACCCGTAGATCATTACATTTCTCTAACGAGTACCAGTTAGCGACTGTTCGGAGACGCGTGTCCATAGATCAAAATGAAACGAGGAACAAAAAGAAAGAGGAAACGTGTACGTAGCCTCCGATGGAACCGACCAAATGTAATTACGATCTTCGATACCTTGAAAGTAATAAATTCAATGGCGGTCAACATGCTAGAACTTCTTTCCGTTAACGTTTTTTCTACACGAATCCATATTTATAAACATTCGAGTTGCAATGAAGCAATTATTATTAACCCCAGAAAGACCACTTATGTTTTCCATATTTTATGTTAACAATACATTTACAAACTTTAAGATTTTCTGACCCTTTTTTAGTCTTTCTGGGGTTAAGAGACCAACGCGACGAGCTGTTCAAAGAAATCAGAAACGCTTTAGAAAATTCTCTGACGGGAAACCGTGTGCCTACGAGATCACAATGATCCATATAATCGACAATAATTATAATAAGCATGTACGGTGCACGGTACCAACCCAGGGGGCCACCCCTGGGCCCTTCTGTTCACACCAGTCTGTCTTTCTGCTCCTCCTCACTTATCCTATTTACGCACTTAACCCGCTTTACTTAACGCAAGCTATTCAATTCCTTCAAATAAGGAAAGCTAATTTAAATATATATCGTATTAAGATCGCCCGATGGGGGCTTTATGATCGCAAATTACAACGAATCACAGCCAAAGTAAGCGGTTAATGGGGGTTTAACTCTAATAACGATGTACCTTGGCAAAGAGAAGTAATCGTCGTCCAGCACTGTGGTACCGTTTATCGTAAACTCTGTACCCGTACCTTCGAGGCACGAAGGGTGAAGTTTCCCTGTTTAAACTTGCCCACGAACTGTATTTTGTAACGAGATACAGAAATTGTCACAATTAGTAATTTAAAATCGTTGGTCACTGACCAAAATTTTTCTATTTAGAGGACACTTAGAAAAACATTTTTTTACTGCTATTTGAATATCAGGTGGTTTTTCACGTAATTTTTAATTGCCACATTTAGATGTAATTTAAAAACGGGGGTAAATATAATAGTTCGTAAATTAAATTAAATAAAATGCATAGAATATTCTGCAATTCCTACAAAGCCTTTATAGGACTGATTGCAATATTGATTTTCCGCGAAACGTCTCAATCATTTACCAAACAAGCACCAGGCCTCGTACCCGGAAGTCTCGATTATTAATGGCACGGCGGAGGAGCAGTCACCTTCGCGTCATGGACTATTACTATAAAATCAGGCAGATTATCATCGTTAACCACCTATTCACATGCATATCCTGCTTACCAAAGGTTAACCGTTCGCGTCAGAATTATTAGGGTTCGCTATACTACCACCGTTACATCGTGGTCTATTACTATTTACATGTCTTCCTTATTGGATGATTGGCCGTGACGATTATTACCGAAGATAATCTCGAATGCATTCGCTGTTCTGTATTTGCGACAACAAAGATACAAAATGATTCGTGACACTTATGATTCTTGTGCAAGTAAACAACATCAAAAGAAATATTTTACCAGTCCATACAATGTTCATGAATTTGATAAATTTGATATCTCTGACAACTTCTAAAGGTTTGCACCTTTGAGTTTTATAGAATCATTTTTATATGCAAATATTTTTTCTTAGAAAAATTGATTTTCATAGATGTATTATTTCAGGGTTAATTTTTTTTTTGTTCGTTGATATTCCATAGAAATTCAATTTTCAGAGAGGTTGCAAGTAACATCGCAAGAAGCGCCGAGGCAGTAAACGTGGAATCAGGTGTGTTCTCCCGGCGACTTTCTTTCGATGATATCTCGATAGTCAGTGCCGGGTGACACTGCGGGAATTCTGCTATGGATCCAAGTACACAATGTTGCTTGGTAACTGTACAATCTAGCGAGAAAGTATTTGCATGGTAACATGTGCAAGAACGAGAGATTGAATCTCGTTGCATCCGAGAATGCAAGGATCGCGTCTCCTTTTTCTCCTCTCAGTTTCCATTCTTTGACGAATCGTTTCTGCGAAGCTATAACTCGGCGAAGTATGCACACGTTGCATCGATAGTAGAGTTAATCCATTATTGCAATCAATTATGGAAAATTGCATCTTTTTCCAGAACAAGTATTTACAGTTTTTTGAGAGAATAAAAGATATCGTTTATAATTACCGGAAAGCGTTCGATGATCGAGTACGTATTAATTACCATTACAGTCACAGTCTCTTATTATCAATTACCCTTATCCAACACTTCCAGGAAATTACAATATTTCCGTGACGCTTATTCGTAAATAATACGCCTGGGTAATATTTATGGGCGTCGATTTAAACGCGAAATTGTATAATAATGGCGCCGTGCAATGTTAGATAACGTAACGAGCTAGCAGCACTTTAAATTTCGTTGCCTTGGCGAAGTTAAATAGCGATTTGTCCCTTGGCTTGCCCTCGTAATTCGAAGACACTTACAGCAGGGTGTATTTACGCTGGAGAAAGATGGAGAGACCAGTAGCGACTCTGTTAATTATAGCATTCGATACACCCATGCCAATGATTCAGTGCCTCGATATAATCTCACCAACGGGTCAGATATGTAATAGCACTCGTATCGCTCCTCGTTGTTTCGATCATTTTTTCGCCGTTTAATGAAACGTTTAATTAAAGGGTCGCGTAACGGTGCATCGACTAAAAATAAGAACATCGAGTTCCCAACAATTACCGAAGAAATCTAAAATTTACTGCCTCCAATATTGTTTACAATTTGACTACGCGAACATTAGGTAAATTCTTACGTTTCTTATTAAGTCACACATCACGTAGACGATTTCTCCATTGACAGTCACGTAAACACCACAGGCTGTATCCCAAATTTGGTAAAAATTAGAAAAGTTAACGATTTCATTTTTGTTATAAACGAAGAATAGCTATCGAGAAATTAGAAACGGTTTAAAAAAGTTTCTAGAGGCTCAGAATAAAAGTAACGTTGCTTTGCTTATTTACTGAATATAGTTTCTGTTATATCCAAAGTCAAGATCGTTTCGATCGAAATAATTATCCCCGAACAATGATTTACGATAAAACACGTACACCATTTATCCCCACCCTCCCTAAAAAAAAAAACTATTGAACGATAAATCAAATCCGAACGCGGCACGGTAATCTTATCTCCCTACACCGATGTTTAATGATTCTTTATCCGACCTCCTAAGTGACACTCGGTGACAGAAAAATGAATCCTCGTGAATATCATTAAACGTTGGCGCGATTTCCGTGGCCGTTGCATGCACACGTGAACACACACGTGCGTCACATAGCGAGCAGAAGGCTCAGCAGTTACACGTATCTCGGAACCGAGATCGCGAGTCGTGAATCTGCGGACTAGATAAGGGGATGATGCATAGCTTCGTTGTTAGAACACCGGCCAGGTTCCCTCGACGACGATGACGAAATACTCCGCGAAGGAAACGGTAACGCGCAATTTACGAGAAGGTTTTTGCATTCCATCCTCTCGAATCGACCCTCGTCGCGAGATCGCGTTTAAAAATCATACGTATTTTCGCAATTCTTCGCGAACACGATGGATGAAACTTCTACAAGAACACTGTTATTTCGAATAAAAATGGCAAGAATCTTTATTTTTAAAGAACTGTTTTATTCTTATACCAAACAAAATATTACAATTTGGCACACTGGTAGAAATCACTTATTTTTAATGCTCGACTTTTATTTTACAGTTTAATTATTCATTGTTATCAAAATAGATTAAAAACAAGGATTCATTGACCATCATTTTTCCAGGCATTTTCGCTGATGAATCAAAGAAATATTTTGTATGAAAATAAGCCTTTCATGAATGTTAATATTTCTACGCGTCGATAATATAAATTGTTCGATCTAATTTCATCAAGTGGTCAATTATTTATAGACGATAATATGGGTATTGCCTAATACGAATTGTCTTTCAGCTCGAGTGCCCTTCCAACGCCAGGCGAAAGTCCGAATCTAAAGAATTGATTGATACACTGCAATTTGAAGGGGTAGGGCTATGTTTACGTATGCTTATTTCATATCAGAAGTTTGCACAGTGAAATAAGCGGAGACTTATGAAACACTTCGTGTTGTATTTATGTTGCAATTATCGAGACACTTCATAAGCCTCGACTGCGCAAACTTGTAATACGAAATAAGCACGTGTAAACATAGCCAGCCCTACCCCTTCAAATCGCAGGATATCCATCAATTTATTACAGTCAGACTTTCGCCAGTCGTCGAGAGGAATTCGTGCGTAATCGTCCATATTTTTCAATCGAAAACAAACTGGAAGACATTTCGCGTTAGACAGCGCGAAGTTCTTTTAAAGTTAGCGATCAAGAACATGTTACACAGGCTATTGTGAATATCGACGGTTGAATTTTTCTTCAACCTTGTGCTATTTACAGATACAATTTATCACCTGTGGAATAGTCGTCTGTTTTATTTGAAGTCGAATAGTTTAGTTTCAAAGTGCAATTTAGCGTCACTTTTAATGCGTTTATTTCTGATCTTCGGAAATTTTTCGGTGAAATTAAAAAATTTCAAATCATTCTAAAAAAATTATTTTTAGCTGCACGGGTCAACTACAATCATTTTTGGTCTATAGACATACCCCCGAAATCCTACGCACTTACGAGGAAAAAATTCTTTACCGAAAATACAATGTCTGACCATGAATGACGATTCTCCTGAAATTCGGCGAAATTGAAAATTTTCAAATCATTCTGGAAAAATTATTTTTGGTTACAGGGGTCAACTACGATCATTTTTGGTCGATAGACATACCCCCGAAATCCTACGCACTTTCGAGAAAAAAATTCTTTTGTAAGTTCGTCATTTATTAGTGTTATTTATTTTCACAGATTTCATTTCATTACGATTCTAAAATAAACAGTTTCTATTAACGAGTTTTATTTTGCAAGAATGTATTACATCTTTAGAATAAATTTTACCATAAACTTTGTCGATTACAAATATGATAATGAATACTTCGTATTCATATGACATAAATAATCTTCATAAATAGTTCTGAACTTTTCCAAACTTCCTATGGTCATCGTTAATTATTTTCAAGCACAACCAACAAATCCACGATAATATTTACAATAAAATAAAAAGAATACGAATATTCTTTGCGGGGAAAACAGTTGATCGTTGAACGACGATCGTTAGCGTTGATTTAGACGGAATTCAAACTTATAAAAAGGGTTCGCGCTTTCGGTCGGTGCATCAATTTGTAAAGGAGTTCTCGCGCGGCCGCGTCGGGCAGCATAATTACGGTTCCAGAGATAAATTTAGCCGGCAATAAATTTGCAAGTGATAAATTCTTGACAGCGTTCGAGTCCTTCTGAATCGCCCTGTATCGCCTAACATAAACACTTTGGCGATACCTCTGGGCGCATAAAAATCCTGACCACGTTCGCGAGCATCGACGCACCTGTTGCTTCAATTACGTCACCTCTTCTCTCCTCGGGTCTCCGGTAATCCGTGCCACGTCCGTGGACTCGGCCAACAAGAAGCGAAGGGAAGCACTCGCGAGACTCATTGTTCCCGGGTTCCCCCCGGTATAAAAATACGTCGTCCAAGATATACAACGTACAGGTGTACCAGGCATTAACTGGTGCGCCAGGTATTCCGACTATCCGACCGTAACGCCGTCGGTGAATTTACTGTCCGGAGAGGCTCTTATCTCGCGTTACTTTATTATCGTTTATCGTCGCGCTCGATTTCCTTTCTCAAGCATCGTTTTAACCCCTCGACGACCGCATTCTACCACCCCAAACCTCCTCCTACGATCCCCAAACCTGTGTCACGTTCGTAGGTACTTGTATCTGATTATGCTTTGTTTACTCTTGGTGAAAAGTGAAAACGATTTCTCCAAAAATGTTTGTTGAAGAATTGGTTTCCTATCTACTGATATTACTAACTAGATATCTGAGTTAGAATATCTTTGATCAAAACATTTTTGACTGATTTATAATTAATAAGTGATCCAGCAGGAGGCAGTCGATGCTCTGCTTTATCGAAAGAATGTCTTGTTAAACTAGTGAGTGGAATACCTTTTCTCCACCCTGAACAACATCACGACCGAGACCACAATGAATTCGAAAGAAGCCTCCAACGTCAAATTTCATTTTCCACGTGGCATGATTTCTCGTAAAAAGGTTGAAAAGCGGTCCCGTTTCCGAGCCAACGATCCCTGATGGATCTTCCTCGTCGCTTTCTTCTGCCCTGTAGTTATTATCCGCCGTCGGAATCTTCGAGACGGTTTTCCCGATCGTGTCGCGTCGCGACGAGAAAATTCGGCCCTCGAGTCCGCCTTTCGGAGATTTTAACTCGACAGCCCGTGGCGAATGGGTTTCGGGCGCTCGATACACCGTGACTAATCTTGAGGAAGGTGTCCGTGGACGTTCTTGGGATAGGTCCCGACCGGGTGTCTCGGTCGTACCGTGCCAAACCTCACAATGCACCCTACCGCGATTATATTCGAGGGCCCTTTCGCTCTGGTTGCGATGACTCCTTTCGGATTCGATACGCCCATTTTCGTCCGCGCCGGTGGATTAAAACGCGCCACGTACGCATACGCGGCCGTTTACTGGGCCAAATCGACGTCCCGAAACTCTATCCAGCAACAATGTAATCCCGGTGCCCCTTTTTTCCGTCGAGTCATCGACGATTCATCGATAATCGATTCTCGCCTGTGGGGTCCGGTTATCCGATGCGTGACACGCTCGATTCTTTTCGATCGGCCCGATCGACGGGGCAATTGTTTTTCTTTCGTTCTTTTTGCGTGATGTGTTATTGATCTTGAATCCCATTGTGGGAACGCTCTCGATGTCGCGTGTCGTTCGACTGTCGGATCTGTGGATCTCTTAGTCCTTAATCCGCCCCGAACTTGCGAACTTCCGGCGAACCACTCTCGGACAATAGAAAATCAAATATCGTTTATTCGTGCGTTATCATCGGCCCTGAAAAGGATACGGTGCAACTCCATTTATTTTATTTAAGGTTGTATTAAGTTACATATACTTTGACAAACTGAGAAGTTAATTTTTTCAAGGAGTTAAAAGAAAATAACAAACTATTACTAAAGAAAGCACCGTCAGAAGTAACAAGACAAAACAGTCGTAAATCTCAGTTGTGTCCATAAAACAGAACAGGTAATCGACTGCAATATGATTATAGATCAGTCTGTAATGTATATAATTGAAAAAATACATTGTGCAGTGAAACCTTAAGAAGCATGATAGTTGAGAGCTCAAAAACTTAAAAAAATTCGAAAGAAATATTCCCCAGAACGTTATTGTGGTTTCAAACGATAAAATAGAGAATCGAAGGTGGAAATTGTGATCCAAATATTAAAATCGAGGGGACCAGTCGCGTGGGGAGCGATGAGCGAAAAAGGACTCGAATTTAGCGCCATATTTAGGCTTTGGTAATGGCGTACGGGGGATATAGGAAAGGGGGATTCAATAAACCGCGCCATAAATACGGGAATTAGATACGAAGTGATACAGTTTGCGCGCGTGCAAGGTACCTGCTGGGCTGCTCACTAAATAACGCCGCCTCGGTGGGAAACAGGACGGCCCACGTACGTACGCGCACGCACGGGGACCACTTAGTAAGTCCTTAATCCTTATCTATGCGTATCGCGCATATGCAATGCAAAGTGGACACGCATATTGACCGGCCGAGAGAGGGATCAGTCGACTTATCGGGCCGAGATAAATGCTGCTTTGCGTGGATCGACGCGACGCCGGGTCTCCGGTCGAAAAACCACGTGCTTTCCGACACGCTCGTTGCCCCGGGAATGCTTTCGAACCTTTCGGGCCTTTCTTCGAGTCGCGTTTAATTTCCACCGCGAGATCTCTACCGACGCGCGATCGCGTGGGCGGTTTCGCGATCGTCGTGTGCGATCGCCGCTTTATGGGCCGGCTAAGCTAGGACTTATTCGATTGTGGGTGTCGGGAACGTCCATCGAAAGCACCGTTTCGTCGTTGCTCCTGTCGCTAATTGAACGTTTCTAAAACGCTGCTTACGCCCATAGCTACACACGTGCACTCATTATTGCAGATAATGAAAATCGATTTCTTTGACCCTTTGTGTATTTATTTGTGTTAAAGGAATTGAAACAGTCGAGTAAATTTTGCACAATTTTTATTGGAAACGGGTCATTTTGACTGCTTTGGTAGTTCCAGTGTTGAAAATTCTGGAAATCGTAGGAGACGACATAAGTGCAGAACAAGCAAATAAGGCAAAATTTGCATCAAATGATATTGCAAGATAAATGTGGATTTTCACGTTGTCAGAGGAGTGAGAAAGCAAGAATCGTTTGGTAAATCTGTTTGTGGCTCCTAATTAGAAGAATGTAAATTTCCTGAAAAGAGCAAAGAGAAGTTTAAAGTTTATTGTGCGGATAGAGCTCCATGTTTCTCCCGTTACCGATCCGCAACCAGTTCGTGGTTATTGCGATCGAATAAATTAATCGCTCGAAAGAAATGCGATTTAAAGCGTACGAGCCTCGCACGACATTGCTCTTCTTTCCCTTCCTGATAGCACTCAATTTTCCGCGTGTTTCGTAATTAAAGTTTTTCGATGGACAGCCAAGCGGTTCGATCCAACTTGCTCGTTATTCGTCGAGTAAATTCTAATTAAAATGCCGTGTATCAGGTCTCGGGTACAGATTCTACCGACGCTACGGAGGAATACGCTTTCCAAGTACAGGGTGGCACGCTTTTATCAACGCGACTCTTCCCGACGCGTTTCGATCCCGTGTCAATATACAAAATGACTCTGGTTAACATTAAAGAAATTTTACTAGGTTTCAATTTTTAAACTTTTATTTTAGTGGGATTCTTAGACATTATTAAAGTTATTGAGGATGTCAGTGAAGTATTATTTAAATTAGTAGCAGTAATGTATTCTAATTCTAAATTATATTCGACTTCTGAAAAAATAAGGATCATTGATAGTCATTGAAATTTCCTTGCCCTTTTTGGTGCAAGGAATCGTACACTAGTAATTACAGATAAACTGTACGTTGTACTATTAATTTAAAACCACACTTGATATACACCATGGGTTATAGAAAGTTAAAAATGAATGAAGATGATCTAACGATCTATCCATGACATAACTTGTCTCCACGTAAATAAATAAAGAAAAGTTATTAGAATCAATAGATCAGTACAAGCAACCCCATTAACAAGTCTCCATCGACTTATTACGAGCGATCTCGTAAATTTGATTCGTAGAAACAGTAACCTCTACCTCGACCAGCGTTCGCGACAATATCCTCCACCCTGTATGCAACCGTGCGCGACACTTCGATTAAGAATTTCCAATCAACAACAGCGCGTCGAACTCGCAATTAGTCCGAACCGGCGAATGTCGATGGGGGCCAGACGGCGATGTAAATTAGCACGTTGCGAGTCCAGGCATCGCATGGCAACGCGTGGTACGCCACGGGGACACCCCACGTGCGTGTACGCGAACGATATAATAATAAAAAGAACGAAAGGAAGAAAAAGAAATATCAGATTAATCATCGACGAGTCGCGGTTGGGCGCGACGCGCGCGTCCGCGGGGGGAAAAATGCGTTTTATTGTATCGTGACAGAATCGACGTCCCCCGATCCTCCGTCGTCCTTTGCGCCGGATGGAAAGAATTCGCCATCGGCAGGTTAATTTAATTCGTATTCAATGCTAATGGAAGGTGAGGTGCTCGTGATTCTTCGTAAGCGTCGACCTACGCGATCTACGCACGTCTTCCTCTTCCCAGATTCCAGCCTGGAGGAAACGCCATTTTCTTCCACGAGTTTCGAGCTACCACGACCCTCTAAGGGATACTTTGTTTTAACACTCGCGTGGCTGTCGTTACAATATTTTACTGTTTCTTAAAAATGGAAACAAAATAAAACAAATGTTACGAAAATTGTAAATACGTCGAAAACTGAGCTATCCATAGTTATGATTGAAATAGATCAAGTAGTGATTATACTTTACTTAAATACTCACGTGGCTGTGGCAACAATATTTTACTGTTTCTCGAAAATAGAAACAAAATAAGACGAACATCACAGAAATCCTAAATACGTCGAGAACTGAGCAATCTATAGCCATGATAGGAATAGATCGAGTTAGACCAAATGGTCAGCTGAAAGTTTTGTAAGAATTCTTGGATAGTCTTCTCGGAAGAAGCGTCTGGAGTGTCTTCCGCGTTATTGGAAATGATTTAGATCGGGTTGAGCGATACGAAGAATCGCGTTGCTATTTGATTTATAATTCCGTGTGTCCGCCGGATGGGCGAGAGTGGCCCGACCGAGGGAAATGAAAGAAACTTGTTTAACGTCCGCGTTACGATCTCCGGACAAATTTCGACCACGAGCTACAGAGTTATTGCGGGGCGGAACGGTTTTGTTCAGGGTCTCGAAGGGACCGACGTTTATACACGGCCGACGCTAATTAAAAGGATCCAACGGCGGACCTCGAGCGAAAGATAAGATCGGCGTTGACGCGACGAAAAGGAAACTCCGTCGATTCCGCTCGCTTTCACGACGGCAGGTGAGACATTTTGCACCGGGGTTCGGTGCATTTCGAAGATTCGTTCGGCTTCGGGGTTATCGGGGACGGAGGAGATCCTGACGGACGATAGAAATAATTTGGCGGGGCTAATTGGCCAAACACTGGTCGCGTAATTCGTCGCGCCGGTGTAACGACACCTTCGAATAAGCTCTGTTCGAAATAAACCTAACTTCATAGATAGTGAGCAGAGATGGGCTGAATTTTAGCAATCTATTCGTGACATTCCTTCGAACAGTTAAATTTTTGTTTAAAAAGTGCATATAACATGTTCTCAAAATAACAAAAGAATTTAATAAGTACCAGGAGTAACAAGACAAAACATAATCGTAAATCTCACTTTTGTCACCTGTTGGATCATTGATTATGGATCAGTTTGTAATTTAATGTAATACGCTTCGTACAATTAATTAGTTTTCACATTACTTGTTGAAAATGAAACATATATAATTAAAATAATACATTGTACAGTAAAATATCAACAATAAGTATAAATATTTCAAGCTTCCTGTTTGTGTCCAACTATGGATATTCTTTCGTCAAATTAGAAGAATAATTTTTCCCTCCAAATATTCGAAAGTATTCTTTAATTCTGTACCCTGCTAGAAACGAATAGATCGTCATAACCTATGGAAAGAACGATGAAGAACCACAATCGCGAATTAGATGAAAGCCCCAGGACATTAGTAAGGATCTCGCAGGCTCGTGTACGAAAATAGTTAAAAAAAGAGAGAGAGAGAGAGAGACGAGAAAAAGAAAAAAAGAATTAGACTTTCAAATACGTCCCTGTTCACCGTGGACCACCTTCGTACATTCGCATAATCGTGCGCCGCAGAAAGCGAGCAGAAAACCGCGGTGGATGACGAATGTTTCGATGACCAGGCCGCTGCCGAAAATTAGCATAATTCCCGTGTTAACATTTAACCCGGTCGACCCCGAAATTTCGAAATTGGACGAGCTCTCATGCGTGGGAATCCGTGTTGGCCATTCTACGAGATGAAGAATACCTTTTGCGCCCAGATAATATCGCGAATTTATGCGAACCGCTTCCTTTGCCTCGGGACCAGTTATGGTCCCTGTTCGCTCGTGGAACCGTCAGCTTCACCTGTTCGTGGCTTTTCACTTCTCTCGAGGCGTTTTTAGATGCTTCTCTCGTGGCACTGTGCATGTGTGGACGCCTCATTGTTCTACCTATTTTTGCTCCTCCAAAGAATTTCGTTCCCCAAGCGAGTTTCACGTCGACGAATCTCTGTACGAAACTATGGTAGAACCTTGGTTATTATCGTGGAAAATTTACTAGAATGTTCAATCATACTCGAAACATTCTTAATAGAATCTACCTCATCGATTTTGGTTCACTTCACTTTGAAATATTCAGCCAACTCCAGCTTCTACGTTAAATTACGTGTAAAAATATAATTACTAAGACTCAACTCGTTAAAAATAATTTTTAATACAAATAGAAGGAATCAATAGGTTAGGCTGAAATAATATTAATAATAATATAGATACGCGAAGGAATGTGTAATGCAAAAGAAATAAGTGTTCATTCAATTCTGTACAAGTTTTATTAGAAATTACGAATAGATCATTTTGACTGCTTTGGTGGTTCTAGTGTTAACATGGAATAACTTTAAGTGTTGCATATTAAGATAATTACTAAATATGTTTTGATATAAATTCTACAAACTACCGTATTTAAATATTCCTGTTCTCCAAAAGACTGGATAAAATGGCGTCGAAACTTTTTCTTCCAAAATATCAATCTCGCGGAGCGCTGCTTTCATGTGGCTCGTAATCCTCTGATTACTGACAAAGAATTTCGCGCCTGGGCTAAAGTGGCCCGCAAAGACACCCCGAAAGGGACTCCCGGGGGATTAAATAATTTACAGGTCGGCTCAAGCGTCGCGTTCGAGCGGCGATCGGGGGCGTGGCCGACATTATTGTACGCGCGATTTTCGACGTAAATTCCCAAGACCCGTTCACTAATCCACGAAATTATATTTCAGCTATGACGCCGGCCCCGGCTCTGATAAACCTCGTCTCGTATTTTTGGCGATTAACCCTCTTTCGTCCGGTTGATGCTAAGTTATGAATTTCCGGCGAACGCTCGCATGCCCGTCGTCTCCCACACCGCGAGTGGGAGTGGCGCGCGTCTTTTGTAGATTTCTCTATTCCAGGCATCGAAGAACCGATTCTGGCTCCGATCATGATTAGCAATCGGCTTTGAGGGACGCGTGGGCCAGCGAGTTTGACGCGAACGCGGAGCCCATTTATTTTTCCTCCCATCTTTGTTTTTCTTCGTGTCTCGAACTTGTCGCGCCTATTAATATGCTAGATGATGTCGAACGTTACGCGACGCTATGTAATTTCATTGCTAAATTTACAATTTTCATTCGTAGTTTCTTACGGTAATACAAAGAAATCTGTGTCAAACCATCGTTTTAAAAAATTGTTAGTCCGTCGATTTAAATTAATATAATTGATATCAACCCCTTCCTGTACTTTAACGAGTCAGACTCGCGAACAGAAGGTCGAGCCAAACGTAAACATCACGAGCCAAGCTCACGGACAGCGAATGACGATTGTGATTGAGTTTTAGTTCCTATCAGTACGCCACAAGAGTTGGTCACGATTCTTATAACCTCTAGTTACTCTGGTCTGTTTACCACGGTTGATGCCTACCGTTTTGGCCCGGATTTCGTCGAGCTAAATGGTTAACCTGTGTACCTACTAGAGAAACTGTGTAGGGCTAATATTTAAACATTCATAAAATATCGAATTTAAAAGTTTGAGTGTCATACAATTTGCAATATAAATATTCACAAAAATCCCTGGAAAGTAAGAAGCGTACAAAGTATCTTGATTTTCGCAACTCTGTCCTTCGTCGGGAGTTACAGTGCACTTTGGGCGATCGAGCGAAATAAAAGTGTCGATAGTAGGCGGAGGAACCAAGAGAGGTGTCGGAGCAGAAAAAAGTGTAGGCACGAAAGGTCATCGACGAGAGAAAGATGGGAATCGGCGCGGGGGAATCGCAGAAAAGAAGACGGAAAGTCCTTCGAATGGTAAAAAGGCGCAGCAAGTGCGTCCCCCCACCCCACGTGGATGGGCGTTCCTTTCGATGTGAATAGTGGGGGTGGGTGGGTGGCCAGCGGGAGGGGTGAACAGCGATTCAATTTATGCCCCGACAATGCGGCTTTGTCTCGCCAAATTATCATACATGAACCTACATGCATAATCCCGTGGCGGCCCATTATCATATCATAGACGCGCATTAAAGTACCGGTTCCCTCCCCTCCTCCCACCCGGTATTAACGCGCGAGGCGCCTGTGTTTATGCGAGCGGGAAAAGAACATCGCCTTCGCCGATTAAACGCCTCGACGGGGACGATTTCACGGATCGTCTGGCTCGATGTCTACCAGCTGCCATATTCCCAAATCGGGACTACCATAACAGACATTTAGGCGAGCTTGACACGTTCAGATCGGAGTTCACAAGTTCTTGATGTCAAGTTTCTCAATCACAATGCTGCTCACTCGTCATCGAGCCATTTTTCCATTCACGAGGTATTCATAATACAAATTTAAAGAAAATTAAATAGTATATGTTTGAAAAATAATTTGAGATTAATTCTTACGTCAAGGGGTTGAACAAAAACATAGTTCGAGTACCAGAGTTCCGTGAAATCTTATGATTTATTTTGATAACTTCCATCGAATACAAAAATAGTGAAAATTAATTTCTGCAATACGTTTAAAAGAAATATTGGTATTTTTTCTACTATTCCAGAGTACTAGCTTAAAGACACACGCTTAATCACTCGGTACGATTCTATTTATTCGACTTGGACAGGTGATTGATCAATTGGACGTCTCGATCTTAAACGATCGACAAAGTGACTTGGTCTATGAAGTTGTTGCTTCAAGTTCTATCTACATCTATTAAATTGAGTAATAAGTTCGTTTCACGGTGCGGTATGCAGTTCTTGGAGTAAGTACGTAAATGATTGCTTATACCGCGTAAAAAATACAAATGATGATGTAACCCTGTTTATTAGTTTTTAAAATTTATTCAAGTCAAAAATGTGTGTGAAAATTCATGTCACCATTTGGGTTTAAACAATTTTTAAGATATTGTAAATTCTTCTGTATATATTCTCAAAATATTTATAAAACATAACAATGTTTCCACGGAATTTATTATAAGGGTTGTCGAATACCTTCTACAAGATCATTAGTTTAAAGGAATAAGTTCAACCAGGATTAAAAAGAATAAAAGTGAACTATTTGATCCCCAGTAAAAACCAATCGTTGGGTGATTTAGCTTCCTGTCTCCCGTCGATTTCCAACGCAATTTTTCATATCGCGTTTTCACCGTGGCTATTTCCAAATCCCCGCATTAACCCATTTCTGTCGTTCTTTTAATTACGCTGTCGTTCGCGTTTCTTCGAAGGGAAAAAGAGAAGGGAACCGAACGCGAGCGTAGGAGATCATTCATCATCCCGAGCGTTGCCACATACGCTGGAACGCAGAAACATAATGTTAACAAGTTGCACTTTAATCTTTCATTACGTTCCACGCACGCCATCGATGCGTCCACTTCGCAACGCATTAACTTCTCGTCACTGGGAAACAAAATGCGCACGACAGGGCCGAGGTAAATTTCTATTAAAGAACAGCGTCGGGTCAAGATAATTACGAGCATCGGCGGCGTGCAAACAAGATAAGTTACAAGCCTGCCGGTCGATCTCGATCGATCAATCATAACCCATCGTGAAATGCCGCGGAAAGTATGCGATCATTAATTCTACGCTCGAAGGGAGGGAGGGGAGGCTCGTGAAACGTAAAGGGAGGCTGGGCGAAGAGAAATCGTCGCATTAAGCAACAAAATAACGTTGAACGACTTCGTGGCTCCATGAGATGGATTAAGTAACTGCATAATATTTCACGAGGTTCGTGATTTTTATAAATCGCGTTAGCACCGTAGACTGCCGCGTTGTCCATATATTTTATAACACGAGTCTTCACGAAGAAAATTAATTTGAATAGGAATCACGATAAATTTTGGGTAATAGTGATCTTCAAAACCAGAGGCTTCGTAGAAGGTTTCTTGTTAATAGTATTTATAATTTAACTAGGTAGTAGCGTGCGTGATAACGTGTACTAGCTTGGTAGTTGCATTACGTAGTTGCATCCTAGAACAATGGCTTGCAATGCCAATATTTCACTACTCTCGTTGTGCTTCCTCTATTTCACAGTAGAGAAAGCGATTTTGACTGCTTAATGGGTGAACTGCGATGGGCATTTAATTTTAATTGGAGTCGTTCACTAACTTGAGACGCTACCACGCATTGAAATCACCCTAGAAGCGTATGTATAGCTGCTACGTTTATGGTTTTATTACACAGAAAATATTCGAACTAGCTGGGATTTTTCACTGTACAATTTACGATTTATTCCTTGGAGATTTCGACATTTCAGATTTACTGTTTTACAAACTGGCAGACATAAATTATTTTCCTCGGAAATGTAGAAACACTGCTACGAAGCTAATAAATCATTTGAGAGGTGTACTCAGACTGTTGGAACATTGCGATTTTGACGATGTAATAATTTCTATGTAATTCTACAGAGTCTTAGTTTTGGGTGATATTCCCTAATTAGTAATTTGAGAATAGTTAGTAATGAAGTATTTTATAACTTGATCTCTGAACAGATCTCTGTATGATTGGAATTAACTAAAAGTGAACGTGTATGTATTTTATAAAATTGGAAAAGCACTGTAATCTCTCGGAAGTATTTTACAGAAAATTTCCAACGTGAAAGTGAGTAAATCGCGTTATAAAACACGGGTATTACATTTTCTTTAGCCTGTCGCGATAGGTGCAACTTTACTTGTTTCCCCTTTTCTTGCCTACAACAGTTACTAACAACAGACTACACAGTTCCGTTCCAGCCAGCCACTTACGTCTCATAATGTTCCAAGTTAATAGTCAGATCAGTCGCAATAAATTTGCATTAACTCCTTTCCCCCGCATTATCCACGTGCTCCTCCCTTCGATGATAAAGCTAAGTTATTAGCGAGAACACGCTCGCGCCTCGAATGGCAACGTTGATTCATGGCGGTTCATTTCGTAAAAACAGCCTGCGAACGCAATAGGCAGTAAACTCTCGGCTAATCCGTCGATACCTGCCAAACGTCACTTTTTTGACAACATGTCCGAAGAAACTACAGATTAAAACTTAAAGTCGCGACAATGTTTCTCGTTATAAAAAACGGAATGGTCGTTTTACGGCTTGTATAATGTATCTTTTTTACTTTCTATAATTAGCATCGTAGACGAATGTTCAAACCAATTCAGAAATTGCAAAGAAAGTTCAGGATGAAGAAACATATGTATAAAGATTCTCTGAATATTCACTACGATCACCATGTGAATTAATAAAATTGAAATTAGAATCTTAACCAAAATTTGTCTCTAAAACACGCCTGCCAGCGTAACGGAGTATCTGCTTGTAATTATCTGTTTTCGAGTGGACATTCTGTATTCGACGACTGGTCTATTAATTTCGCCGACGACGCTCGAAGATAAACTCATCGTAACGTCGCCGAATGTCCGTAAATTAGCGACTTCCGCGGAAACGTTCGCCATCGTGGCGGGCGCGGCGTGTAATTTCCATTATGCAAATGGAAACACTGGCGAAACGGACGGCGCGAGGTTAAACCGATCTTCGACGATGATCAACATCGTGGGTGGCCGGCGGCGGATCCACCAGTAGCCGAAGAGTCAATGCTACCAAGTGTCTTTCTCTCCACTGTCTCACCTCCCGTAGCCCGTACGCGTTCCCCCCGTGGCTGACAGACGAACGAACATAACAGACGGACGAACAGACAACCCGGCCGGCCTACGTGCGTGTAATTATCCTGTCAATGCGTCGGATTTTCAAGCCTCTTGTCGTCTTCACGCGATACGCCCCGCTTCGATTGAGAAATCTCCACCGCTGTCGACGAATCGCCTCGCGAAGAAGAGGGACCTTCGTGAATTTCGCGCAGCACGCGATCCGAAAATATGCAAATCGAGACGCGATTTTGATCCGAGGCTCCATTCCGGATTCGATCATTACCTCGTGTAATTAATTCCGTCGAATGGACGACAGTCTCCAGGTGTGGGTCGAGGATCCAGCTCTTTTAGTTCTCTGTTGCGAATCCACGTCCTCAGAAGGGTGAGCAAAAAATACCCTTCGCGACAAAGTATCTTTGAGACTAATTATAATGTGGGATTTCGTGTACATTCTTCCTTGAATAATTTCACGGATATCGTTATTATTTCAGAATTCGTTTGGTATAAATTATGAAGTGATCTGTTAGTACCCACGTACTCAGACTAGTGAGAAAAATTGCACCCTTGGTGACAGAGTATTTTTGGGACTAATTATAATGTAGGATTTCGACAAATACTGCCTTGAATAATTTCACAGAAATCGTTATTATTTCGCAATTTGTAGAAGCTATAAAATCATGTCCGTGCAATTGATGAAAAGTGTATTTCGTTTGGCGTAAATCCTCCTCGCGAGGAAGTGTGAGGAAATGCATGGTCGTTATTGAGATCATGGCGAGAAGGAGTTCGATGAACGGCTCGATAAATTACTGTGCTAAGAGCGCGCAATTGTCTGCGATGGAGTACACGATAAGTGATCACGCGAAGACACGAAGAGGCATCTTATCGTTCTTACCTCCTCCTCGAATAGAGTAATTACATTGTGCAATTAAGAGTCGCAAGGGGACCACGCGCGACGTTACGTACCGATTTTAATGGAACTTCGTGGGCAGATGCAGATGCAAGTAAAACGATGGCAATGTTGAGCAAAATCTAATCCGATTAACGATTATCGTACAATATTGCATTCGAAGGGTTGATAATAATAGTTACGTATATAATCATTTATCACGAAACGATTGATTACAATTTAATATGTCGAACAAAGCCAAAAAGGAGGTTAATGAAAGCTGAAATAATGTTTCATTAAATTATTGCAAATTACCGATTTATGATCGGAGATTGGAAGTATAGTTTATGATTAATGATTGATCCCAATGGTAATTAATTGATTGATTATCGCGACGATCATGGGTGACTTTTATTCATCAATTACTGTCCAACTCTAGACGATAAGCACGAGTAACGTTTTCGCTCTTTTTTACACGCGTATAATTTGTTTTTGGCGAGGTAATAAATGTTCATCCGTTCTCTTCTAGAAAACTAATAAATCTTTAAAAATCCAGTCGAATGTTACAATTTTTATTAGAAATCACGAATGGATAATTTCGACCACTTTGGTAGATCCAGCGTTAAAGATCGTTTCACGATTAAAAGTGACTGAAAGTTTTTCCAGAACCACGAACTCTCTGGCGCGACACCTGTCAAATCTGCATCTCCGCGCAACCTTATCTCTTATCGTGGCCGATTATCAGCATCGATCGACGCTAGCACAGAAGCGGTCCGAGCTAAGAAACGCGCCGACACGCGTCTCCTGGCTTCGATACCCGGTGCTTTCACTTTCTCCTCCTGATCTTTCACCCGCCCACGCGTCGACGCTCGTCTCTAAGGATAATAAAGGACGGATCGAGCACCGATTCGAATCGGCATCATTTACCGAATAACGTCTGTGCCCGTTAATGGCAGCACCTTTGATTTAAGGGATTTAAAAATGGGCGGCTTAACTCGGTCAATTTTCATTCGATTTACTCAAAATTTTGTACGGTGATTCCTAATACCATCCTCTTCAGTTACATTTACGGAATTTTCGATCGAGAAATTAGTTCCTGCATGATGTTAAAAGAAATATTGACTTTTTCACAGATTTTTTAGATCTTTTCTTCAAACTTCCACCATTTTATAATAAATCATTATTTCTGTAAATCCCTACGTGAAACTGAAGCTACTGTCTTATAGTTTAAGAAAATTACATGATTTCTTGTTTTAGAATTTGTAGTCAAAAATTACACCGTTTACAACAATTTTTTGAAGGCCTCTCACACCTGTTCTTATTATATCTATAATAATTAATACTTTTGTACAAAATTTTCACAAGAAGTAGGTCAAGAAATTGTACTTTCGAAAACATTGAACATTGATTAGAAAAAGCTTCAAAGTTACCCCCAAGAATTCTTGAAAATTGCTTTTATTTTCTTCACAATGGTTTTCCCCATAAACTCTCCTCTATTGCGAACGATCGGTTCGAAACACAATCAGGACGACTCGCGCTACCGTGGCTTATTCGCTTGTCGCGCGTATTATGCTGCCGGCGCATTCGTCATCGAGCCAATCTTAATAAATAATCGGTATTATCGGGGTCCACGGCGTGGCAGCCCCGATCGCCCAGTTCGTAGAACACGCCGGAATAAATCTGGCCCTCCAGTGTCCGTCGATCGTGCCAGGGCAGAAATAGACTGCTTAAGACATCGATGGTGTTCGGACAATAATAGACGGCGTTACGTTTATCCATCAGGTACCACTCTGTTACGCGGCTCGTTCGTGGGACGACGATAAAAAACGTTAAGTAGGTTCTCTGCGGCGACGGCATTCTTATACGAGACAGCGTTTCGACGTTATTTTCACGCATGCTTGCTCGAAAACGCAAGGTGATCGAAAGAAATATGTACCAGACGAATCGATCGAATATTTAGCTGAACATTTAGCTCCGTCTTTGTTACGTCGGTTTTAAGTGACGATCGTAGCGCGATTCGTAAATTGAATGTTTCTATCCTCAACTTGAGGGAACTCCAAGGCTCAATGCTGTGTATAAACATCTGTTGGTGTTGAAATTCGCCTCCATTGTACAAAAAATGAGCCACGTTCATTTTAAGAATCGGAATAATTGACTATAGTGAAGTAGTCTATTAGTCACTTCATGCCCACGTATATCGAATAGGGCCCAATAGTGGGCATCAAAGATGAGGCTAGGGTGCCAATTTTCCTATGCAAAGAATGAAATTAATTGTACCATACTTGATCACAACGAATTATCATCGTTGATAAATTAGTCTTTATTATCGACTAAAAATTATTTATACCTAACACAAGAGCAGTTATTATTCATGTACATTTCTGAAAATTGCCAAAATTACATAGCGTTTCATCCTTCGTAGCGGAGTGTGATCTATATTTAAATTTTCATCGTTGTTTTTGAAAAAATTCCAAAATGTATTCGGCCAATTTTGCGCCGATAAAAATGTCCGCCACTCCGTATTTACGGTCGAGCGCATCATTTCTCGGCTTGAAACGCGCGCCATTTAACTCGGAAACGTGTAAAGGTCGGGCTCGAAAGGACGATAAATCGAGGAAACGACGTTCGAATAGGCTATCGGTGGAAGTCGTGCTCTGAAACGCTTCTAGTGCTTCTAAAGTGCAAAACGAGACGCGATACACGCGTTCGTGTCCGCGCAGAGCCGTGTAAATGATGCGCAGCACGAAAGCCCCGGCGCAGGTGAAGCGACGAACTACCCCAGGCGCGATATAAATTGGTAACGTATTCTTATCGACCGGAACGAAACTATCGCAGTAAATATTAAAGCGTTGAACGTATGATTAGGACATCGTGTTATTTTATCTGTAAGTAAATGCAACGACAGGTGAGACAAACGACGTCTACCCGGGAGACGCTAAACTATATCTTCATTTTACGCTTCGTGATACGAGATGTCTGAAACGACATTCCAAATACCTTTTTACCATCATTCTATACCATACATCAATTGTTTCATCGGTATTTTGAATAGAACATGATTAAGCCAAATCAGGCCCAATTTGTGTCTTTGTGGAGGGTTGAAGATAATTATTTTAAAATTGAGGCAATTAGTTCTGTTCACAAGCAAAATAGATTGCCCAAGAAACACTTACTTTTCGTGTTAGATATAATATTGTAATTTGGGCCTTTCTTACCACAGTAAATACACGTATTTTAAAATATAAGTAAGAATAGCTAAATCATTCACAACGAAATATCAGAAACGTTTCTGGGCCGCGAAGGGTTAAATCGATCGAACGGTCCCAATTTAATTGGGAACAAATTATCCAAGCAAAGGCCCGCCGTGCTAAAGTGATCAGGAATCCGGGTCCCTGGACGGTGATTTACAGAGGATCGACGTCGAAAAAATATGCGAAAAAGGCAGAACGCCTAGAGAGGCCCACGCGCGGACTTCGGTCCGCTGTTTCCCCGCCCCTGGCCCAATCCTTCGGAGGCGGTCGAGCAGAAACTTTGGAAAACCGGGTCAGTTCGTCGGGAACACGTGTATCGAGGCGAAACACCGTGGTGCTCGTGTACGGGTGGCGCGAAGCGTGAGAAGAGAGGCCCAAGGGAACACGGAACTATTCGAGGCGCGACATAAATTCGGGGCCAGGATCCCGGGGTCGATCTGGCTCTCCACGCGGTAGGCCAAACCCACGAAAGCCCCGTGTACCTACTCGCGAACATCGACGACTCCACGCCCTATAAATACGCATAAATATTCCCATAAATCCCGTGTACCGTCGCATTACACGCGTTCGCGAAAGGCCCCGAAGATTGCGGGCCCGCGCGGACCCCGAACGAAAAGAGAGAACGATAGTCGTTGAGGGTGGAGGACGAACGAAGCAGCAATGGTTCACCGAGCTGCGCGAAGCGTGTATATCATATATGGAATAAATTACGCTTAACGTACGTACTCGACAACTCGGCTCGGATTTATACACTCACGGCTTTCTGTGTATTCCGATGTAATCGAGCATTTAGTGCGCAATTCATGGGACTCATTGATCGGTATTCAAACGACGCGTATAAAATTTGCATTTTTATAAGGGCCCGCGCTTTAACTTCCCGAGATGGACCGAGCCGAACGATCGTTCGCCTTCTTTTCTTTCTTTTTCCTTTCGTTTTTACTTTGTCTTCGTCCGCTCTTCTTCTTCGATAGAACAATGCGCCGTGTCGAGGACTCGTACGATGCAAATTATAGCGTGCACCGAACGCGAGGAGGGGGAGCGAAGATCGCGGTGTTATTAGGAAAGAGGTGTTGTTTCGTAAACCGTTGCGCAGATTTGCGGAAAATTACTTTCATTAACGATGATCGAGCATAAGCGTAGGTTCCTGGCGGAGTCACAAATTAGCTTCGAAACCCAGCTGAATTCGACTAAGTTTCCATCCCGTAATATCGACAGTCGTTACCCAATAATTTCTCGTTTGGATTTTTTAAAAAATTCACCGGTAAATCAACGGTCGGAACGTCTGTTACAGAACAAGCTGCTCTCGTTTATGCAATTATTGGCCGCGACGCGAGTATCGATCGGGAAAAAAGTAAAATCGAAAAAACCAGTTTCTCGCTCCGCTCGGCTATCGGAGGGTTAATCCCTTTTTTGCGTTGCTCCAATATTTAGCAAACGAAAGATACGTCTTTCAGGTTTATCGGGGCACGGCGTGCGTATATTAGTCGGCTCGAAAAACGCGAAGTGACAAATTCATCGGTCCAGTTCTCCTCCGTTCGTACGTAAGGTGCAAAATTATCTCTTCCGATCGCGCGTTCCGGCACTTACAGCCCCCTCAGCTCTCCTACACGATTTTCCACCGGTTCGTTCTATTTATTTATCTCCGACCGGTTACCTGTTGTTCTCCAGGTATCAGGTTGACGCGCAGGTATCGCTCGACTTCCACGTTTTCCTGGCGACGCGGGTAAAAATCGTATTTTCGGGGGCCTCGCGGGGCCTTTAACGAGCTGATCGTTATCAGGACGCGCGGAGTTATTCGCGTGAGTCATTTCAACCGGAACGGTCGCTCGACCTGTCCTTCTGCGCCTCGTTCTCATGAAACGTTACGCGAATTAATAACCATCACTGAACGAACGACACGGTGCCCCGTGTTGCGCGATTAATTTCACGGAACGCACTATTGCATGAGCAATTCGCAAGAATATTTCCCAAGTTAAGCGTTGCTCAACCTCGGTTGCTAAACGAACGTCTTTTAAATACGAACAAAATTTATTGTAAAATTCCACGCCACTAACGTCCGTTTCGGCCTTGGACTGGGACCTCTTCGGTGAAAGTTGAAAAATTAACTATGCAACGTCTAAGTTCGTCGTGGTAATCCAAATCAAATGCACGTACCGTCGATAAATAGAATCTTTCATTTGTGCTATGTAGTGCAAAGAATTAAAGATATAAAGATATTATTAAAAAGATTTTTGGAGTAAATTAAACGTACACAGGTACAGAGACACATTTAAATCTCTCCAAGGAGAAAATATATTGATTTGCTCCAGAAATAGCGAGATACTCGGTGTCGAATATTTAACGAAACAATCCGCCCATTAAAACCTCGAACGTGCCAATAAATAATTTCTCGATATCTCGTTGCATTTAAAAGACGTGATTTTGCAATATACTACGCGGTTCATTCTATGCTTTACCAAACACGTGTTTTCGATACACTGTCAATAATGATTAATTCCGTTCTGGCGGGAGTTTAATCTCGAGGAATACGAGTACATTTACTTTACACAGCGATAAAACAAAATTGCAATTTGCGCGATAAGGCGAACGCAACGTTGAAGTAGAAGCAGAACGTGGCCCAAGAAAGATAACCTGAAGTCGGGTCTCGTTACGCGTTTAACTTCAACTTCCTCTGGAACAGTATTTCTCAAACTTCATTCCCAACATTTTTACTCGAAATTATTTACTCATTTTTCTTATAACGATTGTTAAATTAATTCTATACCAAATACAAGGATTTCAGAACTCGATAGAAACTGTATATATAATTAATCAAAATTACCTATCTAGTGTATCATGAATCGAAAGTTTAGCAATATTTAACTAAAATTTACAGTACATTGTTGCTGTCATGTATTTTATCATCCTGCAAAAGATCCTTAAAATCGAAATCGTGGGTCCTCGGTTCCCTTCGGTTTGAGAAACTCTGCTGTAAAAGTTAACGACGAAATAATCGGTCCTGTAAATCATCGGCCGTGCCTCCCAGCTCGTAACACGCGTTTATCCGTTTCGCGAGTATAAACCTCGTCATCATTAAGCATAATTAAACGCTATCGTTCCGTGACTTCGATACCGGGATGACAGAAAATGGAACATTTACGCCGGGCAAAAAGTTTACACGTCGACCGGATCGCGGTTAGATCGCCGTTGTGGACGGGGAGAGATCATCGTAGGCGAAGTTCGAGGATTTTTCGCGCCGCTATCGGCACCGAGCCCGCCAGCCAGATATCACAGGTGTCGCTAATTACGGCGATAACACCTTCCACTTTGCCTATCGGCGAAATTAAGCGTTCGATGTTTCTTTTCCGGTAGCACGGGCAGATTTAATGCGGACGGCGGATACAAGACGGCTTCCAAGTATGTTTTATCTGCCGTTGGAACTTTATTTCGCGCGAGTTACGAAGAGCAGATTGCGTGTAACTTGGCGCAGGTGTTGACGTTTCTCGATAATGCGAAAGCAACGATTCTGATTTGTCGGTGGAAGGGACGCGATCTGGTTCCTGCACGATTCCTTTTTTTTTTATCTACAGGAGTTAAACCTATACAAATATTTTCGTAAACGTATCGATTACAGTATTTATGGTGTACGGCGTTAATGTAATTTATGTATGCAACAAACGAGATATCATTTAATTTTTTTTTCGTTGAGAGTAGTCTAGAAAATATTTATTTTTAAATTTTGCACACGGTATGTATAATTTATTTAAAATTTAAATGAAAGTACCGAGGCCTGAGTTTAATAATTTATTATGGTCGAACTCCGATAAGTCACTATTTTTTATTTGATTTCAAATTAAATATGCTGAAGCAAAAACTATAATAACGTGATCCTAAATTCTTACAAGAAAAGGTTCAATTTCTTTCCTAGTAATACGCCCCTTCAGTCTTCAAATTTATAATCGAGCCCATGGCACCAGAGCATCAAGAAACATGTAATAAATTGAAAGAAAGCAATTTAGTGGTGATTCGTTAGGATTGTAAAACACGTAGATTATTACTATAATCGTAGACAATACGATTAAATGTCTTGTTTCGAGTGACGAAACCCTAAGAAATCACGAGTACCATTATCATAAATACTCGTAGAATCCTCCAACAATAGAATCATCAAAATTCTGAATGGTCTCGAGTCCACGGAGACACACCGGTGGAGAGATATTCGATTGCTCGGGCAATGAGGCTCGTTTGTTATCGTGCAGGAGGTGTGTACAATATCGGGCCACAAATTACCATTATTTTATGGACGATGGGGAAATAGAAGCGTTTGTTCGTAGAACGGAGAGCTCGTTAACCCAGGTATCTTTAGGATCTGATCTTCGGTCAGGCAATGCTGAAAATATCTTTGTAGGAAGGTCCTGACGTGAGGAGAGGTGGCGAAAATTTCAACCCTGGCGCCTGAAGATTTATTGAACGGCTTCCCCATTCGGTGCCCTTCCGTGTGTTCGTGGGACCGAACGATGGAGGATCAACCACCCGGTGAGAACGGTGGAAAACAAAAACGCTCGAACCGAACGAGGATGAAAACTAACACTAATGCTCGAGTGAATTTTTACCGACGAGTGACAACTGCGACGCGCCCGTGACTACCCTGTTACACTCGCTGACAAATGTCGATTTCTTCCTTCGTCTTTTTCATCGACCAAACACGTATCGCTGGAATTTCGTCGAAGAAGAGCGATCGTATTTCGTGGCACGCGAGCGTCGCATTAAGAGTTCGAATGCTTCTAACAATCGTATTATAATTGCATATCTATCATATGAGTTTTTTAGAACACCCTCTAGTCAAAAGACAGGAACGAAAATGACCTATTTTCAATATTTTTCATAACGTCGTTTAATAATTTATTAGTACTGATTATATATTCCTGATTGCAGAAATCACTTTTGCCCATCAAAATAATGTGTACTGTTTATAATTAATGCTTCAAGCTCTCTGTAAAGATTTTCAGTGGATCTTGAAGTCACACGTTGGCTCACACGCGACTCTTACTACTGATCTCGAATCTTATTATATTTCGCGCGACTGTTGTCTTAGGAATTTCTTCTTTTTAACAACAATTACTACATTCTGTTCACATATTATCGAAAGCAATCTGGTTGCATGCAAGCCCGTGTCTAGGTAATTCGACGCCCAAAACTAATAACTAATAGACTAATATGGAGCAGTAATGGACGAAGCCAAAAGTTTGACTACTTAACAACACAAAGACGTACGAAATAGCCTAATACTTATTGCTGGTTACAGTAAATTAGATAAGGCGGTTAGTTAGCGATTACGTTTCTCGACGATCGTTCGATCCTTCGCGAACAGGACGTTGTCGTAATGGACGACGATAATTATAATACGAGCGGAGATTATAGTGATTACATAGACGCTCGGGCATTCTTTAGTCGGGACAGTAATTGAGATAAGCGCGTACATAGCTCCGTGCAAACGGCTAGAGCAGTTTGAATATATTAGGCCGACTTTTGTCACCTGCTTGTCGACGCGTCTTTCCTCGGGAGAGATTTTTCGCTTGGATGTGTACGCTCCCCGAGTTCTTTTCAAACATAAATTCATTCATCGCCGAGACAGGTTTTGTTCCAAAGCATTCGCATAATTTGCTGCGAATGTGCAATCGAACGAGAAAGATTCGCGTGGCTGATGAAGTGCCAACCATTCGAACGAGCCTCGTGAATTTCTCAGAAGTTATTAAGAAAGTATTATGTGACACGAATGTTGATACAGAACATGAATTCCTTACCAACACTGTCCGAGTTTCTTTTGTAACTTGTCTTTTTAAAATCATGCTATATTTTTCGTGAAGCTTATCAATAAATAATTTATTATACTTTGCAATTTGTTATGTATACATTTTGTGTAATTCGGGTACATTGTTCTTCGAAAACCGCGATAAATGAAATTTTATAGTTCTCGATAATTGAGTTATTTTCGCTGAAAATATATATACTCTGCTTTTAAAATAACCAACGATAAAGGTCGGGCGTGCACGCAATAAATGTTGCGTATCATCATCAAATTTAACCGCTGGTTTTTTAACCATAATAATGTTCCATTATTACTCGCAAACGATATTGCGTTTTCAATAAAAACTAAGTATAATCGTGCGATTGGGGTAGGCTTAATAATAGTCTTCGGAATTTATCTTGTGTTTTAGTTCGTTTAATTACGAACCAATTAGTAACATCGACAAATTTTTTTATTTTTCTATTTATACAAAGAAAACCTTAAGGGTTGAATCTAGAGTCTAGAAATACACTGCGTGTCATATCTATGAAACCACCCTAAAATTTTCAATTTTATACATATTCTTGTTGAAATTTGAAGAAACAGAATATACCATATTTGAAATTCTTGAGTTTAAAGGAGGTTTTAGACATTACTAAATTATTGTTATAGCTTAATAATTTGTTTAATAAGAAACCCCGTTATTCCAAGTTTTCTTTGACAGAATATCTTAATACAATTTCAAGTACGGTACACTTTGCTTTTCGTTATTTTAACAGGAACGTATAAAAATTGACAATTTTCGTTTAATATTTACGATACGCAGTGTAGGTATTGAGAGTCTGAGGACCAAAACCGGAGAGGTGGCAGCGTGAACCGTGTCTCGGGTTGGGATTTTTTTTGTATCCGGTAACCCCTGCTTCACTCTGTCGTCGCGTATCTCTTCTCGTTCGATAACTATACGTACCCGTGGTCGTCTATCTTATCCGGTTCCCCCCTGCAACCATGAATCGCGCGGACGCAATAACTCGCGAATCGTCACGTCGACGCAGATACCATTCGTTAACGTCCGCACGCGAGGCCCGGCTAATAAAGACATAGATCATGATGGCGCGAACAGGAGGAATCGCCAGCACCCGCCGTTCGGCGACGATGATCCTCAGATACGAGACCGTAAATTGCTACAAGCTCTTGTCCGCGCTTATAACGCCAGCGGAGCGGACGCGATGATTCGCGTTTAATCGCTTCGTGTCGCACACCGATACGCTTTCGAACGCGCGGCTCTCGGGGCACTGAGATACAACGTAACCGAAGAGTCGCTTACCTTGAAGCGAATAAGCGTCGAATTGTTCTTTTCGATCGAACCCCACCGATATATGTTCATATTTATTTATTTATTTGACGGGAACGTGCGATGTTTCCAATAAAAACACAAATACGAATTTCAATTTTCCCAGGTGCGCGCTCGCGAGCGTGATACACTCCGTGACAAAACTACTCGACGCATTATTTTAGCGATTATCATAATTTATTTATGTTTCTTTCCTGAAACCATCAAAATGTGATTCCTTAACCCTTAAGTGGACTCTCAATCTCAACTGAATCATTTTAATTAATGTTAATTCTTATCTAATTGATATATGGAGATCAACTTTATGATAATGAACTAATGGAGGATTATATAGATTTTCAAATAATTACATTGACATGTATTAAACGATTTATCCACTTAAGGGTTAGTTAATTCATATGAGGGTATATCCATTGTACAAAGTTGGGAAGTTGACACCTGATTGGGTGTAGTATAAATCCCTCTCTATAGATCTACTTTTAATAAGTCAAACTTATTCTTATCGATCGAGCAGAACCTAAAAGGGAGTTGCATTTCGAGTGCCAACTTTCCAACTCTGCACAGTACATCTTCTTGCGATACCACCATACGTTGTCCCATTTTTGGTGCAGTTTAGTTCATTTTAATCGTAGTGTTCGGTTTTACATTTATTTATTTCAGACTTCACGGGATTAGATTCAATCGTAGACCTCACCCTTTGCACAACAGATACACGCTAAACGCAAATTGAAGTATAATGGCGCTATTCAAACAGAATAAAAAAATGTAAATATTAACTCGTATCTGCATGAAGTAATAAAACACTGTCAAGTTACTACAATGACAGGGACGATAATTCCATCGAAAAAGAATGCAATGTATTGTACAATGTATTATATGTCGGCACACCCTCTTTGCTGCCAGCATTCGTAATACAAACATGACTGATCTTAAATGTCATACATTTCATAATTGCATCGCTAATTTGTTTGTGTGAAAAGAGGTTTTCAAAGATTAAGTAAAAAAACATATACACACATATTTGCAATCGATTTACCCCTATTAAATGTAATTATGTTTCGTGATAAAGGATTCCATTTTTTTCACTAATTTACTAGTTTAATTTATATATACGTAATTTTATTTACATGAAATTATTAGAAACTAAAAATCAAATGGCAAGAACAATTTTCTACCCGACAATTTATTCGTAATCAAGGCACAAGCGCGCTTTATGGGAAGTGAAAATAAATTGCTGATAAAAACGAGAGGCGTACACGGTATCCCACTATACTATTTTAGGGTTAATAAGATGAGGTAGTAGCTTGAACGTGACGAAGCTAATGACGAGGATGAGATCGGCCGATTAGACTATCGCCTAGACCAGCGTTTCTCAAACCGGGGTCCACGGACCCCTGGGGGGCCTGTAAACATGTTGGCAGGGGTCCCCGGGCTATCAGAAGAAAAAAAGCGTATTATATGGTAGAATGAGAAAAATGCTTCTCCTGATATTTTATCCTTACCAACGGAGACATTTAATTAGAGTTACTCCAAACAAATGTTTCCTTTGATATTTTTTTCTGTCACTAAAAACCGATAAAATATTTAACACTTTGATTACCACGTCATCCATATATGGATGACAAGACTTTTTACATCGGAACTAAAACAATTAAATCCCAAGCTGGAATTTCAAAGAAACTAAATTCGAATAGGATTCATGAATTTTAATGTGGTCACGAAAATAATTGTCTAAAATCACAGTTTTGGTCCTACAGTCAACGCGTTGAGGTGACCAAGTTGGGTGAGATCGAGATTAATTCCCCTGCAATACCGATCTTGCCCCCCCCCCCAAGTTATAGTTCCAGCGATAATCGTCGCGAGACAATCGTAAAACTCGAATCACCGAACAAAAGGAAGAGAGTTTTAGAAGTTTTAGGGTTCCACGATCAATTATCCTCGAGTGGCCAGCTTCTGCGCGTTTGCTCAATTTGAATCGCGAAAACGCGGGGCATACCCGGGGCATCTTTCATGCCCCGTCGTCCACGGAGCAGTTCCCGAGGCACTTAGAGATATTTTAATGGCGCTTTGTGCCCAGTGTCTCTTCCTCTCCGTCTCGAAAAGGGTTCCTTTATTCGACGACCGCGATTCGTTTCGCCCTTTGTGTATCTCTCTTTCTCTTTCACTCTCCCCCTGGCCAGGTTACTCCCCGCGTTTTCCCTCCTGCTTCGTCCTCTGCCTCTCCTCCTCTCATTATACTTCTTTCGGGCGACGTCTCCTGACCACTGGTTATTTTAATTGGATCTTCGCCGAAGCTTTTTTCGCCGGTTCTACCTTTCTTTTCGTTCGCATCGCGTGGTTCGCCGCCCTTACCCCTCCCCCTTTTCGTATCCTCCAGTTCCACGGATACCACGGCGCGTCGGTTTTTGTGCGCGGCGCGACGTCGTCTGCGGGGATCTTTGCCGGAGACCGCGGCGGCGGCGACGACACGCGGAATTCAATATACTCTTTGGAACACCTCAAGGACCCCGGGATCCCTCGCGAGGCTTTGTTCTTATCCACCGTCGCGACCATTTTATTCGATGATTCGCGACTTCGTGCCCCGGGATATACGCGCGGCTCGTTTATGGAGCCACCCCCTCCCCCTTGCTCCCTGAACGGCCATACCGGAGCTCCTGACAAGGGCAAAGTCACCACCAAGGGACGCAGACTTCGATTTAATTCAATGAAATCTTTAAGTACGACGTTAGTTGAACGTGTCAATTTTTTATGAAGGGGCAAAATTAAAGTTCCCTTAAAATTGACACGAATTTACTCGCGAAATCTTTAAGTTTCAAAAACAAAATTGGAGTAGGTGTTGAAATTTTCGACGAAATTAAAAAATTTGAAAAAAATTTTCGTACAAAAAAATGGCCGTCTTGGACTGTCGGTTTCAGAACGGTGAGGTTTTAACAAAAATTTCGTTCATTGTGTTTGTGACACGCACTGTACTTTCTTTCGTGTTTCTGAAAGGACGGATCGGGGTGCATAGCAGCGGAACACGGTCGAACGAGAGGCCCGATTCGATGTCGTGGCGGCTGGTGAGGGACCCGGCGTTAAATTAAGATCCGACGGTGTAAAGTAAGCCCGACTCGGCCCCCCTGCCGCGAAGAGTAGTAATACCATTCAGTGAGTTCGGTTCGGTAGTAGAGTTCGTGTCTTCATCGTCTATGGCGGACGCTTATTGGAAGACCGCCGAGCCGCGCGATCGGTCGATTCTCGGCGAAGAAATTTGCGAAAGGACAGCCCCTGCTGTAACGCTACCGTAGGGGGGGGAATTCGTACGAAAAGTATCGTGGCTATAAAGCTTCCTTTAGCGTCCAACGGCGTCAGTGTTACCTGCTCCTTTTGCCGTGGACTCATTAGCCAGAATCATCCAGGGGATCGTTTGCAACCGCTGCATAAGGTGTAACAATTATCTTCTTACTCTTTTCAAAAGAGGTTAAATACTATATTTTAGAGGTATCAATTTTCTAATAGTACCATTTAGAATACTAGTTTGTTCTTTTACAAAGCAATTCATCCCTGAAGGGGTTAATACTGTCAGGAGTAACAAGACAAAACATAATCATAAATCTCACTTCTGATGATAAAATAAAGTAATCGACTGCCACCTACTGGATCACCTATTGATTATAGATAATACAGTTAGTTAGTTTCCACTCTACTTGTTGAAAATATATAATTAAAAAAATACATTGTTAAATTAAAAATCTTCTTTGATCCTTCCAGAGGTCAACCCCCTACGTCGGGGGAAGCGTTTAGCAAATCGGACGATGTTATTTTCGCTTCCCGTTCGTTTAAAATTACAATTATGCGTCTCGAGTTACGGTTGCAATTACACGAATATTACTTCGTATAAATTGCGAGGCGTTTCGCGTGTTTCTTTTCGTGCAATTTGTCACGGCGTAACGGTTGCGACCAAAGCGCGATTTTTAAGCGTCATCGCGTTTAATAAATTCGCGGCTTGATTAAGCTCGTACCTTTCTCGGCGCGAGGTAACGCGAAATTTTCATTTGAATCTTAATTAATCCCATTCACATCGATCGCATAAATATTGATTACACCGCGGAGAAAGTACGATGCGTGAGTAATGTCGCCCCGTACGTTCTCCGGGATTAATTTCTCGTTTTCTTTCCAACGTCGATACGGTGGAAACGCCGTGACATCCTCTCTGCGGCCGTGCGGTCGGTCCTGAAACAGTAAACCTGCCCGCAAAACTTTCGTGCGGTGCTCCATGAAAGCCACGCGGATTCAAAGGCCCGCGGTAATAAAAATCTCACGGCGCTAATTAAACGATTATTTCTCTCGAATGGTCTACCAAGGCATCCCTTTAATACAACGCATCGATTTTTATAAATTTTTCTCGATACTAACAACTTTGCTTATCTTTGTTACAGGTAATCTCGACGTCGGTTTGAGGAACACGAAACACCCATTGCTTTTTGTAAGGTATTTCAATATTTTTATATAAAGTCAATTTTGTTATTTATCACATTCATTTTATTATATTATCAAAATACTTGACTTTAGTTTTCATTCAATACAATAATGTTCTTATAAAAGTAACACCCACTGTATGTCCAGACAAGGTAGATCAAACATGGACAGGATTGTTTCAGACGAGACTATTTGACAAACGAATGACATTTCCACTCTCGTTACCACTTTGCACACACACTATTAAGAACCATAATTTAGTCCAGAGCTCTGTTAACTACCCCGAGTTTCACTCAATTTGTATCCTTATTAATGGGCCCTTGAACAGCCACGGATTATGACCGATCGCCACAAGCTCGGTATACTATTATTTCTCGAATTCTTCTCTGGTCCCTCGTTAATTCGAAGGATTTACGAAGAGCCATAACGTTCATAATCGTCGGTTATCGTGGCCCAAGAATGCTATAGGAATTTCTGAAACGTTTTCTTTGTGCCATTCGACTGAAACTGATTGGACGTGGCATTGATAGATAATGACAGTAAATAAAAAAATAAATGTCAGTAGTGATTTCTTCTATAAACACTGTCATAACTGGGTGACGAGTTAACGCGAAAAAAATAAAACAGTAAAGATTGTACACCGTTGTGGAATTCAATTTTTCATCGAACAGCCCCAAGTGTGATCGTAACAGCGTGGCAGAACATGTCCTCGAGGACAAAATGACGGTTTATTTTCGTATCGCGTTCCGCATCGCGACACGTCGCAGCCCCAAGATGGTCGACAGTGTCAATCGATGATAAATCGATGTACACGCCGACACTTTTCAAGCATGTGTAACATCTTGTTAGAGCACATCTGTAGATGCTAAGATGGACGACGTTGTTTCGAGCAACAAAACTGAAATTCTTGAAAAGCGCGCCCAAATCTTGACAACGAGTCCGATCAATACGAAACTCGTTCACTTGCTCTGCATTGCACGATTAAATGCCTGGAATTATTTTTCTGCAATTGTAACCGACAATTGAATCGGGAAAAATTGATATACTTGTTTACTTTCCCTGTTTTGCACGATTAAATGCTTCGAATTATTTTTCTGCAATTCTAACCGATGATCCCTAAAAAAACAGAGACAGAATGATCCAATGCCTTTAAAAAATCCCTGTTTCGAGCAACTGCCTAGGTTTGTACTTAGGTCCAGTACTGGTGAATGGTACAATGGGAGACTCAAGGTTGCAAACAGAAAATTGAATCGGGAAAAATTGAATCTGACAAGACACACGCGATGTTGCCTGACAGCAACGGCCAAGTGATGCGAGGTTAACGAAGCCCCGGTAACAAGACGCTCGTAAAATCGTGGCGTACCTTCTCGGGGCGTCCGCGAAATAATTAAATTCGACCGGCGTGGCGGCCGTTGCGTTATGTAAAAATTTCATTTCACCGTGGGTTGTAATTAGAGCCGAGCGTCAGCCTCTCCCCCGTAGATACTGACCGATCGCCGCCATTACGTAAACGCGCGCGAAATTACAATGACAGTATTTCATCCTCGCCGCGGCGAGCTGTCGGAGGTAATGATAATTACTTCTCTTAATAATTTAATAGCCTGCGCCGTAATAATCGCGTCTCGGCTCGCGCGGAGTTTGGGAGCCGGTTTCTACGAGCGCCTCGGCTGTCGGGAAAACATGCAAAAATTCGCGCAGGCGTTTCTATCTTGATCTAATTGCGGCCGTGATAAAATTGAAACCCGACTCAAAGTGCCGATTTTCTGCAAGATACACGACGCGTCGATCCGCACCTGTGGTTTAACGCCGTGTTTCTCGACATTTTTCAGCTCGCGTTCCCCGTACGAGCGTTATCTCCTCTCCTGATTTCTATTGGTAAAAATTGTTTATTTACCACCTGTAACCACCATTTTTGCGCTCTTAACCCTTTGTGCATAAATTGCAAGCCAAATTCCAGGGAATAAATATTTATTTTATAAAAATAAAAATTTACTTTTAGCTGCCCTTAGCCTTTGCTTTGTTTCTAAATAATGAGAATAACAATAAAATTGTGGATTAAGAAATGTTGTGGATTTTGCGTGCAGTTCGGAAAGAATGCCGCCTTGTTAATGCACGCGTGGTCGCTGCCAGACACGTGTAAACATCGAGAGGATGCACCGAAGGGGGTCGTAATTTACTGCACGATTTTCAAGGAGCTGTCTAAATTTATCATACGCAAGAACATTGGACCGTGCATCAAATTTCATTGCATGGCTATGGAAGTTTGACAAGGTGTGACGGGCTTCCAGCACGCGTCGACGCGATGCTGTGGCCCCACATGCGTATGCCTCCCGGTGCATTCTTTCGCCGATCCAACCCCTTCGTTCACTTTAATGCGTTTATCACGTTAGGCGCGACGATTATGGTCTTCAAACTTGCGACTGGGAATCGCAATTTTGACCAATGATACTCGCAATTTATTATTTTCGGAATCCCTCAAAGAATCTTCACGTCAAACACGTGGTCTTGTCACGTATTGCGTGTAACTTGATCCAAGAAAACGTTTGGAAAATAAAGATTAACTAGTCAATATCCTTCTTGAATTTTGAAAATAATATTTAAGTGGACTATTAATCTCAATTGAATCATTTTACTTAATGTTGATTTTTACCAAATTGGTAAATAGAAATCAACTTTCCTTTAAAGCCTTTAAAAAATAATGAACTAATGGATTACATAAATTTTGAAAATTCTTTTCAATCATACACGTGTTATGTTTACTTTATGCGTACAATGTCGTTGGTATGCGCAATAAAGACGTTAAATAAATAAATAAATGAAACGTGTGCACACATGACAGTGTAACGACTGGTCTTGGGACGAGTGGAAAATTGCCTTTAAAATATTGTCGACTGCCAGAAAATAATTATATACCAGCGGCACACGCCACGGGTAACAAAGTGAAAAATGGCCCCCGCGTCACGGAGCGTGACATACACATTACACGAATAAAGAATCTCCAAAGAAAAGTTGTATTTTTTCTGTATATATATTTTTAGAGAAGAACGAAAATTTTCGCTCCAAACGGGACGTTCCAACCCTGTGGCGTAACCCTGTAGCGAGTCGGTCGATTTTTTTACAACAGCCTTCGAGGATAGGTCGTTTATCTTTATCTCGGTTCGAATCTACCGGTGAAGTGCGAACGATTGAGTCTCCGCGACGAAACCAAATCTCGATCGAGGTGGTCCCTTCTTTTTGGATCCCTCGAGGCCAACGCGATCGCCTCGCTTCGTTGGGCCCCGTTGCGTGCCGGCGGTCGCTCTCTTTTCCTATTCGGGGTCGTCTTCTTTTACAAAAGGGGGCGCGTCTTTGTGAATATTGTTACCCGACAACACGGAAAGCTACTTTATAGAAGATCTACGCGACCCCTCCGGGCATCGGGGAGATAGAAATACGCGTCACGAGGGTAACACGAACCCCGTGATGATAAAGTCGCAATCTTTTCGGGCTGTGCCCCTCACGTGCACGGTGACAGGGGTTGGTTTCGATTACCTGGATGCAAATGAATGAGCTGTCAACAAATGCTAATGCCCCCGGCGGTGGTTCCTCGGTCGTGGAACGCCGGGTTACGGCCAGCGATCGTTAAAGAACTGTTTCCGTGCGTTTTTACGGAACGCGAACTCGAACATAAATAAGCTATTATTGGTCCAGATTGAGTTTCGATCGGTGACCGTTGTTGGATACTTTACTGGCTCGTTTTAATTTATGCAGCCAGTCGCATAGAGTTTTCGATCGGACGCGCGATAACGGGAAGCTGAGCGAAAGTAATTGTATCTTTGAGGTACGAAACGCTATTGTAACGGGTCTTCCGATAAGAGCGATCGAAAACTATAAAAGATAATCGAGTACTCGTTGTTTTACTTTTCAATGAACACGATTGCGTTTGGTGGAGCGAATACGATAAACTTTCGAATATATTATTGTTGATAATAACGGGTATTCATCCTTTAAATGCACAAATAAAAAACAAATTTGAAATGATGCGTTTGTAGTGCTCGTCGCGGTGGTTAAACTTAATTCAGTTAATTGTACACTTCGGAGCTTACCGCTCTAGGTAATTTAAATATGAACGATAATAACGATCCAGAGAACAAATTTAACAAATTATCGTGGCAGTTTACAAATACGATAATGCGATTAATTGGATCACAAGAGCGGTAATGAGATAAAGGCCTCGTATCGTAAAATACAGGTGGCCCTCTAGATGGAACATAAAATATAATTAATTCCAAATGGGGTGCATACTTGGCCAGGTAATTTATTATTCTAAATAAGAATAAGGTTAACTACCACTCTACGTTTCTCGAGAGTTTTTAAATTGAACACAAGTGATATACAACATCGGTAATAAAAGTATGCTGAAAAAGAACATACAAATAACGAGGCACTTTTCAGTGAATAGCATAAATGACAATATCTTCCGCAACAGCTATAAAATGCAAGTGGAAAAAATTAAATTAGTAGAATTGTGGTATTCGTGAAAACTCAGACAATTTCATTCATAACATTTAAGAATTGCCCTCCATTCCAAGTAAATAAAATTCTTCATTGTAGTAGTGTTCTTATGCTATTGTTCATAGCATACGTAATTACAATTTTTGCTGTAGTGCTAATTGGACATTTCAGTTATTAAATAAACATATGTTTAGGTCGGTAATAAACATTTTTTAACGATAAAAGATACTCGATTGCAAGCTGATTGTTCCAGGTTTAAATAGTCAAGTTTTGTCAGGATATTGTGTTTTTATAAATAAGAAACCAGTGTTATATAGGTACAGATCGTTTATAGTTTTAATGAAAAATTATAATAAAAATACAAAGTAGATATGGAAACAGTAATAGACTTGCATTTACTTTTGGTAATAAATTAAAATAATAATGTGAATTATAATGAATAGTTTTAAATGGGATATTAATTGTTTCTAAAAGTACTGAAAGTATTACACAGCTCAAAATAACTGTAAGTTAATCTTCATATTCCATATTTTTGTCACGACTTATCGCTAAATCTTTAACACTAGAACTACCAAAGTGGTTAAAATTCGTAGTTTCTAATAAAAGTTGTAAAAAACTCAACTAGATTTTTAAAAATTTATCGTGATTTTTGATAAGAAAATGAATATTTACTTCCATTGCATTATACATTTCTTCTCGGATCTATCGTTTTAATTCCATTGATACAAATAAATGCACCATAATCGTCGATAGTTCTAGCGTTAAACGATCCACGTTTATAAAACATTTACGCTCATAGAATGAATCGACAAAGTTTGTCCGTTGAAACCTGGAGCATCCAGTACACGAGGGTCAACGAGAAACATTATAAGGTCCCACAACCGCGAACAAAGATGTCTTACCTCGTTTGCCGTGGTCCCTGGATCTGCCCAAGAATCAGAAGGGCTATCGCGGTTGCCGCGATGTCACCACGACGCATCTCTTACATCACAATCCCCTTGTTTATTGAATTCATAAAACGGATGTGCACGCGACGAGTTTCACGCTTCCGCAGTCAAGCCGACCGGACGTCGCGTCGGAAGTTCGTCGTTTCAGTGGCACGGGATGCGTTTCACGGTCCTCGAGCAATGCATCGGACGATTTCTCGCACGGTTCCTCTCCCTCTGTCACTCGTGATCACAACACTGTTTCCGATTCTAGTCTGTCCCGGAGACTCTGGAAACGACGTCGGTCATCCTCGTAGCGGGGACTCGTTTCTCGATCGTTCGAAACGCTGAATCGCGGGTTCCTTTCGCGAAGCGTTCTCGTCCAGGTCGAAACAAAGACGCGCGAACGAGTCAAAACTGCAAGGCCAACATTTGGAAACTGTAAAGTGTTTGCTCCGCTTAACTGGTCCGGCGAGTGTTTGCGATCGCCAAATACTCGAAACCCCGGCTCCGTCGGCGGTGACTAAGCGGTAAGGAGCGTCCAGTCGGTTGATGTGTCTATACGTTCTCGAGCACATCGCCTCGAGTGGCCATCGCGTGCCCGAAACCGTTCGTTAATTCCTCTTCCGTCGACGTAGCTCTCCCGTTGCTCGCAATCTCAACGTGGGACCCAGAAACGACGCGTTCGTCCGCGCGTCGTCGGCAAATAGACGCTAATTAAAAAGACGATCGCGATGATCGACGCCCAGCGCGCTTCGCGGCGTAGCTTCTCCGCCGATCGACGATACGGCTCACGCGACGTTATTATTGAATCGGCGCGTTGCTCACGCGAGGATGCTGCCTTATCGTGCCACGGCGTGGCCGCTGCTAACGATTACGTGGCGAGGATTTATCGATCGGCTCATCATCGCCGGCGTTAAAAGTCCGGCGATCGCGGCGTCAAGATCGCGGGATCAACGGCGAGACCGTGATCGATCGCTCGTTCGCAGTCACGAGAAGTAAGCGTTCCTGCGCGCGGGCCGCGTTCTTTTTCTCTTTCCATCGGTGCTCCTCGTCGAAGCCAACTTAACGAAGAGGAATTCCTTTTCACCGGTCAACCCCTCCCGGGGCGTGCTACCGGTTCTTATTGTCCCATTCCGCCTTTATTATTCCCTTTTGTCAGTTTTTTCGAACGTTTGTAGCCGGTACGCGAGCGCGCGCCTCGCGCTTTTCAGACGGCGCGGGAACCACGGGCTTTTTATTCCGGGGCTGAAATTTGTATGCCGCTTCCGACGAACGTTACCAGCTGGCTGGGCCCCGTTTTCCTGCCCTCGGCCTTCGTGGCGATCGACGCAGATTATCGCTCCCCCGGCGTAATTAAAATTTCATGATCGATTTCCCCTGTCCCGCTGCGGACAGGTGCAGAGGGTTGTCTCGAAGTCTTGACATCGCCGATCTCGCGAAAATGTACTCGGTGAATCGGATCGAGTATCCTTGGAACGAACGATGGCTCCGAGGAGCGCGCCGGAACTAGAGCAGAGGGTAACTGTGCAAGGTGCGCGACGTAAGTCGGTGTTCAAGGTAACGCGACCACCACCAGCGACACGGAGTGACAACCACCACCACCAACAGTCGGGCACCGGGGACCGTCACCGGGAGAGGTAGGAGAGCACTGGCACCTACGAGGGGTTAGGGCAGTCCGACGTGAACACCGCGGTGCACATGGGAATTTGAACGAGCGGGCAGAAAGTAAAGCGCGTTCGGTCGAGAGGAGGGCCCGCGATGGACTGGCCTCGCCAACCCAAGTCCTCCTACCTTTGGGATCAGGTCCCAGCCTCTACGATGTTACCTCTACGATCCTACCTCGCCTCGGTTCTCTTTCTCTCTCTCTTCCTCCGCCTCCCTTCTTTCTCCATCTTGCTTGGTTTCCCCCCCGGGTTCCCACCTTTCTTGGTTTCTTTTCGTCTTCCTACGGCCACGTCCGGCTTTCTCTGTTCCTTGCTCCTCCGGTGGCTCTCTTACTTTCTTCTCCTCCCTGGAAACACTCTCTCGCGCGATCTCCTTCGCTCGTTCTCTACCCGCGTGCGCGTTTCGCGGCCGTTTCAGGCCCCCGTACCCTCGCTTTGCTTTAGTTTCAGAGTTACCTGTTGCCCGTTGCCCCCGAGAACCCCCGTGCGTCGTACATCTATATTCGACGGACCGCGTCATGGATCCGCGGTTAAGCGTCAATTTCGCTCTTGCTACCGTCTGAACGGCGTCTGTCGCCCTCGCGGATCCTCCAGGTATTACAGTTTCCGCCCGTCACGCGGTGTCGTCTTTCTTGCGGTCGTTCCCTGCATCGTATGAACGGTGGCAGGCGGCTTTTCTAACGTTTCACCGTCTGACGTAACCATTTAAACGACTAACTTTCATCTAGATATCCGTAGTTCTGCTATGAAAATAAAAATCCTTGGAGATTTTTAACCCCTTAGGCTGAACATTGCGTTTCGTTCCATTTGGTGAGCCTCTATCGAATCAATTGACCTCCATGGGCCAAATTTTTAAAATAGCATGTACTCTTGCAGGGCATTTACTTTGATATTTTAAGTTGTGGTGCTGTCAACTATCATTAACCATAGAGTTGCCATCCTACATTTTTTTATTATTATACACATATTTACATTAGTATTTCATTCTAGGGACCCGTGCTACAATGTTTTCTTTTAATTTCTGCTTAAATGTGTGTGTATATATATAAATAAATAAAAGTTAAAAGATTTTTCTTCTTTTGTCCTGGGTAATTGGTTCTGTACGAGTTTCGCTAGACAATTCTACTTAAAAATACAACTCAAATGACTGAAATAAAGAAAGACACTGTCATACATATACATATACGTAATATAAAGTCAAGAAACGTCGACATTAAAATTGTAAAAATTGTATTTTTTAAAGTTTTTTAATAACATAAAATGTTAACCTTATTTAAACGTGGAATGAGAAAAATCATGTTGAACGCATACGTTTCGAAAAGGAGTTTGAGAAGTTTTGAAAATTCCTGCGTGCACGTACCACATTGGAAAGTGTACGAAGTTGTTCGTGTACAATTCCGGTGCTATTAAAAGAATGATGTAAGAAATGATTCAGATAAATTCTGCGAAGTGTTACAAGGTATTCATTCGCCCATACGTCATGTTGTCGCGAGAACGGAACATCGAGCATGAATGAGTTATAATTCATTGTGTTAGAATCGATGAATTTCTAAACGTTGTTCCTTTCCGTGTTCTGAACAATTTTTATTTCTGATGGGAATTCGTTCGAAATGAAAGTGATAATGTTGCTGTTCAAACGTTTCCCTTGTATTTGTGCAATAGTGTTTATCTCGTCTGGAATAAAATTTCAAATGAAAGATAATTGAAAATAGAAATTTTACGGTGCTCTAGAAAGTTCAATTATATTCGCATGATACAGCAGAATTTATCGATAGTAAAACTATATGGTGCCACTTTAAAAAATTAAAAATGAGATTAGCTATCGAAGAAATAGTATTCTGACAATTTTTAATATTGCACTTTGTTGTCACTTAAGTGTTGATTAATAGAAATGTCTAAAATTGAAACTAAATTAAACTCGTGTTACTATCGATTTCCTTTCATATTTCGTGCCTTTGTCCCGTTTCAACTGTGCATTTCCTTTCTGAGTTATGTCGAACGCATTAATTTCGTCCTGTTTCGGAATTCCGTGAGACTCGTTTGAAAAATTCGCGGCAAACGTAAGGTTTAATCATTGAAACAATACCGCGGTTATGTACGCATAAACAATGCGGTTTCGCAGTCACACGTTATTCAGATAGGAAACAAATACAATGTCGAATGAATCAGTAGCCCAGCATTGAAATTACGCGGTGCGCCATGCTCGACTCCATTTATCTTCGCGCACGTCTACGTTTGCACACTACGTCGTAGAGTTATAGTGTAAAATGCAAATATATAGCGTACCGCTTTAGATCGCGTATCGGCTATTTATTACTTATTTTACTTTACGCTGTCCTATACAGAATGCCGGAACTTATTAATCTTAACAGATGTCTTTATTCAAGATGTAATATCGTGAATTTGCAATTCGATACTTTTTCGAACACGTACCGCGCTATTGTGTCGTAGATATCGTTTGAAAACGCTGATTAAAGTGTTCGAAAAATACAAAAATTTACGGCTTCGGGGATATCACTTTTGCAATCGGTTCGAGACTTCACCGATTTCACACGCGATTGTTTTTGGGTTTGGGCTTAAATTCTGGACGAAATTTAAAATTATACATTCGTAAAAAATTAAAGGGATAGGCACATGAAGAAATCTATGGTGCAATGGAAATAAATGTTTATTCGTTCTCTTCGTAGGGTAGGATTATCGAACAAGCTTCGTCGAAGTGTTCTCCAGTTACCTATCACTCGTTTTCACTTTCGATTTTTCAATTCGTTTCTCTGTCATTTTCGAGAGCTCGCGAGGAAAAGTGTATCCGTATCATTTCCGTCGTGTAACAGACCGAATGATCGATACGTATCCACGCGTGAATTTTCGATGCTATCTGTGCTCGGTCGTGATTCATTTCGTGGGTGGATCGGTCGATCCACCAGTTCGACGTGAGGCAGACTTGATGTACGAGGGGTGTGCCTCGACTCGATCCTGGAGAGCGAACGTCCGCGTAGCTGAAAACGATCGAGCAATCAGCCGTGACGAGGATCTCTAACGATCGGTATCGTTCAGCAGATACAGGAAAAATTTTATTCCAATAAAAGTATCACGCAATCGTAACACAAGTCGACACTACCAAAATCAACTCAACTTCCAAAGTTAAAAATATATCCTTGACCTGTACGATACTATTAACAAGTCACAGTTAATATTCCTAAGACAAATCTGTTCTTTTTTTGTGGTCATTCCTTCAACGAACAAATTTAAACAAAATTGAATAGTGTACGTTCGAAAAATTGCTTGGAATTAAATCGTACGTCAAGGAGTTAATTATAGAAATATTTTATTATTTTCACGATAGAAACAACCTCTATGGTGTCCCAAACACTAACACGTGGTTACTTTGTTTATTGATCGATTTGGTCTGGGTGAAATTGGTGTTAAAGTTAACGCCACGAATGCCTAGGCTCCGCGAAAATAGGATCCGGTGATTTGAACGCCCGATGAGGAAGATTTATGGTCACGCGCAGCTACGTACCATCGATTGAACTCTCCGATACGTTCGCCGTTGCCAGCGATAATGCGTGCAATAAAATCTGGGTTAAGTAATAGTGGTGAGATTCGGTTCGAGCGATAAATTTTTCTTCAACCGCAATCTGGGCCGATCTTTCTCGCGAGAGCTCGGCTCGTAAAGTTCGTTGCTTATTACAATTACGAAATTCTTTCTCCCGGTCATGTTCGTGGCATTTATTTATCGGGCGGATCTCGACGAGAACGGCACAGCAGATGGAATATTAGTTTTTTAACGACTTCCATGAACTCACTATTTCAGTAGTGGAAGGATGTTTTATCGTCGTGCTATATCCGTTTCCCTCAAACGTTTTCATCGTGCGAATAAAATACCCTCGAACGATTATTTTATTGGCAAGGAAAGCTAGGAAGACATAGAGATCGCGCGTTTGATTAGGTTAAACACTCTAATAGAGGTTATTTAAAGCGTTTTTGCGCACGTCGGAAGTTTTATTACCAGGAAACGTCCAGTCTTAAATAATTCTGTCGCCGTTAATAGACTCATTCTCTTTACGATCGAAAGTGTCCATTAATCCGTTTACTGTCAGGTGTCATAAATCATTATGCACTTTAAAATTGTATACGGTTACGTCTCTAATCGAAAATTATCGAGGAGTGCTATTTATATTACGATGCCTTGTCATGCATATATGTATGACACTAATGTTTCAATCACTGCCACGTCAATTTTTTAAACCTGTCATTCAAGTATGGATAATACTATCTAGAAACCCATTGAATTTTTGCTAAAATAGAATACAAATATTTTAAAATTAAAAGAAACGGTTGACAGAATTGATAATTCATTCAAAGAAAAAATAATCTTGGTGCACTATTGATTGCGACACTAATATTTTAGCTATCATCACGTCAGTTTTTTAAACATGTCATCATTTTTAACTATTTTAAAATTAAAAATTGAAAGAACTGATGGCTCCACTAACCATTACTTTCAATCGTTTATTTGTTCATTAGAGAAAAAAATGAGCTTAGTGCTCTATTGACCGTGAATCAGATTTGTTATTTCGATATTAAATTTAGGAACGTTTTGGTAATCTGGGAACGGAGAGGTTAAATTGCGAGTAGTCGGGAAAGGTGTTTCCAACGCTGCTTCCTAATCTAAGCCCCTGCTCGTCCCCTCTAAATTGCCCGATACGTTTCTCAGGAACACGTTTTTTATAATTCATTTCCACAGTCGTCGTATTTCGCGACGCGTTATAATCTCCGTACGGTGAGTTCCCACCACCCACCCATACGAACGTCAGGGCGTTTCGCGAGAAGGAAACCTTAACGATAACGTGTTTACTTATAAAACCCAGCCAGGATAGCGGTGGCGGAAAGGAGGGAATAAGTTACGAAAGTCGCGATAGAGGCGACATTTTTATGTTCGACGGTCGGTGGAAGCCTCGTGGCACCGAACCCGTTCGCGAGACATTGGAAATTAGTATGTTGCGGTGCCGGCAATTTTCTGGCCTTTATTGTACCGCGGCATGCGAAACGTAAACGACGAACCGCGTGGAAAGTACACACGTATCGAAGGCGATGAGAATTTTATTCAAAGGACGGATCCGCGGCCGCTAATGGGCAGCGCGGTTCCCTTCGATTTTCGAGGAAACAAGCGTGCCGTGTAACAACCAGAAGGGCCCCTCGGGCAAATTCCATTAATTATATATCATTACATCGTAATTGTACGCCATATGTTTTCGGTTTTAAAGGGGTCCCGTGTATGTACGCTCCACACGCGCGCGATCCACGTGAAACGACGGGGGAAACGGGGAAAAAACGTAGCTCGATGTTCCACGAATCTGGAAAATTGTTCGATCTAGGAATAGAAACGCCATCTTGGCCCCGAAATAGGTAGTAATTTAAGAGGGGAACACGAAAATCTCGTATTCTCGGTGTTTGAGGCTCGTGTAGTTACAGCCCAATTTGTATCCTCGTTTTTAGGCAAATACTATACGTCTTAACCCCCTATTAAACGAATTTTATTTGATCTCTCGAGAAGTAATTTGGTGGGTATTTTTATCAGTGATTCTCAACGGGGGCACAGCCCCCCAGTGGGCTGCGTTCCTCGAAGCCACGAAAAATATTACCATAGCGAATCGAAGTTATTTTTGTCGAAATAATTAGTCAATATTCTCATCGTGGCTAATTTGTAACAGTGACAAAATTATATTTTTATTAATATACAATTGGAAAAAGTATGGTTCCTGTTATTTAAGGACCATTTCCGGCCCTGGAACCAGAAATACGAATTTTATTCAGCCATTCGCGACTCGTGCTTCTCGTTAGAGAACAGGTACGGTGGCAGGCGACACGATCAGGACTATTCCGTCATTTTATTGGAATGACTCGAACAAACGGCAGGAATCATGTCTGGCTGCACAGCCTGTCGTTTCAGACACTCGACCGGCTTATACATACACGCGTATTCGGTGCACCGGATCCGCAGAAAGAGAGGCAAACACACACGAGCTGGAGGACAAATGATCGAGAAAGCATCGCGCACGAACGAACGGTTCAACAAATTGTTACCATCGCGTTGATCCATTATCTTCTTGGCGCGATCAATGCCACATCGATCACCGTTTATTCCCCGACGAAAACAAAAGTCACCTACTTTATACGATTTTTTTCCTGTCACTTGCTATTAGAGTCCAGACGATCGATGGTTTCCATCGACCGGTATCGAACGATCGTCGTGCAAGCGCAGTGCTTTGTTTGCGACCATTTAATTTCACACAGCATTGAATCCGTTAATGCCGACAGATTTCCTTCTGATACGACAAATAGTATACATTGGGGGACTAATTGTTCAATTTTTCTGTACTCGAACGGATATAATTTAAATGCAACGAGCCCACAAATTAATTCTATAGATTAAATCACCTGTAACATTTATTCAAATTGAACCTTTCTCCCATCGTGGTGGGATCATGAAGTCACCAAAGAGTACGAACTTTGAAACTATAGAACACATCGTGCAAGCAACATATTAAACTCGACACTATCCAAAATAAATACCTTGGATCCTTTTCATGAAACAAATTGTTTAAAAATCATCACTTAATATTGCATGGTAGCTAATGTATTGATTTAGAATAAAATACAAGTCACTCAACCTTCTGCTATAATGCTTAATAAGTTGTTCGATTCATCTTGTTTTCATTTTCAGCTAAAGGGAGAAAAAATGATTCGATCGCAGTAGTGTTGCACGTTCGATACGAGTAATACAAGTGTTATTGTTCCAGATGATAAGAAGTCCATGACGCCGCGACCGCGCCGGAAGTCGCGTTGCGCAACGCTGTTTACACAGGACGGGAGAAGATGATCGCGTACAATGTGAACTCATTGTAGATTCCCGTTTTATGGTCGAGCGTACACCTCGCCGGTCCATTCTCGCCCCGTCTTCGTCCCCCCTTTTCCCGGGCGTCGTAAAAATGTTTACTGCCTGCTGTGAATTTCGAGAGCGCAGATTTCACGCGGCAGAGCTTTAATGGGACGTCATTAGCTTTATGATATCGCGTAATTTATACCGCGACCCTATTGCCGAGTGCTTTATGGACAATGCGGCGTAATAATGCTGTCACCGGGATGCACGTGTAAAATACCATAAAGGTCCATTCACAAATATTCGCCGCCCCGGCCCAGTGAATCAGGTATCGACAGCTGACCTGTGGCGAGTCAACAAGCACCTGGCGATGCTACATCATTCGTTTTTACAGGTAAATCTACTAATTGTTCCTCTATTATGTCATACGAAATTTTTGCAAATTAGTTTGGCTTATTTCTTGCACATTTGATATCTGTACTATCATTGTACAAAGTTGGTAAATAAGAAGTTGAGGAATCAGAATAACACATAAACATTACGAGAGATATAATATAGGATTAATGATAATAATGTAGTTTGTGAGAACTTGCATAGTGCTTCTATATTTATTCGTATCCAAGAGTTAACGTCTTCGAAGTCGTTTATAAGATTCTTTGACAAAGGAACCGTCTAATCTAAGCGCGCACAGTGGAATAAAACCGCGCAGGTATAAGGCGAGGACAACGTTTATGATGGTGGGTCTCCCGGGTTTGGGCACTCCCTTAAATAAGTTATTTCGCTGTCTCTAATTCTGGTCCCATGACGCCTCAAATCCGTAGTCCATTCACCGGCCTTTTATGATTGTACATTTCGGTGGACGAATCGTTAAAATTCTTACCGATCGCCCTGCGTAATCGTACAATCACTGTAAAGCACGCTTTCATGATACGCAATCGCGTGGCAATACATTCGAAAAAGGAATTCGAGACACCTCAATCTTACACAAGCAAATTTATTGTGTATTACTCATGTAAACAGAAGTGTTTTTGAAGAAAATTTGATTAAAATCACAGAGACGAAAAACATTAGTCTTACTCTGAAAGACAGAAGACAAATATACAAAAGGATCGTTCCGTTGTACTTAAATTTACTTTTAAAAAAGGAGAAAACGTACACATAACAATTTCATACAAATTTACTCCCCAAGTTGAGCAATGAAGGTTGCATCTTTTCGATATCGTGTAAAATGTAACGCGCAGCCAACAAAGTCGCGTCTGGTCGTTAAACGGCATTGAAATCACCAGGAAATTGCTTTCTGCGAGTCGGGACCGAAACGCGTGATCCACGCGTGTCCGAAAACGGGAAATTACAGGGTTTACCGATGGCCCGCGATAAATGGAGCTCGGGAAAGAAACTGGACGTTTCCTTCGAAATTACACAGTCGTGAGGCAAAGTCTCGAGAACGTCCATAACAATTTCTTTCTGTCGACACAAAAGGTACTCGCGATTCGAGGATAAAAGAACGCTCTGAGAACGAGAGAGATTACCTGGCGGAGGCTGTTCGGGTATCGCGTATCGTGCGATTCTACCCTTGTTTCTCTATTATGCCAGCCTTTTCACACAATTTCGATGTTACTCCACCCCGTCGTTTCGTTCCTTTTTTCTCCTGTCGTCCGTCTAACGTCTAACACCACCTCGTAATACCTTTCTGCGCGTTTCTATTAGCGGTTTGTATTTCGAGCAGATGTTTCCCCGGCACAATGGCCGGCACACGGGTTAGCCAGTTTCAGCCTCGTAACGGCATTGTCGCGCCAAGATATAAAAGATTGGGGTAGGCCCCTTCGGGGGCTTCCTTGGCAACGACACCCCCAGGATACGTTTACCACGTTCACGGGCTACTGCATGGATTCAAGATAATTTCGAAGATGGATTCAGAATCAATTCCAACAAGATACAAGGTGAAAGGTTCGTTCATTGTAACTGGAACTACTGAAGTGATCAAAATGACTCGCTCGTACTTTCTACTAAAAAACTGTAAAAAATTTACTCGACTGGATTCTTGAAAATTTACATTTACTTCCATTGCATTGTACATTTATTCCCATATCTATTATTTTAATTTCTTTGGTTTAAATAAATACATTACAATTGTTGGTAGTTCTAGTGTCAACGTTTCTTTCAGGACAATATATGGAAACTTGAGAACCTAAAATGAGTACACCATAAATTTTACACGAATAACAATATATAGGAGTATAATGTCGAGAAAAATAAACTAATACAGCTTCTCATCCGTCGAATTAAAAATTGTTGGAGTCTAGCGTATTTTCACGACCTAATAAATAAAAATCAAGAGGAGGGTTTGGTCCACAACGACCGATCCAACGTCGAGTGTTTCATTGTTCAATCGTTTTATCTTCGTGTAATTTAGTGAATCTCTTCTTAAATCCAGTAATCCAGTAATTCGATTACACTCGTGGGTTGAGACGAATTGGCGAATATTTCTTTTCAAACGTCGAGCAAGTGAAAGAGACGAAAGGGGTTAAGGAAGAGAAAAAGGAGGAAGAGCGGAGATTTCGCGAACGACCCACCCGGAAACACGATCGGCAGCGATGGTATCGTCGCACATCCGGTCGGGGCCGCGGGCATAACTTCCATTCGGCGTGGCGGGCGAGAAAGCGAGTAAGAGAGGAAGAGAAAGAAGAAACGTAGGGTGAAAGAGAGTCTGTCCGCACCGTTAGTCATTGGCTGCTAACACGGCAAAACCAACTCCTTTCCAGCGTGGGTCGTGCGAGTATTTAATAGGAAGCAATGAGCAACAGGTCTAACCGAGCGTGCTTGGGTTACGCCCATTCGAACGCGTTCCCCGTCCTGGGAACCGCTATTTTCTCTTTATTGGCGTGGCTTTTCTCCCTTCTACGATCGGAACGTCGATTGACCGGAAGCCAACGTCTTGATCCGCCGCGACGAGAGCGTGGTACGTAAACTTCGATCTTATTCTCTCGGTGATAAATGAAATTGCCATACAATTGGTCCTTTTCAATATTTTACAACGCTAAAGCCAAGAATTTTCGAAAATTTTGGAAAGAAGTTTAAGACTACCTTTTTGGCAAATGGTCAAAGGATATATTTACAAATTTACATATGTAGAGTTTCGTTAGATTCTGTTTTTGAAAATGTATTTAATTCACTATAAGGTATTTGAAATCACAAAGTTATTTTCACAAAATGTAAAGGGTAACGCTTGGTGCATAGGTACGATTATGACACGTCTCAATCTACTGCGACGAGAACGTAAGTAGTGTTCACAAGCTCCGATTGTATGTCTGTACATAGTGAAATTAAGAACCACTTGTCAGACACTGTATGTGAGATGTATACTCAAGGATCACTAGACATGACGTTTTAAGTATGGAGATACCTTTAACATATTTCTAGTTAGGTTCCTATTAAAAATAACTCCAGGCTATATATCTTCATAATAAAAAGGAAGAGATTTTTCATACAAGAAACCACTATTTATCACTAAACTGCGGATGTTTATGCATTTATAGAAAATTTTAATTCGCGAGAAACTACAGAATGCACTTGATATGGAGAAATATAAAAAAGGTTCATATAAACATACGTCCAATTCGAGCTTGTTTTCGAGTTATGGCGTCCTCCTTGCGTTTGAACACAGGCTTGGAGACGTTTTATCATTCATTGTCTTATCCTTTCCATATGTCCAGAAATTGTTCGAATTTTAATGGAAGCTTTGTACAATTCTTTCGCGTGGTATTTCGACGTTCATTCATTGATCACCAGCAAACCTGGAACTTCCCGAATATCTCCACAAGTATCACTCTCAATAATAATTCTAGTACAGGTCTCGATGGTATCCACCCTATTTAGAACATCGTTCCTCGATTTCAAATATGGTATTTGCTTTTCATTATTTAATAACATATAAAAATTGAAAATTTTAGAGTTTTACAGTTATTACACGCGGTGTATTTCCTTATGGTCCGCGAGACTAATCGACAGGAGCACCATTTTACCAGAAGCATCGTCCAATGTATCGTTGGTCGTTTGGCAGAGGGCAAATTCTTTCCTGGTTTCGCCTCGCTTTTTCTAGCTTCCACGCGCAAAAGGGTGGTCGTAATTCGCGTCAATGGCCGACGGTGCGGTAGGTGCTCCCGTGAGGCGAAACCAATTTTCCACGAGGCGCGATCGCGTCGTTTATTGTTTTTGTTGCCGCCGTCGTTGGTTCGGGCCGGTGAGCGCCGGGCCCGGGGAGTGGAAGAAATTTTAAGGAGCGAACGAAACGGAGGTCCCGTGATGGGCTCTCGGGATCTCTTTAAAGTGCCGCGGTCTTTCGATAATTAGAGGGCGGCCATTGTTACACCGGGCTTCGAGGAGAACTGGGGACCAAGTGAGAAAGGAAGGAATGGTTGGAGAGGGGAGGAGGACCACGATGGAGAAGACCTGCGAGCTCTCGCAGACGGCGAAACGAGGATCCTTTTCTCTCCTCTTCGCGCCCGATGTCCGGCAAAAAAGCTGCCCGCGAACGTGGACGAAATTTCGAGAAACATCGTGAGAAACCGGATAACAAAGCCAGGCCTAGACATTTTCGATATTCGGTATAAAATTTGGCGTGTTACGATGACCGCAGATCCGTTTTCCGAGCAAACTACCGGCACTCACGTAAATTGTAGGGTCTGCCATTTCGTTGGCTCCGACTGTGAGTGGTACCAATTTGAAATGGCACCTGCGTGTCTCGATTTTGAAACGTTAGATTAAACGAGGCGATACATTTAATTATAGAAGACGCTCGAGAGCATTTTTCCAGAAGATTTCAGAGATTAAACGCGTTAAGAGCCTTTGCAGTCGCATTTTCGTAGTTCATCGTGGATCGAGATGAAGTAGAATTTCAAAAGTCTTCCGCTACCATGCGTAGAATCCAGTATTGATTGAGTTTTAATTAAAAATCGAGGAACATGGTTTAATACCTGATTACAGACTTGTTTAATATAATAAACGGCTTAATTAAGCGTGCATTCCTTTCGAATTTAATTAAATTTTATATTCCATCGAGACCGATCAGAAAGATACCCGTGTTTCCAATACAAGACCTTTATCTCATTACGGGCCACGTGATCCAATTAATTTTATTATTGTATCTGCAAACTTTAATGGTAATCTTTTACGTTTCTTTTCCGAATCATTAACGTCCCATAATTTATAATACCCAGAGCGCTAAACTCATAACGAAATGATTAACTTAAGGGACCGGTATGGTAATTTCAGATTAAAACATCAATTTTATTTCGCGTTGTGGATCCTTTAGCGGGGAAACGATTTTTGCGAGAAAAAAAACAATTGGTTCCGTTTTAAAATAGGGGGCGAGAGGATGCACTCGTTAATAAAGTCGTGTCGAGCAAAATCGTACGAAGGAACGTTACGTATACGGCCCCTATTTGTCTCTTCTAATAAGGCAACGTTTGCTGGGTCAGCTTTGCTGATGAGTCCATCAGTAGAACCCGAACGGGTCGCCATTTATTTTTGTAAACTCTTTTATTTGAAGTTCCAAATCTGGAACGAATTATGCAATTTGTTTGAGGCGCGTGCGTGCTACCGAAATCCTACATGAGAAGTTTGAAAGCATAATCGTGTCACAGATAAAAGTGCCCTTTTAATTTTCTATCTACTCGTTAAAATTGACACTGGCTTCCAATATTATTCAATCGTATTGCAATTGTTTGTAGCTTTTTAGATTAGAGAAATTAAATTTTCAAATTCACTTTGTTAATATATTTATATCAGTCTCAGTTATTTGTACACTATTGACATTATGTAGATATGGCATAATGGGCTGTTTTGTGAATTGTAAGAAACATAATATATATAATTCAGATCGTACTTTTCATTGTGCAAATAATAGAACGAGTTTCAATCATTATTGGAAGTCTATTATCTAGATGAGATTTTCTTAAAGTTGAGGGATTAAAAGGGGCTAAATAGCCGTCATAAACCCTCGCCTTTTCGCCTAACTTTCCGTTCAAAATTGTACCCTTCCACTGTTTAATTTAAAACAGCCTTAAATCACGTTCCAAACACCAAAACGGAAGTAACAGTTCCTCCAGAATGGTCTGGTAAACACCAATCGCGATTCGCGAATTTACATCGACGCAACACCCACCTCTCGCATCATAAAGCGTCATCGTCAGCCGATCGTTCCAACGATTCATACAAACGTTCCAGAAACGACGCTTCCTTATTTGCCTGCGATCGTACATGGCAATGTTTCATTCGTCCGGTAATTACGCGTAATCTCGGTTTGCCGTTTGAATTATTAAGCGCGTAGGCCGCGGCAAGAACGTTTAAAACGCGGTCGAACGAACGAGAACCGCGTCGCGTAATTAAATTATCGGGTCTCGTATTCAGGAAAACATCAATTAGCCATTAGGAATGGAACTTACCCGAGCAACAAGCGGCTGATCTCCTTCATTGCTCCGGAATCAAGGTAGCCACGAGTCTCTCATAGCGCCGTGAAAAAGCGTTCGTCGCGGCGTCCAACCGGTCCTCGGGTCCACCTTCCGATCGACGTCCCACGATGGATCACACGGCCGAGTAATTAGTACGTTCCCCGTTTTCATAAATCATCCCGTCCCGATAAACCCGGGCGACGCTTTCTCCGCGCGAAAGAATGTCGTCGATCGACCGGCCATGCGATTTTTTGGCTACGCCGATGAGGAAATCGACCGCATCGCGCTACAGAAGAGATCTAGAAGAGATCCACGATTAAAACACCCGGATTTCTTTCGATCGAAGAACGGTAATCTCGATGTTTAAGCACTGGTGCAAGCCTCGAAGTCTCGAAGTACCTTTTCGTGCAAATTTATTTATTCTCAACCCCTTACTATTTAATTTTGTTTAAATTTATTCGTTCAAGAAATGGTCACGAGAAAGAATAGATTTGTTTTACGTATACCTCGTGAATGTAAAAGATATTGATTTTTTTATGCAACACTTGATGACAAGCCTCATGATTGCGAAACTTGTCGTCAAGAACTTGTAACAAGTCAGATTTTTTATTGTATGGCAAGGGGTTGAATTTCATGTTTGAGTCGATTTAACACTAGAACTATCGACAATTGTCGTGTGTTTATTTGTATATACCCCAAAAATGCAAAAACCCAATCGAGTAAATTTGTAACAATTTTTATTAGAAATTACAAATAAATCATTTTGACCACTTCGATAGTTCTAGTGTTAAAGAAAAGAAAGACGATCAACATCATTATGTGATCCTTCCAATCTTTGACTCTTCCCGAGACTCACTTTTATCGAACAAGGATCAAAAACTCGTTTCGATTGTTTTACCATTAAAATTCTTAAAAATGCGTTAAAAATCCTATCGCGTTGTTTACTTCGATACACTGATTTCCACTTTGAAACTCACTGTAGACGTTGCACTGCTGGATGTCGAGCCAAGTATTGAAATTCTTGGGAATCGCGGTGGAAAATGTGTAAAAGTAGCTAAACGCGCGACGTTCGCGCGAACAGTGAAAACGACGAAAGGCCAGCCCCGGAGACAGTGTTAATTAATGTTCGCTTTATGTGCATTCCGGCTTCGGTTGATTAGTGACCGAGCGTCGCGAGATAAATCGTGCTGACTTTCCGCGTAACCGGTGGTTACAAGCCGACAGCCGCGCGATTACTACAATTTACCGAAGGTCCTGTTCTCTTCTTTTACCGTGGCTCATTCAAAAGGGGTATATAACAGGCGGACGAACGCCAAGCTTAGCTCGTTCGCCGGCGTACGTTACACATCGGGACATTGAAACGCCAACGAACGGCTTAACAGTTCCAGACTGTTCCCCGCGATATCATTATCTGTGCCACGGCTACCTGGTTCCCGGAATAAACGCGTACGTTTTCATTGTTACGCCTTCTTTTGCTTTTTCCTCGGTGATCCTTCTTCAGCTTCTTCACGAATTTCTTGCCAGCGTCGGACCTTGCTCGTAACGTCGATCAGTTATACCGGAGTAATGGGCGATCCTTAGAAAATGTTCACTCGAGCACAGTGCATTACCACGTTCAAAGAATGCATTTTCATAGTGGTCTCTGATGGACACTTTTCTTTTCTTTCTGAGAAATCATTTTGTTACGATCCCCAAACGATAATTATTATGGCACGATGAGTTAAGGAATAGCACCAGGTCGAAGGTTTAAAAAAAGTGAAACAAAGTTTTGTTATGAATCGATAGATTGGTCTGGACTCTGTTTTTACAGTTCTGACTTTTGTAGATTCAAAATATTGAGTATTAAAAGCTCTCCAAACCTGAGGACGATCCCTTTACCATTTCCATGCACATTTATTCCCAATTTTTTTCGATCATCCCGAAAAATTACAAAAACTTACGAAATGCAATTACTAAGCATGAGGGGGGTCACGAACACCTTCGACGCTCGCAAATTTCTCACACTTTTGTTCCCAAAACGATTATCACCGAAACAAAACGAGAAGCCTGTATCGTAGTCTTTCACTTCCCGTCACATTTGCGTCGCGAAACGGAGACGCCACCGACGACTACGACGACGACGACAACGACGAGGACGACGGGCGCCCGTCGTTTATCGGTTAGGCTCGCGGCGTGAAATTAAGGGCGACGAGCGCATCGGAGATCGGAGGAGAGTTCGGAGAGTCGGCTGCATGATAATTGGGCCCGGGTTCCCAGCCACCGTTTCTTTGATAACAGGTTCTCCGGTTTCGGTGCACCGTTTCGCCTCGTATCGCGCATGCGTTCGTCCTTTCGTGCCGGGTACGTCTCTTCTTTGAGAGGTCGTAAAGATAATGCCCACATCGCCAGCCGGCAAACAGACCGGAACGGAAAATTTATCCAGATTCTATTTGAATGGAGATCGTTCGCGACGATTAATTAATCCGCCAGCTGGATCGGACCTGGCCATCATAGGGGCCACGGAATCGTTCCCTTTCTCCCCCTGTCGTCCTGTTTACTCTCCCCGTCGCTCGTTCGACCCACCAAAGGGCTCCTCTCGCTTTTAAATAATTAGTTCGGTTAGCGTGGTCTTGTTTATTTGCGCGATCGTTTATCGCGCGGCTTGCCTCGCCGCGAAGTTGCGTAGTTCGCGTTCAACGCGGCGCGATTCAATTTTGCCCAGGCAATTACCGCCGTCGTCCATATTTTTTTTTTTTTTTTTTTTTCTCGTTTTGGGTGTGTTCCCCCGTCCGGAGCGGAGAGGAAATTTTTGGGATCGTTTCGCGCGGTTATTATATCTCTTTACTGCGAGACGGTGATTGGTTGGGTCGGCTTAACCTTCTCGAGCTCGAGTTTGGTCGAAGATTCTTTTTGAACTCACGATTCGGGGCGAAGATTTACCTGGTGGTTTCTAATCCTGAAGTATTCTGGTAATTTGAATTTTATAATGAATTGCTCGTAAAGCAATCCTGCAAAGGAGCTCCTATTTCGTAGGTAAAAAACATCGAAATGAAGATTTTTAGAAGAGTCGTTTAAAACACTTTCCTTTGCTCAAAATTAACGGTGAAAAATATAAAAATTTATGAAAATGTATCAATTCGTACACTCGTAAAAAATGATTATCGTTTAAACTTACGTGCTCGAAATGGTAATTTAAATTTTATAGTATAGTTTAGAACACTTGTCTTCGCCTAAAATTAACGATGAAAATTGTACAAATGTATGAAAGTGTATCAATTCGTACGCTCGTAAAAAATGATTATAAAAGCTCAAATGCTCGAACGAATTGTTTATCCAACACGATCGACGGGACTCAATTTTAATTTTCATTAACATCGAAGACATTTGTCAAACGATGTACCTGTTTATATTATATTCGATTCGCGAGTCGACTTTTCCTGAATAAAGTCTAAAATTTAATTAGACGTAAATTAACAGGTGCGCGAGCAACGCATGCGCTTTAATCTCGTATAAATCAAACGATCCGTCGGACGGCGTGTAATTAGCGGCTCATTAACGATGTTAATTTATTGGCCTACTTGTTGCAAAGCGATCTCCTACCGGCCGGATTACTTCACAGTTCCTTTGCTGACTCGAACGAAACGCGTTTCGTTTTCTCGAAGATAAATGATAATTAAGTTTCTCGCTAACCATTATCAAATATTAAAGTTAACGCGTAACGGTGAAAATTATATCAAATGCGTTACTATCCCGTTTCGGATATTAAAAATCATCAACATTCAACGATTAAGATACATAATAATTTAATTCCTTTAAATTCGATCGTTAATTTGTAATGGATCTCGACACACAGCAAATGCAATTTAACACAGAAATATTTAAATAAATGAACAGAAATAATTCGAAGATGGCAAATTAATACGTCTCCGTCGGTTGACGGGTTGAGGAATTTGATAGAGCGTATCCACGTCGTGTTTGATTAAAGAAGAAGGTTCGTTTTTTGCAAAGACGGTCTCGGAAGACAAGGGAGGCATCCCCGATCGCGATTCACTCTCCTTAAGTTTAAGCGACGGTTTCCTCGTTCCAAATATCCGAGCTTTTACGGTCCATAAAGGGCCGAAGGTTGCTTTTAGTGGCTATTACACGAATCTCCGGCTCGACGTAACATTTATGGCTCATACACAGTGTGCGGCAGTCGTTAAAACACATTTCGTGGCTCATAACGACTGGATGCAAGCCCTGGCCACGGTCGCTAGACGCGTTTCCGCCATCTTTTCCGGACTATCGTCAACCCCGATCGAGCCAACGATCGCATCTAGGAGACAGAAAGAGTTCCCCTCTGTTTTATGGAAGGACAATGGTCACCGTAAAATCCTTAGCAAACACAGAGCCGCTCGTTTCGTTCTTTCGCGTTCCCAAAATTTTTACACACTAACACTAACAATATCAAACTGGTCAAAATTCGTAGTTTCTAACAAATATTGCAAAAGAGATACTCGATTCGATTTTTTAAAATTTACTATAGTTTTTTTTATAAGAAAATGAGTAAACATTTATACATTTCTTCAATTTTTTTGGTACAAATAAATACACCATAATTATCGATAGTTCTAATATTAACCTCGTAAAGCTTCGTAGAACCCAGCTAACCATATTTTAACGTTACCTAATAGTTCGACAATAGGTATTACCAACGAATTCAATAAATACCCGGAATGTTCGAACCATTGGGAAATTCCAAAGACAATTACAGGCTCGCGTTTCGAGGGTAGCCATTTCGAGCACTTTCAATGAAAGCAGCTGCACATTTCCGGAGCACGAAAATGGCCACGAGTCCGAACTTGGTAGCGGGATTAAATAAGGGCACGCGTTCGTACCAACTTTTTTCCATTGTTTCCGTGACCACGATCCATCACCTTCCCTCGTGCTACACCCAGTATATCGCGTGTCGGCTCTTTCGGAAAGGTATCGCGCAGTCGCGCAGGTTTCCTTTGATTCATGGCTCGCTTAGAAAGGGATCCACGACTTATTAGGCACCGACATATGCTCAATTCGCCAATTTACTGTTCCGCTTCTTTGCACCCAATTTGCATCGGTCATTTTTCGTGTTCTACGCAATCACCGATCGCTCGAGCTAATTGAATGTTGCGTTCTGCGGTTTATTAATTCAGATTACGCGGAAGCGGCACGTAGGCTGAGGTTGAAGCAGTTGGTGGATGGAATAATCTCCCTTTCGAGTTTCGTTTAAAATAGACGATTTATTCAAGCTTTAAAAATATTCCTTTCTCCGCGAAAATAAATAATTTTAAATTTATTCGTATATTTCCTGAATTCAATTTGTGTTGCCATAAATGAAACTAGAGCTGTAATACGTGTTATGTTTGTTGCTATAGCTGTCCCAGTAGAGAGAAACGTAAATCAATTCTTATTTACCACATATCTAATTAAATAAATTATTTCCTATAAAACAACCTTTTGATTCGTACCAGAAATAGACTTCGAAGCTTAAAGAGCTTTCGTACGCTAGACACAGCAACCCTTTCCTCGAGAATTAATACTTCCTGTCCAGAACCACTTAAGCTCTTCAAATTTCTCTTGTTTTAATTATAAGTCGGCATCGTCACTCTCGTCTTCGTGGCACACGGGATTCCAAGTTGCTTAATTTCTCATCGCAGGTCGCGTTTCTCGAACACGTCAAGGTGTAACAAGCATGAATCTTTCCCTCCTCTTCTCTCTGTTCTTTTGCATCGTGGTCCCGCTTCATAAAGGAATCATTACCCAGGCACAATTAACGCGTATAATTAGATGATAAATTTCGCGTTAATTGCTAGCCGTTATGGCTACTCAAGATTAATCGTTCGAGATGGCTTGATATTTAAATTAAAAGCAATCTCCCAGCGGTTCGTCCTCTCGCGTTCTGCTTTTTCTCACGGGCACGCCCTTTAAACCTTCTCCGAGCCCCGCTTCGACGAAATTAATAATTTTGGTGCCCTCGCCGATGATAACTTTGGCGTTCTAAAATCATTTTCAGCACTCGTCACGATAACAACACGTACTTTAATTGTTTCAATTAATATCGCGAACAAGGAATGCCAGATCTTGATTTTATGGAATCGTGAAATCTATAAATAGTTTTAAGGAACCAACGGAGTGTCGTAACTGATGACGAATGGCGATGAAACGATAAAATTCTTTACGTACAATGGACCATCGATCATCGAACGATTGGTTACACGCGATCAGATCGCGAATCGCGCGCGTATATTGATAGAAACGTATCATTATATTTTGTAAAACGTTTACACCGCGTGACTCACGCGGAACGAATTTCCGTCCGGCTATCGATCTAATTATCGATTTCTATCTGAAATGGTACGCTTCTGGATATCGTTGATAGCGGGCAACGTTGGTGGTATTTCATTAGAAAGGAAAATACTCGCGTTTCGATACTTCCGGTACGAACGATTCGCGAGAAGGAAGACATATTTTATTCGAAGTAGGCCAGGTAAACTGCTAACAGCCTGTTTTCTTGGAAACCATTGGAAATATTTACATTTTTTTCTTCAATACTGTAAATGTCGATTTTTAATGAAAAATTTCGAAACGGATTTATATGTTAATGTTTATTATATTTCTCGACGAAACCCTAACTGGATTCAAGACTGCACAACACATTTGTACATCGTTTATGAATTTTCAATATTTTCACGGAATTATTATCAGTTTTGCTAAAATCCACTTAAAAATGAAATGTTTTATAAGCATAAATGATTAGTTTCTACATTTTGATACACTTTCTTTCGTATTTCCTTTTTTTTTTAAATATCCGGCTGTTGAGACTTATAAATATTAATGCAGAGGAAAAGTAGAATAATTAATGAGTCCCGCCTTTAAAAGGAAAGCAAGTCGAGGCGTAGAAACGGTCACAGAAAGAAATAAACAAAATCAGGACTGATTAATGCAGACAATCCTAAGCTTGCATTCGTGGCAGTGGAATAACACTTCTATTTTAATATAAATGAATATTCTTCCAATAAAAATCTTATATTTTTCCACTTCTATTACAACTATTATCAGAACATTATTCTTAAAAATTCCATATCATCTTTCATAGTTCTAAAACTATTTTAACTATACTAAACTTAAGTATTAGTTACATGATGTTTAGATACATTAGTACTAACTGTGAAAAGTAAAGATAATGAAGGTGTTGAAGCATGTTACTTGTAAAACAATTTTTAAATGATATATAGAACAAAGTGTTTTATAGACTGACTAAGCTTTTGTTTAGTAAACGATAAACGATGAACCAAATAATATTTCCCATATTAATAAGATGTTACCGGGCACGGGTCATTCGTGCGAAATAAATTTTCCTTTAAAACGGATTCGGATGATAGATGCTGACACAGAGTCGAACAGCTGCATTAGTAACTGCTAATAGACCGTGAACTCCGCGCAGCTTTTATTGTACCGTAAATCACTCAGCCATGAATGCAGATATAATGTCTCTTTATGCAATACGATATCATATTTCATGTAATGGTACCTATCATGTACTATAATTGTAGGCTTATTTTACAGTCGACACGCGGCGAGATACGTTTGCAGTCGGCCTAACTCGAATAATTATTGCGCCTAAGTCTCGATAAAGAGATCACAGATACCTTATCCGGTGAGCTATCAGTGTACACACGACTGTGGCAGTAAATAGTAAAATAATTAACTCGAGTCGTAACTATACGCTTAACCAGCGATCCCGTTTGAAGAAAACGATCACCGCCATAAGCGCGCGGAACAGTTCTCAAATTACGAATAAATATTTCAAACACTCTACACTTTTATTAGCATCTTTTAATATAAGGAGCTTCGTGCACTCGAACTCCCTCCACGTTGATTAAAAAAATCTATCATCGAAATTTTAATCGCGTGACTCTAATATTTCTAGCGAGATTCTCGAATTTTGATCGATCTTCTGGGCCCCTTTCAGCTCTTCTAAATCTACCACTATCTTTATTTAAGTTATTGAGTATTGGGATTTTTGTTTTAGAATAACTGAAAAGGAATTAAATACAAGGTTTTTATAAAAAAAGGAAATGAAATGTTCATATTTTACAATTTTTCTTTAATTTTTCATGACACAATGCGTCATTTGTTCGAAAAATTAGCAGAGCTGCGTATCGAAGCAGTTGAATAATATTAATTTTTATTTGGAGTCAAGGGTACGATACCAATTTTCTTTCCTTCCTCGTCCTCGTGCAACGTCATTCCCATTTCCCGCAGCACGCTGCTCTCCACGACTCCGGTCCTCGTGCAATTCCGTATGATCTCTTGATTCCTGGTATTATTCTCGCATAAATTCCGCAGAGCCAGGATCGTCCATTGCATTATAACTGCGCGTTAAAACGTTTAATCGCACCGCGTAACGGGCGGCGTTAATTAGTTGAAATATCATTCGTATCGCGGCCGCGTAATCGCGATACACATATAATAATATTTATTTACGCGGAACGTGGCCTTCTGGTACTTACGCGGATTCCTCGCGTCTATATTGCAGCAGTCCAGAAGCAGAGGTATGGCGTCCATTTCACGGAGCTGAAAATGTTCAACGTCATGAGAACTTATGCCCCGTGCCGAGCGAACGCTTATGATATTATGTCGTATAATGCCCGGAGACGCCGCGTAAACCGAACGACACCGTGCATAAACACCGGGGCACGGTATATTTTTCTTCTGTTTGCTTTTATAGAAAATATGCCACGCGGACCATCATCCGGAGAAATAACGCTGAACCTTGGAACGCGTCTCTCGCGATTGCTGAACGGGTTAATAGATTCGAGTCAACGCTATAGACGTTTCATGCAATTTTTTATTCAGATACAACTCAAAAAACTGTTTGTGTTTATTTCCAAGTTAAAGATTAAAATAAAAAAGTTTCTATTCCATTTACATACCTGGGAGCATTTTTTAAAATTGTGACAGTGCGAAGGCAAGAGAGCGTCGCGTAATTTTGCAGCCAATCGCGAGGCAAACATGCGGTTTACAATCGCGCCCAAAGAACCGGGACGCGCATTTACAGAATGAAATTTAAGAACACGATTGCCTTCGACACTTCGAAAGAAGAAGAAGAGAAAGAAGCGGGAGGAACGAGGGATAAAAGGCGAGGCCCTCGTATTCACGCTTCTGCGCTCGGAGTGCCAGGCCAATAAAATTATTGGAATGTAACAGAAAGCGGCCGTACTTCGATCTCGCTAATGTATTAACGCAGTATCCGATGCTGGCTAAATTGCCGCGTCTTCCAGCCGGACAGGATACTTAATTTTCCTTTGTTCGCGGCGAACAGTGCGCGCTGGTACGATCGGTTAGTTCTTTTGTACCATCTCCACCGCGTAAGAGATGGAATCAATAAGAGGCAATAGCGATCACTCGGGGCCCTGTACGCGCGAGAGGCAATAAAAACCGAGCAAGTTATTTCGAACTTAACATTTGTATTCGGTGCGTTCCTTTTGCGTGTCAGAAAATGATCTATAGCATAAAAAGGTACGATATGGGTGTTTGATAAATGAATAATCCGTCTGAAAGACGAGAGTACAGAAAAAGAATATAAGACTGCTGTAAAAAGTGATCGGATCAACAACCGATTAAAAAGAATCGTTATGTTTGTTTTTTATTTATCGCTGGTATTTCGTGTCCCTGTTTATCTACTGCACCTTGCGCCATAGTTTGAATCGCCACCGCCGCCATTTTCAAGCGCTACGTTACGGACGCTCGATCGAGATAATCGAAACAGCTTGTCTATCGATAGGAGGTAACGCAATCGGCAATGTTCGATAAAATTTACTCGCAATTGTACCGTGTGAATGTCATTTTAGACTAAATTGTTACATTAATATAATAATTCGAAATCATTTGATAAATAGTAGGTAAAAATTTAATGATAATTTTATTTGCTCGGAGTTACGAGCAAATAAATCGAAAGAAATTGGTACTCACCAGGTCTTGGCACTCTTCGTTTTTGTACGATATATTACCAATAACTCTGATCAATCCAGCTTTAAAACCAAATGCAGGGTGGCTGTAAAGGTCATTTCTCTCTGAGTTAACTTCTTTCTCATTCCCTTTGGTTGCAGCAACATTCACTTTTGATTCATCCTCTTCAGTTATTCTTTGTGATACTGGTACTAAGTCACTTAACTTTTGCATTGGTGTAAAGTAATTGTTTGATTCTTTCCCAATCATTTGTATAGATATCAAAAGATCTGTAAAAATATGTACTGTTAAATGTTTGTTAAATATTAAAGAAAATATGCTTTACAAGGTACTTACTAGTGCAATTGATGAGTAAGCTTTTGTGATTCTTTGGAAAATGATATTCTTTGGATGAAGCAGAAGTTAATGTGCCTAGGATATCGAGAAGAATTATGATTTCTGTTGGTTCTATTTCATCCAAATATGTGTCTGCTGTTTTCAATATTAAGTCACTCCTTTTGCAAAACCTTTTTGATAGGAACTCTATAGTGTCTTGTGTAAATACATTTTCACTTTTAGATTTGTATACGGCCTCTGAGATTTCTGTGTAAATCATCTCCAATAAATATAATTTGTCTTTGATGTCCATATCACTGTATGCATTTTCTAATACATTTGATTGGCATAATAAAAACATCAGAGCTTCCTTTGCACTTTCAAAACCTTCCTTAACTGGTTTTAAAAGTTTAGAACATAGATGTATCTTCTCTGGTTCTGTGAAATTTTTTCCTTCAAATTTTTTCAAAATATTATGGATAAATGCACAAGATACTCTAACAAGTGGAACATGTTTGGAATGCAATAGATTTCTGTGGATAAACACAAAATGCATAGTTAGGACTGTAATACTTAGGGTAATAAAACAATAACTTAAAATTGTTAAATTAACTGTACTCACATTATTGCAGTTTTGAAATTTGCATCATATAAACATTTTGGTGTGTTAGGCTGATCCGAAAAACTATTATCTTCATATCCAAATGAAAATAAATTACATAAAAACTGAACACTTAATCTGAGTATTTCTAACTCCTCATCTGATAGATCTTCGTTATTTTTACATAATATAATATAATTTAATGTCCATTCGATGACACCATCATAAGGAAAATGAGAGACAAGTGCATATGAATCAGAAACCTCCCTTAAATTTGCATTATTTGTAGCTAGAGTAGAATATAATTTCTGACAATATATTCCATGTTCAATATTTGTTGGAATATATTCCTTGTCTATGTAACGAATAAAGCAAGAATTCCCTAAACATTTTAAGCATGCAACTTTTATATTTGCTGGAATAACAGGATCCTCTGTTGTAAGAATTTGTGCTACTTTTGCTAGGGTTGAAAATGTAATTGACTCCCTGGAAGTTAATAATTTGTTAAATTTATTGCAATCCGTATAATCGTAAAATTTTCGATGTTTGTTTAAGTCATACTTTGTTTCATGAGGTCTGAATAGTGTAGGGTTAAGAAGACTTAATAATTTATTCCAATTTTGTTGAGAGAAAGCTGTTTCAAATTCTAGGAGTAAATTAGTAGCTGTAATATTCATCGTGTTATTATCGATTAAAAATAGATAATACGTAAAGGTTTTTACTATTTAACAAAAATTGTACGTAATTTGTACACGTATATTCTTTAACATAACCTCATTCATGGGCATACACAAGGGTCATTTTCAAATTGACGATCATTAAGGTCAATTCTCATGTAGTAGTTATAATTGTATTAAATTTTTGTATACAATAATTGACAAAATTTAAACATTTATTTACTATGATTGATAACTTATAATAGTTTTAAAACACGAAGAGTATTTAAAATAAGTGTATATTTTGACTAACTATGTGTATTACAAACTACATCTATTTTCCATACATTTGTTCGATATATTAAATTCATTAAACACATTTGCCATGGGTTTCCAGTAAATTAAAGTTATGGGTAGAAAACAACAAATTTATAAAATTTGAAAAAAATATTATAGTGTGAAGTTAGTGATAAGTGATGAGTATATAGATCCAGGGATCTAAAACTTGAAGGTACGTCTATGTATTTATTCCTGTTATTAGATTCAAGTCCCTCCATGACTAGCGTTTGTCAAGTCGGCTTAAACTAATTTTCGAGCAACTTTTATTGAAAGAAAAATCTATCTTCAAGGTAAATATCCTTAATTTTAAATGGATATATTATACTGTTGTGGATTTATATTTCTTTGTACATATATAAGTAATGTGAATCTATTGGTTTTGCTATGTCATTCCGAGCTAACCTCTTATCGTTTAAATTTTGTAATTATTTCGGTCATTGATGAATTAACTAGAAAACTACAAATACGTTGTGATTACAACCGAAATGTATTAATTGTGTGAAAGTAGCAACGAAGCTATTAATGAGCAAAATACTGAATTATAACCTTAAACTGTGTGTGCAAATGTAGTTAGTTTAGATACAGTATTACGAGGTGATTGGAATAATTAAGTAATCTTTATATTTTTAGATGTTTTTAACACGTTCAGAGTATGATCATGGTGTTAACACTTTCTCACCAGAGGGGAGGTTATTTCAAGTTGAGTATGCTATAGAAGCTATAAAACTTGGTTCCACTGCCATAGGAATTGCAACTAAGGAAGGTGTAGTGTTAGCTGTTGAGAAGCGTATTACTTCTTCTCTAATGGAGCCAACAACATTAGAGAAAATAGTAGAAATTGATAAGCATATTGGATGCGCTGCATCTGGCTTAATAGCTGATTCTAGAACAATGATCGATCGTGCTAGATCAGAATGTCAAAATCATTGGTTTGTTTACAATGAAAGAATGTCCGTGGAGTCAACAGCGCAAGCTGTTTCTAATTTAGCCATACAATTTGGAGACAGTGACGGAGACAATGCTGGTAGTGCTATGTCACGACCGTTTGGTGTAGCTATGTTATTCGCTGGTATTGATGAAAAAGGGCCTCAATTGTATCACATAGACCCTTCGGGCACCTTTGTTCAGTTTGATGCAAAAGCCATTGGTTCGGGAAGCGAAGGCGCGCAACAGAACCTTCAAGAAGTCTATCATAAAGTAAGCTACTATGTGAGATATATACAGTAGTGCCCACTTAAGTGACCACGCTCGGGACTTGCCACGGTCATTTATGTGGGCATGGTTACTTCTCAGAATTCAACAGAGATAATGAAAGAGGATAAGTACCAGCGTCAAGTTACGCTCGATGTTCGAAGCCGCTTGGCTTTTAAGAATTGGCGGGAATAACCGCGGACATTTAAGTCGGAACTACTGTATATACGTATATATATAATATACACTATATATACATATGTAGAACAGATAAAAATTTAAGAATTTTTATTACAGTCTATGACGCTCAAAGAAGCAATCAAAGCTGCTTTAACTATATTAAAACAAGTCATGGAAGAGAAACTAAACGATACTAATATAGAACTAATGATAATGACGCCAGAGAATCTGTTTCATATGTTCACAAATGCTGAATTACAGGAGGTGATTAAAGATATTGCTTAATCTTTAGAGTGATTAAATACATGTTAATTACTGACATCAATGCATCAAATTATGCCCTGCAAATATATGGTACATGAAAGCTGTATAAATGCAAAGTATACATGCATTTTTCACTCGAAAAATTTGTAATTTCTACACAATGAATGGTTTTATATTTTCATTTTTTTCAAAACAGTAAATTGTAAATGACTTTGATCTTATGTCAACAAATCCTTTTAACACCGATTCCTAATCATATTTAATCTTTCACGTAACTTTAGGTCAACGCGACGCAATAAATTTTATATTCCTGTTTTTCAATATAATTACAGCTAAACTTAATTGTAATTCAAGGTCTCGTAATTCCCCGGAACAACGATATTCTTGGGTTGGTAACTAGGGTTGAGTGGGTGGGTTCCCGACATTTCGAGTTCGGGTAGGGTCTCGAAAGTTTGCGAGATATCGAAGTCAGGTTAGGTAATGCTCAAGTCAAGTCGAATTATAATTTACAATCAATTGAAAATGATTATTCAAGCATTCATTTAACAGAGTCGCATACAAGCTGCATTAATTACGTTACGATACTGATCGAGTTTCGATACTATCGCAAGCTCGCGGGCCCCGACTCGATCCGACACCCACCTCTAGTTTTTACTTGTGACAGAATAATTTATGGAGTTGTACTTCAATTTTTTCAATCAATTTCTTATATTTATAACTGTTTCTTTAAACTTTTAATTTAGCAAATCGATAATCTACCGTCATCGAAAGAAGATTCATTAAGATCAAGATCCAATACCTCTGGTCCACTCCCAACCATATCCAGTATTGGCTGACAAATGAGAAGAAGCTTAATTTTTTTTAATATTTATATTTCCTATCTCACAATTGTTTCTCCCTACTTACAAAGGTAGCATATAATAAAACATGTTTGTCTAACACATTTATTTACGTTTCCTTTTCTATTGCTGCTCGAAAGTTTTAATTCCAGCAAGTTAAAATATAGACCAAGTTATAAGATAGACAGAACATTCAATGGAACTCTGTGTTCCACAATTTGGGGCGCTATAGAGGTCCTTTAAACGATCATTAAACAACGATGATTTCAACAATTAGAAAACGTAAAAAGCACGAGCGAAGTACAGAATAAACATCTAATGCATTTTTTTGTTACGTAGACACAGACGCGTGTATAATGTAATTATTAATCACATACCAAATAATATCAGTAAATGGCTGCAATCTTTCTCGTACAGTTTAGCTTCTTCGTCAGATTCAAAGCGATGAATACTTCGATCGTTTATTAAATCGTAGCATTTAGTTTTAATTCTTATAGTTGGCAGCGTTGTAGTTTGATTTCAGCAGAAGGTGGCGGTGTCCTCTAACGACAGGAATAGAAACTATTTCTTTACAAACTTGAATATTTTGTTGTCGAGGGCGAGGCTTTTATAAACGAATTTAATTCACAGACGAGGTATATGAGTAGACCTTTCACCTAATGTATTTTTTCGGCCCGTTTCTCTGGGGTCCCGGGACCCCATTACCATTTTCGTGTCACTCGCAACGTTACCAACATATTTAGAAATTAATTTTAATCCCTTCGATAGTCAACTCACATGGATTTACGCAAACTACAAGCTCTTTGCCTAGTAATACTAATACAGTGAATAGTTTCTCAACTGACCGCCATCCATGAGAAGAGTACGCTAAAATCACCTCCGAATTTTTCGCTTACGTATGGCAATTGTTTAAACTGACGTACAAAAAGACAAAAATTAACGAGATACACCCTTCCAAAGTGGAACAAAATGTTAAAAAGATCATGCATCAAATTGTAAGGGAATCGTCGTAAGAAGGAATCTTCGTAATGGTTTTAATGAGTCGATGATCAACAATGACTAGCTTATGGTCACTGGTGGTCAACAGTGAGGTTGACATCAAGGTCAGCGGTCCAGTGAAGATCCAGAAATGGTCAAGAGGTGGGACCAATCGAAATAGTTTCTTTGTAGACAAGACAGTCTTACCTGTTAACTTCAACTTGGGCTCTGACTGGTCTCCCCACCCTTTCATCACCTTAGACAGATAAGCAGGGTCACTGCGAAGAATTCCTCAGTCGCGTCGCGAATTCGGGAGTGTACAAATGGCCAGAAGAGTACCGGGGACCGCTGCTGACCTCTGCCGGCCGCTGCTGACCACTACTGACCAGGGCTGACCCTGACTGACCACTACTGACCACTACTGACCACTACTGACCAGTTCTGACTAGTGCTCCTACCACTACTGACCACTACTGACCAGTGCCGGACGGTGATGACCAACGGTAAGAACTGTTTAAAAATTCTCTCCCCTCTCCTATTCTATCGTTTGATGCTAATTTTGCTTCAATGAACTGATTTTGCCTTGCTTGTCTAACTGACGTTACTATAATATGAATATTTTCTTATTTTACAGCTGATCCAGTGGTAACTACCCTATGTACTGACAACAAGTAGTAAGTCCACTCCACTTATTTATATTTTATTATTTTTATTTGTTTGTTTGATGTGAATTCAACTTTATTTATCGATCTGATTTTATTTGGTCATTATGAATGTTCCTTTTCTCCGTTTCTACTTTTACATTGGTTTTCGAATTTATGTGATTGCTTCGATATGTATAATATTGCAGGATATATTTTTATTTTCAATCTAGGTGATAGGTTGATAGGTCATTTTTCAGTGTTTAAAAACCTCCTTTTTAACCCCTTAGCTTAATGATGTTTCAGAGACGTGATGAGTCTACCGGGCCAAACATGAACAAGACGTCTCAGAGAAGTGATAAGTCTACCGGGCCAAACCTTGCTGACGCTTTTGGCACAGTTGGAAATTAAATCGTAAGGCAAAGGGGTAAAACAACTGGTTGTATACGTGCTTTCTTTGGCAAGCGTAGTTAGTACCTTTTGCTTAAAATTATAATCTTCTTGCACACCGCGATTTTTAAGACGACAAATGTCATAGTAGATTCATTTTTAATTTGACACTCATTTTAAAATGAATATATAATGAGTACATATACATATATGAATAGTTCATTTTCTCTCGTCCGCTCGTTCTCTGGTTCTCGCTTTCCGAGATTATGTCTCGACCGAAAGGACCGGAGAGTTTTTTGCTCGATCACCTCTGTTTGATAGAATGAAACATGTGACGCCTGTGTAGTAGGTGTGATAGCTCTTACCGCTTCAACCCCGGTGCAGCTTGGTTCAGCTTAAGTGGGGCCTCACCGAGCGCATATATTCTCCTCTTTATACGGAAAAGAGAATGACCTCCGGTGAGAGTCCTTGACCCATATCCGTTCTCGAGTACTAAGCGGGTCCTGTTGTGATCATGTGTCCTCCAGGGCCCGGCGGTTGTACGTAGAGAGGTCCGATAGACGTGGGTCAGGGGCGCGACTTGCTTTTCTGATAATCAAGGCCGGGGGGGATCAATCTGATACCCACACTCACTGCACGCTATGAGCACGTGTCGCGTCGCGTTTTATTTAGGCGTGCGATGTTTTTACACGCCGCAATTTTTAATATGACAAATATCGTAATATCAATCGAAAGTAGAGTCATGATTTTAATATCTTTTATAATACTTATAATTATATTAATTTTAGAACGAGTGTCAAATTAGTAGCTTCCGATTGTTCTTTACATTCTTCGATAATTAAATTCACTTTCATAATCGAGTCGACGACTTTGGGTATCTTCGATATCGAAGATACCCAAAGTCTTTCTTTACTTATTAAAATATATCATTAGATCGACGTGCAAGAAGATATTTCGCGACGAATACATTTTAGAGTCAAAGTAACCTCGTATATTATGTACCATTTTTACTTTGTCACTGCACTTGCCTGTAGTTGTAGTATTTGTAGTTTTACGGATTCGGTGTTGGGCATATGTGTCTTGCATGTGTCAAATTTTTGTTTGTCCTCTTACTAATCTATTAAACAAGTTTCTGTTACAGAGCATATTCCTATGGAAGTTCTAGGTTTATAGAAGCAACAATTAAGAATTGTTACAATTTTGTTTGATACTGCTTTGTTTGTGTTTCAGGAAATCATCGTGGGACAAATAGAAGATAGAAGAAAGAAGAATGTATTTCATGTATTTTGTTTCAAATTCCTTAGTTTATGTTTCAATAATTTAGATTTATAGTTAGGTAGAATGTAACAGTACATTTCAGGAAATCTTCGTCGAAGTATCAACAGGGAAGAATATATTTTCTATGCATTTTGTTAGATGGTTAGATAGGTAGGATGTAAACGAATTTAGATTTTTAGTTAGGCAAATTCTTTCTCAAAAAACTCTTTCGTTGATTGTTTCCTTCGTTGGTTGTACTTTTTTCGTTTATTGCTTCTTCGGCCATGATCACTGGTCACAAATGATCTTTACTAATGGAGGGTGGTTGGGAATCGGTTAGGGCGGGTCTCCATTCGCAGCAACCTCCACGTGGTGAGACCTGGGTAATATCATTTAGCGTTTAATTAATAATCGTATCACTCTCAGCCGGGTAATGCAATTATTAATTAAAAACTGAATAATATTAGCAAATTGGCTGCGATCCGCTTTGCATAGGTCATCATAAATATAGAGCTTCTTCGCTAGGTTAGTTTTGATTCTCATTGATTCATCAAAGATTCTAGAGTATCGTCACAGATGTGGTATAGAAGTAGATCCTTCATCCAATGTACTTTTGCAGCCTATTTTTATGGGGTCACGAAACCCCATTACCATTTTCGTGTCATTCGCAACGTTACCGACAGATTCAGATTTTTAATCTCTTCCATAGTCAACTCACATGTATTTACGCAACACTAGAACTGTTTGCCTATCAATACTAATTCAGTGAATAATTTCTCAACTGACCGCCATCCATGTGAAGAGGATTTTCCGAATTTTCAGGTCGGTCATTTCTCGACAAAGTTGGGCGTTCTGTCGCAGATGGCGATGCAATCTCTCGTACAGTAATATACAAGGTGCTCGTCCACCGGACGTTAAAATTTAATGAATCATTAATTGTTTAATGAATTTTCGAATTACAATTACCGCTGGATGGTATAGAAACAGGCTGATACACATTTTCAATATTTTATTCATATAATTTCGTAGTTACGGCATTATCTCTATGTATTTACATGTCTCCAGTTTTTTTTCGAGAAATCTTAGAATGGCGTCTCCGTTCGCGCGCTACCATGTGCAACTCACGTGCGTGGGTTGCCTCTGAATTTTAAATTGTAAAACGTATCGTCATTGTTTCGTTTTCATTTTCTTTTTTTTTTTTTTTTGTTTACAGTTTGTTTTCGGTTCTTTTCGCTCTGTGATTTTGTAAAACATACGTCGCTACGCGAAACAAGAGAAATTGCGATCGATGGCGTGGACTGTGTCACGTGGCGTCGTAGATCCGCGCGTTTACAAACAGGAAAATTTTCAACGAAACGGCACAGGAGGCTTCGCCTTTACGTGTAAAAAATCTAAATGCATCACTGTACGCTACGCTCGTATTATACTGCGCACTTACTTATCCGCGTCAAGTTTACGGAAACGAAACGTTTTCTCTCAACGCGGAAGAATTAGCATACGTATCGCGTATACATGTGCATATATATACATATACAGGCTGTTCAAATTATAGTTACCTACGATAAGTTTAAAAAAAAAAATCGAAAAAAATAAACTTCTTGCAACAAATAGCCGTTTAGTCGTTGGTTACACCAGATTTAAGTATTTACAAAATGCTCGTTGCATCTCTTATATAACGTAAACAAACGATTCCGTCATGTAACGAAAAATTAATTAGTTACCTTCGAACGTAGAATTCGACACGAATTTTAAAACAATCGAATCTTTCCCTGCTCCGTTTCGTTCAGTTTATTTACAAGAAAGATGCCAACTATAATTCGAGCAACCTGTACATATCCTTTCTTGTTCGAAAAGGATCGATCGATCACCGGATACACGTGCTCGAATATCTACTGTACACACGCATACGTATAGTGTATATGATATGTGTAAAAATTGGGGGAGTAGCGTAGTGAACAACAAAAATATCCGCGATTCTACAGTTCCGCGAATCTTTATCGCCAAACACCGTGTCCTTTGCGTTTCTTAATTTTTTTTCGTTTCTCGTTTCTGTGGTTTCTCCACGGGCCTCCATCTTGTCCACGAACATATTTCGCTATCTAGATTCATATAGTGCACCCATACGTATAGACTGTACAATGTAAAATATAATTCCATCTAGCTATAGCGACTCTAGATACAGTTGTGTGAGCTTATTTTTTTATTCTTTTCGTTTTTCCACTGCCTACTAACGACTTTCGATTCGTGATTATTCATCACACGTGGGCATTCTCATTCTATTCCACCCTCATACGTACACGTACACACACACTCGTTCAATTTCTCTCTTTATCACTCTCGCTCTCGTTCCACCCTTTTATACATCTCTGTTTACCGCGCTACGCATTAATAGTTAAGTTTAGGTATGATGGCTACCCGCGACACACTTAAGTTCAAGGTTTAACGCGTTAAGTTTAATTAGTAGAGTAACATTTTGCTCGGTAAGATATCTTATTAGAAGTTAATTAGTTTAGTATAAACGTTAGTCGTCGGTACATCGAAGGATATGCAGATAAAGAGTTTAGGGGGCAGTGATAACAATATGTTCGCGTTTCTCGAGTAACGGTGAACGCGCGTATGGCGATAGGCAGCCTTCGCCATAGGAAACGGTGGAGTAAAAAGTAATTGTAAATTGTACGTGTTGCACTTGGAACGAAATTTATACTTTGGTGTTAACATAAAGCTATTCTAAAATACGTCGCTGTTCGATCTTTGGTATTTCCGTGTTAATGCGAATTCACGTAGAAAAAGAGTCGAATTTTTTGGAATTGAATTTCCTGTTTCCGACCAATTCTTTATTTTAATTTCACAGTACAATTTGCATTTTATTTTAACTGTATAAATTATTTTTTTTACAATATTCGAATCCGGTGAAAAATCATCGTTTGCGTGACTTTTAATGTTTCACGCAGTTTAGAATTTCTGGATATACCAAATAACATTATTTTTAATTAAAACGGTTTCATTAAAATTTGCTGTTGCAATTTCCCGAGAATCGTGGGATAATTTAACAGTCTTAAATTTAGTGTTAATAAATTTATAAATAAAGTAAAATTCGAGGGACAGAGGATCAATGTTCCACTGACACAGAGTGTTTAAATTCTCATTCGTGGTTCGTTAAGACAAAAATACCAAGTTCGTTTTAATCCCGTCTCGCATAAACGATTTCCCGTTGAACCCCGTCGCTGTCGGAAGATTAATTTTCTTTCACTTTTTGTGGACGATCGCGTGTGGCGATATCGTTAAGACTGCCCGCTCAACCGTAGTCGCGTAAATATACAAAAGATCCACATCGACATATCGTTTTATAGCCTACGAATGATCTTGAGGGTGAAGATTGCAAGTCCAGCGAAGTCGAGAGAGTAAAGATTATTGTGCAGTTTTAAGCGATCGTCCATATAGTATATATATATGTTTTTTTTTTAAATTTCGCGTGTCTCGTGAAAACGATCAAGCGACAAGTTGCAAAAATAGTAAAGAAAAGCGATCTTCTCTGTGACGTCCTGAATTCGTATCGATTGTTCTCCCTTCCGCGTACGTCGGTGAAAAAAAGTTTCGTTCTGATATGCGTTGCATCGCGATTGGCTGGCTGCGAAGTCACGGAGTTTGTTTCGGTTTAAGACGCGTTAATTGTGCTTCCCTGAGTGCACGCCCGTACGTTTGGACGAAGATTCGTATTATTTTTTAAAATTGTTCAATTTATCGAGAAGTCTCGCGTTTCGATCGATTATGGTCTCTCCCCTCCTCTATTTCTATCTGGGCCATTTTCGTGCCAGGAAAAATTTCACCTCGAGGAACACGTCAAGTTGGGCAAGTTCAATAAATTCGTTTAAAGTCGTACAATTTATTACACGGATGAAAATTTAATAGATTAGTGCGATAGAAATAAAGGAAGCCATTTTCGACTCAAGAAACGTACAAGAAACTTCACGTTCCAAACCGTGGAATCTTTCGTACGTTTTCTGGGTTTGAAATTAACGAATAATCGTTGCTTTGATGTTTTAAATTCGTTTTAAGGTTCCGTCTGCGTCGGAACAGCGAAGCTCGAATGATAGAAAAAACGATGAAGGTTTTTGTTCTTCAGTCGGAGTCTGGTGATCAGTCGTAAACGATTGCACGGTAAAAATCGCGATGCGAGTAGAAAAACAGCTTTACGCTGCTCCAAAGGGTTAAGCGTTCGAGTTAAGCGAGAAAAGCGCGGCGAGAGGCCACTTGCACTCGGTGGAACATTTTTCTTTTTGCTAATTTGGCTAATAGGACCAATCGTTGCAACGAGCCTCCACTAGTTCGCGAGAAAGTTTGAGTCTTAGTAATTAAATTGGACACGAAGATCGTAGACGAAGTTTACGTTACTTGAACCTTCAGACATCGTGGAGTTATCGTACGAGAAGAGAAGAGTACTTTTTGTTGCACCACAAACGATAAATCTCGATGATCTATTTAAGAAATTTTGAAGTCGTATCCAGTTTCAATGGACTTTATATGGAAATAAATTGTTCATCGAAAACAGAAAAATCCTTAATTCGTATCTTTATCACTAAATATTATTGACTCATTACGTTACTGAATATAATATTCATAATACAGTGTATTGTATTCGTTTTCGAGATATAAGTACTTACGTTTTAGGGATAAACTGCCACATAAACACACACTTGCACTTGATTTTAAACTATCCATCTGTTGGCTTTAATAATTCTACGAATACGAAATTGCATACTTTTTATGTATTTTATATGTTTAATGATATTCTAACTTTCGAAAAAAAATATCTTCTCTATGTTTTTAAATTAATCGTAAAGAATTGACTGTGACAAGTATCATATGTATCGTTTCGTTTATTACGTTCCATCGGTAAATAATCCTTGTATGGTATAAAAGCAGTGTATTAAACAGTACAGGTCCGCGAATAATAAAAAATCCGTGCAGAAATACAAGTATACAGGTCGTACAACGTTTTCTTTTATTTGAGCGGTTGCGCGCGCAGCTGTCCAGCATTTAAACAGCGCGCCAACGTTTCAACTGTTTATATCTCAAAAACGAAGCTTCGAATTGCAAAGTGACAAAGAACTTTTCGATCTCTATTGGGCGCGGGAATTCCTTAGAATTTCAGAATATCTTTTACAAGTATGCTTCAATATTTCAATAATCAACTGTAACGATAAAAGATATTTCTTCGAAAGTGTTCATCGAGATCTATCGTTCGAGGTACGATCAACTAAAGAAGCGCGTTTCTACTTTTGTTCCTCGTCTTCATAGATCCTGTTCCTCCGTTTCGTAAAAATCGATAAGCTTTGAGAATAAAACTGAACCTCATCGTTTGCACGATTTTAATTTCGCTTCGTTCCTCGTTCCTGTACAAAACGTTTGATTCCACCGAGCTTCAGGATACCAGGTTCGGGGAACGCTGTTTCTATAGAAGAGTTTCGCGAGCATTTTACAAAGTATTTTCGAAAGTCTGTAACAATCGGACGTTTTTCTTCTCGGTTTCGATAGGTCGTCGAGACGAGGACTCTCTCCGCTGAACGTCGTTCTCTCATTCTCTCTCATTCATTCACACGCGGTTCTCCGTCGTGCCAACGACGAGTTTACTCGTTTTAGGAATGCACGCCCGAGAGCTTGAAAAATCACTGGGAATTAGCGCAGGAACCGAGCATCGTTCGACCGTAAATTAAATCTAGAGTCCTTTTCGAACAACTTCCTCCTACTTCCTCGTCGCTGAAAAGCATTTTCATTATTGCTTATTTATACGAGCCCCTCCGACGAGGTATTCGCTTTCGAGAAATGTTTTCAGCCGAGTGTCGGAGTCTTTCCTCGAATGAAGCCCACCAATCAGTCGATTCGACGAATTTCCAAGATTTTATTACGGATCTTAATTACGAGAATCAACCGCGAAAAAAGTTGTACCTTAACTAATGCTACCATTTTACGAGGTCACCATGTTGTCCGCCAATTACGAGGGGGAAATCACGGAATATATTGTCAGCTATTTTAACGACTCTTGTTCATTTCGTTCGAGCAAAGGAATTGACTTGTATAATATTTTGACATGTTATTCAGGTACTGCAGCGTTAAAATTCATTGCTGATTCTATTCTAGGGACGTCGAGTAACTTAACGATAGATTTGAGATTCGAGACAAGAAAACGTAACTGACCTGACGCAGGTACACCGTAAATATGGTTGCATTAGTCTCGAAACACAAAGCTTGATACGAAAATATAGATTTTCGTATTTTGGGGGGAAGCTTCATGTGGGTGCAAGCTGGTAGAAAGCTTCCAAGGGGATTTCTAAGGTAGAAGACGACAGAGCTCGATAGAAAATGGGTGTTCGCGATATCCTGTACTCGGCGCCCGTACAATTAACCCTTTGGAGCCCTTGGAAAGTCCAATTTCTTGGTTCTTGCGAGTACGAAACTTCATTCTCGAAGAAAACTTTATTCAGATGGATCATTCATGGGGTGGGCACAAGTACATGGAGATATACAAGCCAAATGACTACGAAGTATCACAGAAACGTTCAAGAAATACCAAACGAATGTTAAATAAGATGCACGGAGGTAAAACACGTCTGAAAAAAATGTTGCCTCTCTAACTGTCGCTTTTTTGGACCTACTGGATGAACGTAACCTATCTCTCTCCTATTTTAATGTATTCGTATAAAAGTTCCTGTTGCAATTTGGAAATAAAGCTAATGAAACAAACAGTCGTTCGCGTAACTGTAACAAATATTTGCTTCGAAGTTCGAGAAAATTTTTAAAGTAGAAAGATGATTTTGAAGTGGTCATAAGAAAAAGAAACTAATTATACCGCCTTGTGATCCCTTCGAAACCATTTTTCCGTCACCACTGACATTTTTTTCCAATCTCAATCGGATTCATTGTTACAGTTGTGCGAATGATCTTGTATAATTCATGGAATTTAATATATATGTAATTTGAATTATTTTACACAAGTCAACAGGGATCTATACTCTCTTGGGGAGGCATGTTAAAATTGGAGCAGGATAGATTGCAGTTCTTCTGAAGTCACAATTATTTTATCGTGAACGTAACGATTTATCGTACAACGAGACTTTGTGACAAAGTGTAACGAGTATTTTACTTATAATGCTAAAAATGGTAGAACAAAATGGTACATAGTATCATCGATTAATTTGTTACACAATATTTAAAAAAATTCTGTTTACCAAATTCGAATTCCAGGATTAGTTCCACTTCCAATTCCACTCGTTAACAAACGTTTCACGTGTCGATGCAACGAGTTTCAATTTTTTTACATCGTTAAAAATAGTTGCGTAACTTTTCCGCACGACGAATCGTTTTCGTCCGCGACTCGAGCTCTGCGACAGTTAGAGCGTCACCACCGGTGTGGAAAGACGATTACAGAAACACCGAACAAGTAAAAAAAGACTCAACAGACCGTCGAGGCGGGTAAATCGAAAGGTGTGACGGACGTCAAAGGGTTAAACGCCGGTGAAACGTCGCTCGATTCGTTTTGGCAATAATTGCATTCACACCCTGTCAAAACACGCGCTCCGTCCGTTCGACAGTGTCCTTCGGGTGCTCAAACATTTACTTTTGCCGCTGTCGTTGTTTCACGTTCGAACAAAACAACGCGGACACTCACACTTACATACATACACGTACACGCACGTTCTTCCACGCTGTTAATAAAATCTATATAATTTAATAAACAATTTACACGCATAACATAATCGATGAATATCGTATATGTATATATATATATATATATACTTATATATATATATATTTTTCTTCTATACAACAATAAGTTCATTAATCGCTAGATAGGATCGTTCGCATTGATACTTTCGTTCGTACGCTTTAGTTCCAACACTTTCTCGCTCCCGTGTATATACTGGACTATGACAACGTTTAAACAAAAAGCGCGCGCGCGACCCTCGAGACACGGATCCTCTCGACCCTTTCGTCGATCGTTATTTTCGTCTAAAGCAACGTCTATCGAGGTCGAATTTTTTCAACGTGATCTAAAGAAGGATCATGCACGTGAATGTTATATAGTACATAATAAATCTGTCATATACAATAAGTATAATACACGTCTAACAGTACGGCAACAAGGAAGAAATTTGATTTCCAAGACTACGCGCGTTCGCGATTAAGAGTCACCACCGTTGGGGCTGCACCGTGTCTCGAGGGTTCGATCTCGAACGTGTATACTTGGTGGAACAAATACAGCGATCACGTGAAAAGGACGCCAAGACGGCAGCACTCTCGATCGAGGGGCGCCAACGATTCGGGGCCCCGATTCTGGAGGGATTTCTCTCGAACGCTAGAACTTTAAGGGTGCGTCTTTCTAGCCCAGAACGCCAGAACCAGGCGTTCCTCGTGCATTTTTTTGGACAACAGTCTCCTCGAACTTTGCACATTTATTTATACACGTTACAAGAAAATATAGATTTCCGTTGTGAAATATTATAATATTTGAACCGAAGAAGGGATTCGGCGAGAAGGAAACACGAGACTCTGGTGTCCCTGGTTTTTGAAATTCTATCGATTCAAATCGAAAATATTATTAACAACGAGGGGGGAAATATTGAACAATTTTTAACACTAAACCTACCAGTTTTTAATTTTTGGTTTAGAATTTATAATATACAATGTTATTTTAGTGTCGTTTAATTTCACGACTTTTCTTATTGTATAATGTACGCACAATGAATTTTTCAATATTCATTTTTATTTGTTTGTTTTCTGAGAAAGATATGAAGTCTTGAACGATTTATAGTTTTTTGTAAAAAATCGGATAAAATTTGGTATCAAATTCTGGTCAGCTTAAATGTATAGCAAAGATGAAAGGAGAGAATTTTTAATTTCACACGAGGAGTTTGTTACTCTGCAATTAGCAGGATATTAAAAATAGTCAAATTTTAGACGCCATATTTTTTTTTCATAATTGAACCGCTGTTAGAAGCGGTAGGACCTTTAAAATGGCTTTTGGTTCATGGCGATCCGACTTTCCGTTTTCGAGATATCGTAATTTAAATGTAAACCTAATTTTTAAAATACTAAAAACTTTGGATGCGTGCAGTTCCGAAACTACTAGTGTTTTATTAATAATTGAACCACCGTCAGAGGCGGCAAACCTTCATCTTTAAAATGGCTTTTGGTTTTTGTCGATCGGACTTTCCGTTTTCGAGATATCGTAATTTATGTAAAAGTTAATTTTTAAAATTTCGCTGTCTCTCGCTTCCCCGTGTTAGAAAAGGCTATTAACGCGTATTAAAAATACTAAAACTTTAGACACGTACAGTTCCGAAACTATTAGTGTTTTATTAATTATTGAGGTATTGTTAGAAGCGGTGAAGCTTCCCCTTTAAAATGGTTTTTGGATTTTGTCGATCGGACTTTCCGTTTTCGAGATATCGTAATTTATGTAAAAGTGTATTTTTCTTAATTTGACTATCTCTGTCTCCGTCTGACGCGTCGCGTCGTACCTCTTTGTCGCACGTGAGTCGTGACCGAGTGACCTAGTTTCGCGTAGTATTTCCAAGAATTTACTACGCACTGTTTACTATTTTCACGCGCGCGAGTTCATTGATTATCAATGAACGTAAACAAAGGCTTCGGACCGTCGTATCTCCGAAACTAGCCACCGCATCGACTTGAAATTAAAATCGCTATATCTCCGGAACTAATAAAGCTATCGGCTTGTTCGACCGCTCATTTTAAAGGGAATTTCATCCTCTATCCGATGACCATATCAACTATTACTATTTCTGTTGTCTTCTATGTTTATTTTGCAATTTACTTTGACGCTATGCACCCAAAGAAGTTTCAGCGATAAAACTGAATTATAAATCGATTATTTAATTAAAAATAAATTTTAATTTATATCCTGGATGTTTACGAAATTATTAGGCAGCATTTTTTCGTAAATAATGGTTTCCTCTGAAACTAACTAGAAAAAAGAAAGACCATTTGGCCGGTCATGGCAGGAATAGATATGTATGGATTGTCGGTAGGTTTAGTGTTAAACGACGACTCTTTAAAGAGATATAGAATTCCACTAAAGAAATTTCGATGATTTTGTAATCTTGTAAAAGGTGACTTTGAGAAAGAAGTTTTGTCGATCGTAAAGTTTGCCTTTTGGAATCAAACATTCTCCTTCCGTATCGCTTTTCTTTCGCATCTTTTTGAAGTTTCCAATACGAAGAGTCTGTTTCGACAAACGGATTGCAAAAGTTCGAGAACTCGGCGAAGTCACGGAACTTTAAACCGAGCTCTCCAAAGGCGTTTTTCTTGAAACAACATTTTTCAAAGCGACGCGTATCGATTTGTTCGAAACTTAACTTTGGCTTGAAACTATCGTATCAACTAGGATCCACATTTATGCGCTGGAAACTTCTACACCTATCGCATAATGAAAGCGTAAATTTCGCAATTTTGATTATTTTTTAAGAATCCTAGATCACACGATAGATCAATCTGAATTGTTTTTATCGGTTGACAATTGGTTACGAACTTCCTTTACAGCATATGATTCGAGAATTAACAATTATTGATACTTGGAAAAATTTATACAAGTACTCGAAGTGTATACAAAATAAGAACCGAAAGGTCTAATACTTTCCTCCAACTAATACGCAATGAAAGTCTAAATTTGTGCCGTCTATTTTGGAACCATAAAGATCGGGCGATACTTGCAATTTTCATTAGAAAAGTATTGGACATATTTACTTCAAACTTTGTATATATATTTATGTATTCCCAAGTTATAGAAATTTTCGTAAGTACAAATAATTGACTTTGTTCAAGTCCACGTTTGGCGCGATAACTTTCATTCCAGTCGTCTTAAACGTAACGGCCATAAAGATATTCATTATAAATATAGCTATCCTTCGAACTAAAACAAACAAGAGAACTCGATATTTGAAAAACGTGCACCACGTACGATAAAAAACTTCGTTTCTCCATCAAATTACGTTGCTTCTCCAACCCGGCGATAAAAAGCATTTCCAGATATCGAGTTCGTTTCAGTTCAAACGATAGAGGGGGCATTTTGGTTTGAAAAATGCCATTTCGAGAGAAACGATTTTCAATCTTTTCCAGCGTAAACTTTTCAAGATTGAAAACCTTTAAAAGGAGACCAACGAGTATTATTTATCATCGAACCAGTCAAGGCATCCCTTAAAGTTTGTACATAGAGCATATAGAGTATTTTTTAAATATCGTCCCTTTAAGAAAATATATAAAGGAAGGAGTGAATTTTGTGTCTTCAAACTAGGTAAACCCTAACAGCAAAGCAGTACGAATCGCTGTTGCGCGCGGGGGAACCTATTTAGCGGTCCGTATCGGGCAAGAACCTATTCGTTCCACCAACCGTAAACGTTCGAGCGTCGCTCTGACGAAGTAATAACGCGGATGCTTCGACTCCGTCGGCGCTCAGAGACGTTTCCCGGATCAGCGATTATCGTTCGATCGTTCGTTTCTGCGTTCCCATCACCGTCTCGGTATCGTTTCACGCGATCAGTCTTGGCTCCGTCCGTCCTCGGATGCGCGACGACGTCTAAGAGCATCGATGGAACCTTCCTCTCGTTGTCTTCCGCTCCGTGGACGCGCGCGGCTCGAATCGCTGGGATTCACCGATCACGACGTATCGAACAGTTCGTGATCCATCGACACCGCGTTCCTCGACCACTGTGTGTGTCTCTAACCCGCGGGGGGGGAACACCGTTCTTACATCCACCGATTAGAAACCGAAAGAAACGATGCTCCGTTCAGCACCAACGAATAATCTAAAAAGAGGCTCACTCGTCCCTCGAGTTCGACTCGTATCTGGACACCTGGCACGAGAGATTCAAGCACGTGTGCAGTTTAAAGCGGACGCGTACGGGACGATCTCGAATACGTGCCGTCTCTACACGTACCACTCTTTGATGTCTATCAGTTCCCGTTTCTTGTTGATTTTGCTGCCGTTCGCGCCGTTTTTCAGTGCCCCGTTGAACGGCTGACCGGAGCCAGCCGCCCCCAGCAACGCCGCGTTCGGGTCCTGGCAGAAGGTCTTCGTCTCGTCGACCTTGTAGCTCGTCTCCGGGCGGTTCTTGAATTTTAGGATTATGAGGATGATCAGGACGATCGCGATCAACGCCGCGGCTATGATGCCGATTATCAACGCCGCGTTCTCCGCCGCCTCTGACGTTATCCTGTTCTTGTTGTTGTTCTTCGGCGGCGTCGGCATAGGCGGGTAGATCGGGGGCGGTGGTGGTCGTGGTGGGTCTGTCATCTCTGTGGTGGTGGTTTGGGTCGTCACGGTCGTCGATCTCTGCGTCACGATGCTACTGCAACGGTCAAAACACGATTGTCTTAGAATTTGTTACATTGATGCAAAGGTAAACATATGGTGGGCGAGAGAATCGAATGCAAAGCCTTCAGTTCCATATACAGGGTGTTCTGCCACCCCTGGGAAAAATTTTAAAATCAAGAATCAAGAATATCAATTTCTTGACTGAGGCATCGTTAAAAAGTTATTAAAAAATTAGATTAAAAAATTTCGAATCATTCTGTAAAAATTATTTTCAGTCGCAGGGGTCGAATACAATCATTTTTGGTGGATACACATACCCACGAAATCCTACCCACTTTCTAGAAAAAAATTCGAAAAGGTGTGAAATTTTTCGACAAAATTAAAACATTTCGAATCGTTCTAAAAAAATTATTTTCAATTGCAGGGATCGATTACAATCATTTTTGGTGAATACATATACCCCCGAAATCCTACCCACTTTCTAGAAAAAAATTCGAGAATGTGTGAAATTTTTCGACAAAATTAAAACATTTCGAATCGTTCTAAAAAAATTATTTTCAGTTGCAGGGATCGATTACAATCATTTTTAGTGAATAGACATACCCCCGAATTCCTGCGCATTTTTGAGAGAAAAATTCAATACTGGCGGAACTTTAAATTTTACTAACTTTTTAACGAAGCCTCCATGAACAAATTGGTATTCTTGATTTTCGTCCTATTTTAGCCTCTAGAATCTCCAATTAAAATTTTTCCGAGGGTTGAAACGGGGAAAATAATTTAAATGATTTTTGCTAATAAAGGTTTAGTAATAGATTAGTTTATCTAGTTTATTTTGTCGTGTTGATGCAAAGGCAAACATATGGTGGACATAATTATGATTTCAAAGGGGTTATTTTATTAAACGAAACGGGGAAAATAATCTAAATGATTTGTACGAGTAAAGGTTATTTAATAGATTAGTCTATCTAGCAATGTTTGCTTTTTTGAATCCAATGAGTGTAACAAAGTTGACAAGATGTTGTAGTGATTAATAAATAATAAAAAGAAGGTCAAATTAACAGTAGTTTAAAAAACAAATTCATAAATACGAGATACTTTTACTCCCTTAAATATTTGAATATATTAGTATACTTTACATGGTGTCCCAATGTTTTAATTACCAAATGTTGTTAGTATATTTCACAGGACTAAAAGAAAAGGAGAAAAGAATGTTATATAAACGTGGCTCGTTGAATAAAATCGACTACAAGTTATAAAAGAATAATTTTCCTACTTCGTTTGTTATTAAAATGTTTTTATTCGGAGTCATTACTTTGCATTCAATAGTCGTATTTAGTACGGCGACAATATCGAGAATATCGATCAGGTCTTTTCAAAGCTGAACGTTTGAAAAGTCACGTAGCGAAATAATATTAAAATAATAATGTTCGAAATATGAATCGTTGAAATTTGTGTTTCGTGGAATAGTTGAGAGCTTCGAGTATGTTGGGATGAAAAGCGAGAAAATTAGAAAATAATTTCCATCGAAATCCCGTAAAACGTTTAGAGAGTTTTGTTGGGAATTATCGACAACAGCGAAATAATGGAATAAAAATGTTCAAAAGGTAAATAGCCTTTCGGTTGTTTGATTAATGTTTGAAATTGTAATGTTGGATCAATTTTGCAAGTTAGTTCAGCGAATCGACTGAATCGGTTAGGACGGTTAACTAACCAAACCACTAAATCCAATTTGACTGCTTAATCACAGTTTGGTTATCCACAACCCCTTGCACAACCCCTGGACAGGTGCATAATTTATCTTCGATTTTAGTATCGATATGCGAAAATCTAAATACTTGCTATCACTTTTCAAAATATTTGTTTTCGTACAACGTATTAACTTACAACGATTCGACACAGATTTCATCGATCGAAAAGGCTGTTTGTTTAGTCTGTTTTCATTCAAAATAATGAAATATTAATAATCAGTGATCAACAGAGTTATTACCAGAAATTACGTTTGCATTTTTAGCGTTCTCGAGTAATAAATGTTGTGAAAGTGCTTTTCCATTTCATTCGAAATTCATATTTTCATTGTACTTTTTATAACTGAAGCGTAGGCTATAGAGTATCGATAAAACGCATCTAACTCTGTTAAAAACAAACTGCATCCTTGTTTTAAATGGAACTCTATAATCTTGGTTGGGCTATTCGATACAATTTTGTAATCTCTACAAGAAAATGTTAGAGTATTTATGCCCTAAACCTAATAGTTCAAGAGTTATAATTTAATGTTTTCTAAACTAGTTTGGTGTACTTTACAGTCGTATCTAGCTCTAGAATAAGTGCTTAAACGGTCTTCCATTGGATTCTAAACATTTTTGCATTCATTTCTCTACGATATTTAACACTTTTCATATGTTTATTTCTATAATTGTCGATATTTCTAAATCTTGAATGCCTTGAACACACATCTTTCGTCTTCTAAAACTGATTTTGACCCTTTTTGGTTTACAAAAGGAGCCACAGTCTAATAGAAGTACGAAGGGAATGGTTGTTTCAAACGAGGATATATTTCTTTGTACAACATTGCAGTACCACAACTATTTTGATTATATTTGATAAATAAAATAAACATATCTACTCTCTCACCATTTATGAATGAGACTAGTATTTACAAACATTTTGATGCCTAATAGTATACGAGAATGGCTCGATAAAAATGAACAGAAACACAATTCGAAGCGTCGTGACCCTTGAACTACCAGATCTAACCCATAAGAATTATCTCTTATCTCGATACTTGATCCTAGAGATTAAAAAACTGCATACCATAAAAATGATCTATTCTGTTTAAAAGAATGCAGTTACATTTGTTAAATACATTCAGTTTGCCTTAATAATCTCCATGTAATTTTGCCTCTTGATATCTTGACCCCTTGCATACGATTTAATTCCAAATAATACTTCAAAATTGAATTTCGTTCGTGTACAGAATGGCTACGAAAAAGGATCCGTATACCTCGTGGTACACAAAAATGTAAAGCTCGATTAGCCTCGCGATTCTGAAAGTTGAGATCAAGAACTCGCGAACCCGGACTCGTCATTCCACGGCAAGGGGTTGAAGATACGACTGTTTTACCTGTACATAGCCACACGGTCGAGAAACACTTTGTACAGAGACGCGAAAAACTCATGGCCCCGGGAAGACACGTTGCACGTAACGCGCGATAAAAACATGAATTGCCACTCGTTCCAACCCTCCCCGCGGTCGAGTGGTCCTCGGAACGTCAGGTCGACGACTAGTTTTGGTATCGCCGCGGGGGTGTCCGAGCGAAACTGACAAACTCACCTGGCGTGGCTGGTCTCGACGTCTGTGGTTGACACATTGTACTGGCCGGAGACGGTGACGGTGTCCCGGGTCGATGTCGACGGCGAGCCTGGAGACGTTTGCGTGCTGATGTGGCTGGTCGTGTACTCGTGGGCTGTCGTGTACGTCACCGAGCTGGAATCTGCTCGGGAAATGGAATGGAGAAGCGTCAGCCGGCTGGTGCAATTACGTGTATCCGATTGGCCCGAGAGGGATGGGGTAGTAACGTGCTACCGACAATATTTACGCGTGCGTAGGCCGGCGATATTCACGCGTGCGTGGGCAGCCACGTTGCGAGGACAACCGGAGGGAGTCGTGTTACGGTGCTCCCAGGGACGTACGTTTAATCGCCCGATGGAAATTGCCGTCTCGTTCCTCGAAGGATGATCGATTTTTTTTTTTTCGCGACTGGAATTTCGCCACCCCTCCAGGAATTTAATACGAAATAGGTTTCGAGACCAACGATTTCCCAATCGGTAATTCATTTCAACCCCTCTTAAAAAAGTACTTTTGATTGTCGTGGCTATTATACTTGTCACATTTGTATTTGGCAGTGATTTACGAATCGCCCCCCAGTTTCGGTTTTGTGGTATTTGATACGAGATGGTTTTTGAGACCAACGATTTCCCAATCGGTGATTTGTTTCAACCCCCTTGGAAAACTCTTAAAAAAATACTTTTGATTGTCGTGGCTATTATATTTGGCAGTGATTTACGAGTCGCCCCCCAGCTTCGGTTTTGTGGAATTTAATACGAGATAGTTTTCGAGACCAACGATTCCCCAATCGGTAATTTGTTTTAACCCCTTTGGAAAACTCTTAGAAAAATACTTTGAATTATCGTGGCTATTACATTTGTCACGTTTATATTTGGCAGTGATTTACGTACAAGTTGCCATAGAGAGTTGCTCGACGCGTTGAAACGATGAGAATTTATTATGAAAATTCTTGTTCGATTCATGGTCAACAGAATCGACAGAACTCTGTTGGTTCAGTTGTCGATCGCCATATTTCAATGTGTCAACGTAACACAAGGAGCGAGGAGAATAGTGCTGAATATCGTTGAGCAGATCGAAACTGGCTCTGATTCTGCCAGAACAATTAGAATTACCAACGAAGCTCATTTTTGGATTTAAGGTTTTGTTAAGATGAAGAACCTCTGTGTCTAAAACCTCTGTTTTCCGTAGACAATATGGCGCCATTATGCTTTCACTGGAGCCATCGTTTTATTGAGATCGAAGTTCAATGATCTAACTGTCGATTGAACCTTTTCTAACTTAACCACGTTAAGTTTCTTATCTGTTCCAACGAACCACGTTTATTGACGACGGTCCATACTGAAGAAACATATTTTGTAATCGAAATAGTCAAAGCAAAGGTGATTTGCTCGCTCACTGTGCATTCTTTAACAGCTGTATTATTAACCCTCCATTGCACTATGTGCTCGATTGGAAATCCGATAAAAGCAATCCATGAAAAGTTCACTGAGAACGTTCTATAAGACACGTTTCCTTATCGAGACATTTAACCTCTCGCCGTACGATTTAATTATAAGTAATATTTCAAATGTATATTATTTAATTTCATAAAGATTCAGACTTGTCATTGTACAGAAAGAAGATCTGTCAATAATCGTTTTTTTTTAAAAAAAACTTTCTTACAGAAAGTATAAAATCATTTTTTTTTAAATTGTAACATAATTTGTCAAATTAAAAATAACTATATATTCCTATTTAATATCTATCTCAATAATATTTAAATCTTTCTGAGATATCGCGTATAAATTTTCGATAGTTTCAATTGTTCAACGTTTGAAAAAGTGCTTGATTGATAATATTCCAATCGAAGAAAACGAAGGGTTGAATAAACATCGACAAATAAATCGACGAGCTCGATCAAATCAGTACACGAATTGCAAAACACAAGGTACGGGAGTTATCGCGACGAATCGCACGAGCCTCGTTTCGCGTCGTTCAAGATCGATCCTCAGTTGTTCCAGTTAAACTGTGTCGACTGGGTAAGTTCATTAGTCGCTGAGGATTTGTCGATCAAAGAACCCGGTGTCCTTAAAATACATCATCGAACCGTCTACCTTTTAAAAGTCAAACGAATTCGAAATGGAAAAACGATGTTCTTCGTATACAGGGTATTTCAGAACCACAAATCGAGACTCGACTAAATCGATAGGGCATACAAAACCAAACGAAAGTCTCAACTATAAAATAATTATTGTCGGAGATATTCTATTCTTTGGAACTTCTATTCTTCGGTTGTTTCGTTTTGTTTAACTCCAAGTACTTTCCAGTGGGCTGTGAAGTTATTATTACTCTTACTTGCAGTAATTTACTTATGGTACATATCAGACCTGGTATTAGCTCCATGCATCGAAACGAATGGCCATTAGTTTGAAACATGGCCTACTTTAAACATACCTATTACGAAGCCATCAATAATGGGGTTGATACTTTGAACTCTCGAGATATCAGTGATTCTACTTATATAATCGCATGTACGGAACATTTATCTTGCTATGTTTATACTTCAGATATTCTGTTTGTATTTTTAGTGTTCTATTTCCCAGTTAAGTCTCTATAGTTCATCCTTAAATTTTGAAACAACTAAAAAAATTTAATAAAGATCTTATGTATAAATATATAATTTTGAAAATATCTTCCCATTGGCTATACCAGAAATCACGCCATACACTTTATCGAATATACATCTTGAATCGTTATACCTTTAAAATACGTTTACAAAGAGCGATACGACCAAGAGGATTCGATTCTACGTGAAAAAGTGAATCGAAAACGTAGAATAAATCTTTTTCGTGCTGTACTCTATTTTCGAGAAAATCGTGTTTGAATCTGTTCGGTGCGCGTGCACGATTTATTAAAACTCGATTCAACGAGCACAATAATTATTTCTACATTAACTAGAAATTAGCTCGAGTAACTCGATGCACAAGAATATAAAACTAGTGAATCTCGTAGAAGGAATATATTAAATTTTGATTTATTTTTTTTACGTAGAATCGCTTTGTTTTCGGTCGTATCACTTACCTAGTGCATCTTAAATCCCACGATACGGTTATCTTTGTTGCACCCGTCCCTTTCGAACCGACAGCCAGAGGTTCGGGGGCACGCGAAAAGGCGTTCCTCAAGGTCGACCCTGCGAGGAAGGCGCAAAAGGAGATTTCGTAACCGGTCGGGGAAGCTCCTGGGGCGTCTCTATTCGTCGTGCGGCGCGGAATTACTTTAACCGCGATGAACGGAGGCCGAGCAAACGATGGGGAGGGCAACCCTATTCTGCGGTGAAGAGCGACGTACTGAAAGAAGTCGCATCCCCGTCGCGCCGATGAGGGTAGCGCTATTTTCGTGACGGTCAACTTAACCGGTGGCAGTCGGGATTGGCGGAGCTTTCGCCGCACGAAGTTGAGGGATATGCAGATGAAGAGGACGCCCACGGGCCAAGTATTTCCGTAACGAGACTCTCCTGCCTTCCTTCCATTTGCATTTCGAAGATCATCGCATAGATCGTCATTATCGAAAAAATTCCCTCCCAAGAAATCGTCTTTGAAAAAATATATTATCTGCACGCCAATTTTCCTGGAATCTTTCTCGTGATTCGAAAAGAGTTTTTTCTAAAGTTCGAAACTAATTTTTTTTTCTAGCATATGTTATTTGCAATTTCTTTGTTACCCTAAGTAAGTGAAGATTCATTTTACTTGTTAGAGACAGTAATATTGTCTCGTTCGAAACTTTTTTTTTTTTATCCTAATTTTGATATGTGTAAGTGAAGATTCATTTGACTTGTTATAGACACTAATATTGTCTCTTTCGAAACTGGTGTTTCATGGCAAATTGGTTTGGAATTTCGATAGGACGAGAGAAAATTGCATCAGCGGAATTGAATATCTTTTTTCAGCGCAGTTACACGGTTAACCGTGTCCTCGGATGTAATTGAAGTCTTACTTCAGCAGATACGGCTCATCAAAGCCCATTCACGAGATACGACTCGCCACGTATTATTAACTCCAGTATTTCAGGTTCTATATTCGTGTAAAATTCTATTAAAAAGCGTCGCGTCCGGGGATTTCATTTAGTTAGCAATTTTCATTCTCAAAATGGACACGCGCATGTCGCCCACGGTTTTTTTTATAAGCTAACCAGAGTCACTTAATTGCGTCGAAACTCCTGGAAACTCTCTGGTCGGGGCAAGTATTTTTCTATTAAATATTTCAGCTTCTATTTGGACTTCAATAAAAATTTAATAAAAATGAAATCTAAAATACTTTGAGAGGTGGTATATTAATCGCGTTTCTACCAAAGAGGATCTAGATAGATTGATAAAAACTGTAACTTTTTATATCGCATATCTAATATTTTGTTACTAAATATTTCAACTTCTATTTGGACTTCGATAAAAATTTAATCAAGAGAAATCTTAAATAGCTTGATAAGTGGTCGAACGAGAACATTTATTATAGCTTTATATCAACCGCGTTTCTACCGAAGAGGATCTAGATAGATTGATAAAAAAAATTGTCCGTAAATCACCAACCACTTAGAAAATGCAGATTAAAGTGCACCTTTTAGATCGCCGAGATACATCTAATTTTATTATTTTCACGAAACTAAGAAACACATTTTTCTGATAAATAAAACTAGCAAAGAAAATGCAATAAATCTCATTTTAATTTGCACTTTCGAGCCAAGAAAACAAGACAAGAATCCCCAGTTGAATCTCGAGTTTTCGCGGATCGATTCGACTCGATCGAGAGACGTCTTTAAAAATCTCGGATTCCTTTTCGTATTGAAAGATACTGAAATTTTTTTTTCGATTTCGTCCTTTGGTAAACGTTTCGATATTATGCAAGTCTTGGAAATACTCCACCGGCGCGAGGAGCGAGCATGCACTAGTCACTAGGAAGTGAACGAGAGGAAACCGTGCACGGAAGATCAATACCAGGGCGTCGCGTGTTCACGGGGCGAACTCGAGTGAAAATCGAGTGTCCTGAGCCAGCGGGGGGTTGAGTGAAAAATTAAAATAAAAGGAGGGAAAAACAGGAGAAAACGGACCGGTGGCCGACGTGACGAAGATCTCCTCGGTGGTGACTGGCTCCCCGGATCCTTCCTCGCAGTCCTCCTCGTCGTCGCACGAAGGACGTTCCTGGATCTTCTCCTTGTGGTGCTTCGGCCTGAACGTCGTCGGCGACCTCGTTGGCGCGACGTAAACCGGCGTTATTATGTCGTCTGCGAACAAACAGTCGGTTCCGTCATTACCAGCGAAAACTGCACGGTGGAAAGAAACGCCGACTAATGTCTATTTAATGTTGCTCTGAATCAAGATATCCAGTTAAGTACTTCTGCTATCGTTTAGCCATTTATTCTCAGAACTGGAAAGCTCGTTCCGCGAAACGTGCAACGTCATCTATTTTTTAAATACGAAACAAAATCTACTGTAAATTAATCTATGTAAATTGATGATACTCTTCTTATCGAATTTTTATAAGATCCTAGCTATGTATGATATTATAGATTTTCATAGGAAGAGAGCTTTCAAATTATTTTTGCTTGCAGCTTGCAGCTTTGTTCCAAATTTTGAAAAATTCATTAGCAAGTGGATCCATGCAATAATCCAGAAACCATTTAATTCAACATGAGATATGAATGAAATATAGTTTTGAGAAATGGCGATTGACAGAAGAAGAACTCCAGTTTCGTTAAGAAAAATGTTCGACCAAAACACTCAAGCACATCTTTAATAAATCTTTAATAAATACTCAAGCATTTCGAAAATTGTTAGACTACTCTTAAAATGGGAGGTAAAAATATCGTACTCCAATAACTTTGTCCCTTTACCCAATTAATTAATTCCCGAAAAGTGGCCAATAATTTCTTTTTTGAGAGACGGAATGAAATTCGTGTAATGTAGGTTTAAATAAATTTGAATACAGAGAGGATCGTGATTATTGAAATTGCGTTCCACAGTGTTGTATTCGAGGCTCGCATAATTTTCGCGCGATCGCCCCAGCGTTTGCGTCATCGGGGGTATGTAACGCGAAATGAAAATGCGGTTATTGCGAGAACTATCGAAAGCCCGGGGAGAAACGGTAATGGCGATAGAATGCACGTGTGATTGGGAACGTTTTGTTCGCGGGCAGCGATACCCGTTTTCCTTTGAACTCAATCTCGCCGACAATTTCGTTGATTTTCAATTTTGTTCGAATCATTTTTGGCACGTCGGTTTGTCGCTGAATCTATGTCGAATAAAACCGTTGATTTCCACGGATCGTATTGATTTTGCTATTTTTACATTGGGAATATTGCATTACTCTAGTTTCGTTGTACCGGAAGCCAATATGAATTGGAATTTTTAAATACTGCCTTTATTTGCGATCTTATGGACTTTATTTTAACTGTGGAAAGGAAATATTGTGTTATTGGATCATAAAATTTTACGTTTTTAAAATTATTTTCGCCTTTTTCGTTACTGAGACAATTACAGAATTTCAGAATTTCTTTTATTACAGGAGTTAAAAAAGGAAAAGTTTATGAATTAATAACTGATAAAATAGACTAGTATTTGCTGAAAACGTTCGATAAAAATGCTTGTAACGACTAACGAGATTACGTCATAATCTAATTTAAAGCTAAACGTACAGACTTATAAGCAATTAGCCATGTAAGTTCATTGACAGGCATTTAATATGGAACAAGGGACCAAACTAGATTAAGAATTAATCCTGTTATAAAATTGTTTACATTTTACTGCAACAGTTGCATCCGAATAATGGTTAATACTGTTCAGAAATTTAATTCCAATAGAACGTCACGTCAATTGAATTCCAATTATGAATTGCAATTATATGTTAATTAACTTTTCGATTAAACGAACGCTACGAATAAGTCACTATACATTGTATTTGTAATTCGTTGCTTGTTAACTCTAAACTAAGATTAACTGTGAAAGTTTTATGTAATTATAAAATGGTGCATTTCGTCCATAAAAAAACATTAACCATCTTCGATTTACATTTGAACGAAATGAATCTCGTTAGTCATTATTTTCTTCACACGAAAACAGAAAAACATCTATGAAAGATCTCGCGTGTAAAAATACACGATCGGTCGCGATCAACCAGAACGCCGAATGTATTACACAAGCCGTGCGTGATTTAAAACAATTAAGCCCGTTATCTGAACAGTTTCGTGACTGTATTATACATACAGCAGAACGACCAGCGTGTCGTTCTTATCTGAAATGTGTACTGGAGGGAATTAAACAATTTTTTTTCGCGTAGATATCAACACAGCTTTACGAAAATTACTTGCAAGTGATATAAACAGCGAAACAGAGATGCAAACAAATATTTCCATACGATGATAAATGCAAAATGTAAATACAGAGTTCTGCGTGCGGGAATCCCCTGGTCACGTTTATCGAGTGCGCACGTCGAACGCGCATGGGCGTTCGCCGCACGCTATGCACTGCTCGATGTCTATAGCATTCTGTGAGAGCTTTGGTCGATCGTTCATATGCTCGAGAAAATAAAAAAACATAAACGATGCAGCGAGCACAGATAACTGCAACGACTCTCGATGATAACGAACTAAATATATCGTTGAAGAAAGTTTCCTCGTGCAAAAAAAAAAATATTTTCCCGTTCGATCATCGTTCTTGACGCTTCGTCTTACGTTCGTCTCGTCGTGGGCGTGTATTTTCATCGTCGAAATGTCACGGTACTGAAATAGCCAGCTCCCCACGGGCGACAAAGTCGCTTAATCGCGCGTCTGTATATTAAAGGGATGGTATTAATTCAGTTTTTAGTCAGCCGGAGAAGATTTTCGAACCGGCCGGCAAACATCGCGAGGAGGTCGACGGGAAAGAGAAAGGTGGGGGGGTCAGGATCCTAAATATGCAAATGAATCGAAGATACAACCGAGCAAACATGAAGACGAAAAGGTAGCATGCCATGCGATATGCGAACCCGATCGTGCGTATGTTCTCCTCTGTCCTACGTCGCGCCACTCTCGACACGAAACGCTGTTAACGATAATAATCGATACGACTATCGATTAAAAATAAAAGTTCGAGCAAATCTGTATGCAACGGTGCCTTACGCAAATTAAATCGCGTAAAAATCCATCAATTTTGAACCATCGTTCTCTTTGCCCAACTACGGTCCTGAAAAAATCACCTGCAAATTCCTACCCCCCCTTTTTAAAATAAAATATTTTACAATATGCAAAAAGTATACAAAATCATTATAAACAGTGATATCTTTTACCATTGGAATGAATTAAATTGTATTTATTGTTTTTATAAAATATCTATTGAAGGTTTGTATTAATAATAAATGTTTTTTAACTATATATAAAATTGACCCGACGAAATCCAATGCCCGAATATACATTTGCCCTCGAGGTAATTATAATTCTCGTTTAATTCCAGTTTTCGTGTCACGAAAGAAAATTAACAGGTTCCCTTTTGGCCCGTAACGATTGAACAACTGGGAGATATTTAATTATTTACGCAGTCGTTATGTTATTGTTTATAATTCAAAGCATGAAATTGTTTAATTTGTCAGATTAAAAATGGGATTTTAAGGTTTGAAACGTTGTTACTGAATCTGTATACGTATTTACGTATCACATTTTGGACAATTCGCAGCATTACGTGAATTAATAATAAATTAACTTCATTTTACATTGAAAATCAATGTTTAACGCGTAACGAAATGCAAGAATAATCAAGCTCCGAATAATGGTTTTCATCGAATGAGAGAAAAAAAAATGTGGTAAGAGCCGCCAAAGGCGACAGTGCCTTACCATTTTATGTGTGTTCCATCCTTGTCTAGGGGAGTGCTAAACGTCTCTCCTTTCATACTACACAGTAACGTAGCGCGTTCCGCGCCGTTATATACGAACCGACTAGTGGTGCGACCACTTGCGAGAAAACGCTTCCTCGAAAATAACTCGAATACGATTAATCCAATCTAAACACCACCAATACATTTTTTTACTCCACATGTCATAATCTATCCCATCATATACTTTTTTTACTCGATTCGTTGGAATTAAAAATCTTTCTATATATGTATATACAGCGGTACGTTATTCTCGATGCAAACGTACAGGCAGCGATTTATCATGAACGAATAAATAAAAGACAAAGAATACAATTTTTTCGTACGAAGCTTCGTTTTTGAGAAAATCAAGTTTGAAAATGCATCAGGCACACGATCGATAGAACACGAACTTGGCTGGCGCGTCTGTTCACTTCTGAAGGTTTCTACTTCTATCGACGTCCAAGTATAATTCTATGAAACATGATTTAACCGAAACTTCTGTTATACTTTGTTTCTACTTCTGTGATCTCTGTCGTGAGCATACCCAATACATTTTTAAACTCGATTTATGAATACATTCAGAAACATTTGGCAACCGTATGGTAAACGATTCGTGTTCATTGATTTTCTTCTTTACACGAGACGTCATGCGGTAAATTCGAAACGTGAAAAATTGGCCAGACAATAACGTGCACATAAATTCTCCACGCGTGGCGGATGCTAGATGAAATGCGTATAAGAAATTCCCCCGCGAGGAAACGTGCAGAAGGAATTACTTACGCCCACGGAAACGTTACTTACACTTACCGGAACCAGACTCAAAGATTGGAGTGCATTCTTCGTCCTCGTCGTCGGCGGTGCAGCCACTTCCGGCCCCGGAAAATATGAGGTCGTCCATGACGCCTGGAAAACCGGACGCTGGTGTCTGCGAAGGAATAAAAAGAAATGAATATTTATCACGATGAAACGACGTTTCGGACGAAATTCGTGATCGTCGAAATAAAATAGAGAAAAATTGCAAAATTCAATTAACACGTTAGTTGCTACGATGTACTGAAATATTATTTACAATTAAGGAACTCTGATACTCGTAAAATTGTAAATGACGCTGTTTTACTTTTTATTCGAAAGAAAATTTCATTTCATTCGGTCTTTTTATTAGTAAAGATCTTCTTTGACACTGAAAAGCCTTTCATTCGATAATTCTTGCCCTCAGTACCGAAGAGACAATTCAATTGGAAAGTATTTTTCGCTGCGAAGAGAAAGTGTTTTCTAAAATCAGAGTATGATAGTCAACATTCAGCTCTTGTACTCATTTCTCTGCATTCTTGGTAATACCATCGAATATTTGTACAACTCGGTTCACCTGTTGCATCCTTTGCAAGGGGGCTGCACGGTCCAACAGACTCCCAGCAGGTAACAACTGGACGTCCCCTTTCGAAGTGATTCTTCCATCCTTCGAGGCGGCTAGCTCCAAAATTCGGGCACCGTTCACGACCAGGCCGGCGATTACGCCCAGAAATGGCCTCTCCACTCTCGCTTTCTCGCTGTTCCACCGACCACCGACTTCGATCGTCGACTGGCTGTTGAACACCGTTAGCTGGTGACCTGTTGACGACGATAAAAATTATTAAAAGTGTCAAAATGTCTAGAAACACTAGCATCACATCGGTTGACACCGTGTTCTTCACCGACGAATTACGATGATGATATCTATTTGTTCATCAATTGTACATTGTTATTGCAAAGTCGTGATTTAACATCCGTTATGGAATCGGGATATTGTATACATTGGCCAAAAAAGCTCCCCTCGTTCGCAGGTATAATTTCAGATATATTTTATTTAGATCCTACAACACCAACTCTTCCTTTAACATTTATTAATAATAGTATTCCTTACATCACAGAACTTTTTGACATCACAATACTTATAACTTAAGACTATTAGTTGGCTCAACAATCCAAAATAAAAAATATTGACCTAAAACTGCAAGCACATCTTCTCTGTACGTGTATAACGCAAGAAATTATAATATCCTTGATAGGAAGAAAAATTAAGTTACTAAAATACGAAGATGTTCGTGTTCATGTTCATGTTCATTTAATTTAACGATGCTTAGACTAGCTAACGTTTTTCTTTCACATCGCTTGGTTCTCAGGTTACCCTTTTCTTTATGTTATAATACACGAAGATGATCGTTTCAGCGGTTGACAAATGTTTTAGTTTGACCGCTGACCAGGCGAACAGAAGTCGGTGGGTCTGGCATGGGCAGCCAATGACCACTGTCCCAATGTATACCTTCGAGGAAGATGGGAGCGAAGGTATATAGCATCCCAAGTCTCCTACTCCTTGGGATGGGTTTGCTTCGATTCCTTTCCCTTTGTAGGGTCTAAATTTGGTTGGTTTTGAGAGCAGGCAAACATGATCCGCGTGGAACTCCGTAGGGCTCGAACTGCCCTTCGTGAGATGAAGCAGGCTCGTTGGATTACGTGCAGGCAACCGCACGCGCGATAAGGATACCTTCTTCGTCGGCTCGAAGCCCCATTGTACACAAATGTCGGATGAAAATCGATCATCTTCTTGCAAGCAGAAATAACAACATCAGAACGATTTCGAATCCTGGCTTCTTGAGTCACTCGATTAAATAAACTATTATGCACCATTTTATTATCGATGTCCGTCGTTTTCAAAAATGTGTACCAGTTCTGATGCAGTATTTTGTGTTCTTACTCGTTCGAGCGAAGAAACACTTATTTCTTCGAATCTGTTAAGGAACGAGAACACCGTTGCACGATCGATCTTTCCGGATATGTATACCTATTAACCAGGGACACCGACCAGGCCAGCATGGGCGTCCCGGAGGTCCCGTGTTCGTTAACTCGATTCAGATTGAATTATGGTTTATTAGGGTTCGTAGGCAAATAATTTCCCTCTTACAAAGGCCCTTATACATTTTAATAATTTCTATCTGCTTATTCCTCTCATTTCTCTGTATTTTCCTAATCACGATTAATTGGGAAACAACATAGTATAAATAAAAAAAAATTTATCCAAATTTTCTACTACTATTTTAATTTTGTGTCTACGTCTCTGTTTTACAGAGTTTAATTTGTAGTTCCTCACTGACCTATCCAGTCTCGAGTTATCGCGTTTCTCATACGTCCTCGCTTTTCTCTCGATAGCTCGAACCGGGCAAATCGATCGGCAGAGATCGATAATGCGGCTATTTTTTTATTAGGCGACTAGAAACCGAGGGACGGGATGCGACCGGAATCGGGTACGTTCGATCGCGGTTTCGCTCACGTGACCAGCCATGGGCGAGTTAAATATCACCTGGTAATAGGAAAGCAACAAGAACGAGGTGTCTAGCTGAAGGGATACCAGGAGGCATTGTTGCAAGTCGGGGATAATAAATAAAGAAGATGGTCAGGCAGTTAAGAAACTTGCGCTCAATTGTGTCAGTCAACAGTCAAGTTTCCTGAGAACGGGGCCTAGAAAACAGTTATACTCGACCTGGTTAAAATATGTCGGAGTAGAGACAGCTTGTAGAAAAACCAGACAGCAGAAATAATAGAAGATAACAAGAATAGAGACGTTTGGTGGGGTATAGATTGCGAAGAAGGCTGGTTAAAATGGAAAAACAGGCGTAACATATGGAGAAAATCAGGGTTGAAAGAAGATTGCGTCGTTAGCTGACTTTACGAATGAGATTGCAAGAAAAAGTAACACAACCACAATTTAATAAAACGTAAATATAATTAGAAATGGATACATCACAAAAACAGGCAAGCTGATCAAGTCAGGAAAGATCTAGGAAAATTTAGGTTAGCAAGTGACAAAATATTGATAACAGAGATTTAGATACAGACCATCAGGATAAATGAAACAGTGATATTTGTCTTGATGAGATCTGTTGGGCAATAAATTCAGATAAGAAGAAATCAGCACGAGGTTAAGATGAAATTGATTACAAAATATTATCAGAATGTCAAAGCATACTCTTGCTTAATAAGTCTTGCTTATAAACAAAGATTGAGTTGCATGAATAGGAAGGTCTGATCTTATTAGAAAACCCAGGAAGAAACCCGTTAAGGCCAATCAGTCCAGCAGTTCTTTATTTGGATGTTTAGAGTCCCACATTAGATTCTATCGCATCGATTATCCATATTACATTTTGTTCTTACGATTGCACAAATACTTCAGGATTGTTTTCATCGCATTCCGTTCCTTTTTGCTTACACTGCACCGTTCGCGTAGGGTCGGCTGGACAATAATTTTGGCGAGTCGAGAAAAAATGGGCCTGGCTGACAGGTTTATCAGGCTTACAGAAGCTACCAAGAGGACGATGGCTCGTTGCTGTTTTAGGCACCGCAGCAATGGCCTCTCCAGATCCACGAACAGCTCAGACAGATACCTCGAGACTCGGTGAAAATTCAAACGATCCTCAACATTCTTAACAGAGGTTTAATTGTTAAGATAAGTAATATATTGGATTATGAAGCAAGAAATAAGAAATCAATTATTGCGAATAGTAACGAAGTTGCAACTTATTAAATCCGTAATTGATTATCACCAACATCTGTCAACTTTCCTGTCGTTCATTTTCTTTTGGCTTTATTATCGAATCTTACATTTTACGACTCTAACCTTCCCATCTTTCATATTCCAGGGCTCACACACGTTGCTGACTATCGCCAACATGGACGCCATCTTGATAAACATACAGGAGGCTCCCTTTTTAACCTCCAGGGTTAAAATTTCACTCTTGCTATCAAACAATGACTCAAACGAGCATTATTTTATTATTATTCATTATATACTATTTATTCACTCCTTTTTTATCCACAAAAACACATTTACACGACTCATTTACAAAATCTTCTCGAGTTCCAGCAAGTTTAGTTTTTTATTTATAAGGTGCATAATTGCTAACATACAGGACTTTCGCACCACTTATCAGGTTTACAGTTTTCTCACATCGTATAACAAACTTTTTCAACATTTCTACAAGCCTTATGAAAAACATTTTTTATTGCTCAGTTTTCCTATTTCTGTCTTTTAAGTTATTTCTCCTCGCTCTCTGCTTCTATTCTTAACTCTGTATTTTGGACGATCACAATTTTAACTATATAAAAAATCACAATTATCAATACTTTCTCCGGTCAAATCTCCGGGTTGAGCGACTCATCTTTAGTTTGATTTCTCTTCTCGTTCATTTGCCCACCACATTGCTTATACTATTTTTTACAGCGTTCTCAGGTACTCCCGAGCATCGCGAGTTCCAACGACGACGCTTTTTTTCTTCGGGCACCGGCACTTGCTGACCAGGCATAGTGAATCTATCAGCGTAGCATAAAAATAAAGTTGGTCGTTCGTCGGTCCGCCGTGACGCGGAACGCCAGCAGGGACGCATGTGTTGGCGCAGCACGCGCTCCATTTTGTCGCACGTGTTGACTAGCGAGTGATTTCCCTGGTCAATTACGACGGAACCCAAACGCTAGCGAAATTGCCGACCGCCTGGCAGGTGTTCCCAGAAGATAAGCGTGTCATTCACGCCGCATTCCGATCTGAAGAAGTCCAATAAACTGTATCACTTTACTAGGAGAGCAGGAGAGCCGTGGGTGCGTCCGGGTTCCCCCGTTACAACCGAACGCCGAGAATTTAGGCAGCCACACCTCTTCGTCGAGTGCCTGATTCACAGAATCCCTCACCGAGCGATACGTTGAGTCTCGTGCTTTTTAATTGCACCTTTGTCCTCCAATCATCGAGCAACGGGACCAGTAACGAACGTAAAGATTTATTACCGTACAACTGAACGTATTTATTATATTTTTTCAGTGTTTATTGCACGTTTCTGGGTATAGTTTAACAATATAAACAATGGATTTTTATATATTTTTATTAGTATTATTGTTGAAATTATTTTGTCTTCCGTGGAAAAGTGAGTTGACATAAATTGGGATTACTTTCTAATAATATGTTAATATCAGTGAAAGTGTAATTTCTCTCCGATCGAGCGACGACTTAGTACTTGTGGATCGTAAGAATTCGATGATCGGTTCGAATCGACGTATGTAGCAGTCGAACGTGTGAAATCACGGTTGTTCGACGTTTTGTAGCAATTAGCTCTTGCACGACATAATCTAAATTAATAAGTAAACTGATAGGGGAGTATAGAGGGCACGGAGGTGGTCAACCCGAAAGTGGGTTAAGGCGTTTCGTCGCTTAGACAAGTGGCGCATTCGGCTAAAATGGATCAGGAGACAAGAATCGGAACGTGCGGACTGGGCCGCCTAATCTTTCGGCGCTGCCTTGCGTGAATTCCTGAACCGACGTTTCTCGATAAGGATCCTGTTAACCCTATCCACACAATGCCTCACGAATTAGTATCAAAGATAATATAATAAAAAACAGAAAAGCGGTACAAATTCCCACAACGAAGATCGCAGAGTTTCGACGAAACAAGATTTACCGTTCGGGAAAGAATTTATCTTCGCGAGAGAGATTAGGAAATGCTCGTTGACGCCAGTTAGCTCGATAACTGATATCGATCAACCGTCATGGAGTGTCCGAACGATAAAAAGCGACACGCGTCGCGATAACAGGATTACAAAGCACGCGAAGTGCGTTTAGGTGCCCCGTTCACGTCTCGTGCGTACAAAACGTTGCTACTCCCATCGCCTGGGAATCATCGATGTTTCCCACACCCAGCGTACGACGCCGTGGCATTCCTGGTTCCCACCGTAAAAGCGGTGTGAAACCAGACGGTTCCCAAACGTAGTCCGTGGGACCGATGCCCGCGTAGTAACCCGCGTTACGATTTCGATTATTTGCCCCCTTTCGTTTGCCATCGCGTCGCATAACAGGAACTGTCGCTTTGCTCGCCGGTAGATAAGAATCCAAACGATAAACGTGTTCTGGGAACGAGTTACGAGACGCTTATGCAAACCTCGTGCCCATTAGGGCAACTGTCTCGGTAATCGGTTAAAAAACGATAATACACTGGTACGATACTCGATGATTTTAGAGACCTTATTTATTTACAATGTGTGCTTTAACGACGGTATCGTATAACGACACTGTCTCGAATAACAAATTGTACCTATAAGCAGATAATCGATAAAGATAGCAAGCTTCGATGGCTTCAATGGCATTATGGGATCGAAGTACATACGAATTAATGTATTATTATATCGCGGATTACCACGAATTATAAATTGTGCAAGTAAATAATCGATCAAGTTGCCGATAGCTTAAACGGAACTCTCGAATTAAAAGATTAATGAATGTATTACTATACGACTTGTAAATTATGTGAGTAAATAATATATAGGTGTCGTTTATATCTGCAACGTGACTCTGCAACCTTGTAATATCGATCTAGTATTGTTTCTAAAAGATATTGGTAAATACAGGTATTATTATATATATATAGATACAAGAATATTAATATTTGCTCTATCTATTAATTGAATGATTACGTTCGAGTGCGGCTTATAACACAATTTAATATCATCATTAGTTTTGTACGATTCCTGGTATAGATTTTCTCGAAATTCTGATAGTCGATCGATTGAACAATGATAAGTATCCAATACAGGAAATATCGATGCAAAACGATGCAATTGCAATTCCACTTGATAGACGCAACGATGAACTCACGGAAAATTTAAAATCAGAAGGAAACAGATCTTGTTATGCCATTCAACTTTTTCCTGTATCATTTTTTTCTATCCTCAACGTCATAAGAAGTACGATCTATACAAATTGCACAAAGATAGATCAAAATGGCGTCATACATAAAATAAATTTACTCGTCAGAAAGGTCATTCTATATTAATGACATCGTATCATTGCATTCGTGCTAGTTTATCACCAAAGTAATCGTAGCAAGCGTCGAGCAGCGGAGTATAGGGAACGAGCAAGAGATACGATAGCATCGCTATAGCCGCAGGTCGTAGACTCGTCTGGTGGCTTCCGAATGACCTTGAGAATTGAAGGCTGTTCCTAGTGCGAGCGCGACTGGTTTAGGAGAACTACTACTTCGACGTGTTTGCCTGGTACTTCTAAACACGTCGCTTAGATCAACCCTAACCTCTCTTACGTTCTATACACGCGTACCGTGCACGTGGAACGTTGAATGGTCTCGATACCAAACTTCCGTTCAAAACTCTATTTTTTTTTCCATCCACAAAGCAAAGTTAAAACTATTAAAACGTCGATCGAAGACTATTATTTACTCTATCATAAATTGTTAAAAAATTACCGATTGTGGTCTGGGTTCGTTGGTCATTAAAAGCATTTCTAGGTGAATTACAAAATAAGAAGTTCAAAGTAACATCGCTACCTTGTTTTTTAAATTAAAATCATTGGTACTCCTCTTTCGTTTTCCATTTTAAATAGAAAGGTTAAACGTTTCGAAACGAGCAGAGTAACGATTATTTTATTATCATAGTCGAAGAGACGCGTTCGGGATCGAGGAGGTTAACAGACGATTCCCACGCCAGGGAATAGAGGGGCCATAAAATCGAAATCGGATTCAACTCGACTCCGTGGCACGGGAGATCTTCGCGGTCGGGGGATTTCAAAAACGTGAGAAGTCTACACGGCCGTGCTCGAACAGTTTGGGCATTCGATACGCATAACCGCGACTTTCCCATGGCACGCTTTCTCATGGCGGGGGCACAAAAAATAATGAGATTTCGGCGGTTCGTGGAGCCGCTGTGAGAACGAACCGTGAGAAGATGTTAAACTTGGGGCTGAATTCGGTACTTCTTGTAACAGGTTACTAGCAGAAGGACGTTAGTCGTCGAATCGGTCCTTCGAGTTCCTTAAGGGGGTAACCTGGTCTAAACATGGGAAAAACAACAACATTTTTCCGATCCTAAAAAAGGAAAACTGTTTAAGGTATCGGTTTCAACGCTTGCGTAACAGTTTCGAACGAACGTTTACGCAATCGTCGTAAATGTACCGCGACGAGGTGAAAGCGCAGAGGATTTCGACGTCGGGAAAATGGCTGGGTGTCTTGTCTGCACGCCATAAACTTTATTGCGGGCCCAATCGATCCCAGCGTCCGGCGCCATCGCGCGAAGCAAAACATCTGGCTCGCAGACGTCGACCTACGGGTCATTAGACGACTGGTTTTCTGCACTTTTCCACGTATGCATTTTACTTATACTCGATGGCCGTGCAACACAATTTTATTGAGGTCTTCAATCGTGACAATTAACACTAGGTTTACGGACACTCGTAGCACCTATTTTTATTGGTATTCGCTGTGTTGTTATAGATTTTATTTTTTCTTAATAAGTTGTATCACTACATTACCCATGGTTGTGTTTATTAAAAATCAAAAATTTGTAAGAAAAATAGGATGTAGATCGAGAAATTTTTAGGCGAAATTGAAAAGTTTCACATCGTTCTAGAAAAATTATTTTTAGTTGCAGGGGCCAATTACAATCATTTTTGGTGAATACACATACATCCGAAATCCCACTCATTTTCGAGAAAAAAATTGAAGAAGGTATCCAAATTTTTCGGCGAAAAAAAAAATTTCAAATCATTCTGGAAAAATTATTTTCGATTGCAGGGGTCGATTACAATCATTTTTGGTGAATACACATACATCCGAAATCCCACTCATTTTCGAGAAAAAAATTGAAGAAGGTATCCAAATTTTTCGGCGAAAAAAAAAATTTCAAATCATTCTGGAAAAATTATTTTCGATTGCCGGGGGCGATTACAATCATTTTTGGTGAATAGACATACCCCCGAAGTGCTAAGCACTTTCGAGAAAAAAATTCGAATAGGTGCCTAAAATTTTTGGTGAAAAAAAAAATTTCAAATCATTCTAGAAAAATTATTTTCGATTGCAGGGGTCAATTACAATTATTTTTGGTCAATAGACATACCCTCGAATTCCTACTCATTTTCGAGAAAAAAAATTCTGTTTTGAAAATATAATGTGTGAGAAGTGTTTCTCTCATAACTCTTGAACAGGTTGAAGGATTTTAGTGTTTCAAAATCCAATGAACGCGTATTTTGACGAAGAATATTTAGAAATCCTAAAAATGTTGGAAAAGTTCTTTCTTAACCCCGTAAAGTGAGAAAACCCCCATATAAATGGTCCAATTCCTCGTTTTTATCACTTCATGTAGGTATAGTTCAATTATCCGGCATATTTGATTTTCCAGCCCCGAGTATGCCGTATAATAATAATTTTACTATATATTCATATCGTTACATGAATTAAATTCAACATAAATTGCTGACAAATAATATTTATGAGTTCTGTAACATCAGATTTAGAATCTGAATGAGTCAAATTGACGCGTTACGTAAAACCTAGTGTTAAGAACAACCCGAAAGTGCGCCTCCCTCAAATTCGTTGGACCAACGGTTGATTTTCCTGTATAGAGAATCTATCACACCTGTTCGATTCTATTATTTCTAACTGAAGTAACACGTGGACGAGAGTGACGTGGTTATGAACCTGACGAACGACAAAGGCTGGTTTAAACTTTAAATCAAATTAACTTTCGCCCAATATCGCATCGAGCGTTACCTCCTTCGAGGTCCATCGAGCGAGGATGGTGGTGCACGGGGTGGATGGACACAGGTTTCAACCAGCTTTGCTCGTCTGGTCTCCTAGTGAATCTGGGAATCCGTTTCCCCCGAAGTCGCGCGGATTCTCACGATCATGGGAACGCTGCGTCTCTCCGGCGGTCGGGAACCGCTGGGAACTGGTGTCCCGTGGGAAGCTTTCGGCGACAGCTAATCGTAAGATCGCGAACGAGGAGGAGGAGCACGGGGGCAGACATCGGCTGAACTCTTTCGTCGGGCTGAACGCCTACTACCGAACCAGATCGCTCTGCTGCTTCCAGGGACGGACTGTCTCACGCCTTCGGGGCAGCCTGTGGGAACGCGTCGGGTTCCTCGGGAACTGTTCTCGAATTCGTGGGAAAATATGTGAAACGCGCGCTCGACGACGTGGAAATCGTCCTACGACATTCGCGTCACGCGTCGAGCGTGATCGTCTTGTCGCGCCGCGAGTTCTTCGGGCCGAAGGACGTTAGAAGCCAACGAAGATGGGGCGAAAAGATCCTTGGACGCTCATCCAAGTCTATATTATACCTTAAAATAGCCTGTTGTCTCGTAGTTGGTTCATCAATGCAAGATTTCTGGGATTGATACAATTGGTTGTCCTCCACTGTTAAATCGAGTATTGCTTGAATGTCTAGGTTCAGATTTGTAGGTCCAGAAATCAGAACTTGGCCTTAGTAATGAAATAATTATCAAATAGCTGCTTTAAATTGGTGATACAGATGGTCAAATGCTTTCGAATGCATTCTAGCCCTATTTTTTAAACTACAAACGCTCGTCTCTTTGCTTATCCCTACGCAAGACCCTTCACCGAATTCATGATGCAGGGTTTCCCATCGATCAGCCTCAAAATCCCCGGCCGGCGGTGTCGTCCAATTACGCGCGGAGGATTTCCTGGGCGATAAGAGCGAAACTTTACGAGCGCGTATTCGATTCCCCGAAGGGGTCGAAGACGGGCACGATGATCTTCGACACCGTAGGGGGGGTTAAACGATTCGAAATCCTCTATTAGGTGACGCGGGTCAACGTGGAAAGGGGGAGCGACGGGGGCGGACCTAAAACGAGAAGAAAACGAGCGGGCCAGATAAGGCGGTATCCTCGAACGAGGTCGCACGCCGGGCACCAGAGGATGAGCCTCGCTTCTGAAGCCAATTAAATCGTTCCCACGGGATCGGCACCGTGGGAGAGTCTGTCCAGGAACGCGAGAACCGGGGTCCCGGGACGGTCAGGACGCCATGCGACTTTAGGAAGTCGTTGTCGTCGAAGGGCGATGATCGTCGCGCGAGTGCGACGCTCTCTCCTTCGTTTTTGTTGTATTTTTTCTCCCCCGTTTTGCGTCCCGTCCCTTTTTGTACGTTGGGTTTCACGGACACGCGCTGCCACGGAGAGGGAGGCGTCAGAAGCGTAAACCGTGCTCGCGTGAGAACCCGGCGAGGACTCGTGGGAAAACGGCGGACGCGCGTGGCGCTTGGCGCATCAGGATCGCATGAGGCCGCAGGAACCTCGAAACCCCGAACGCGCCGCCGCCACTCGAGCCACCCCCGCGCGGGGTTACCTCTTCGTCGATCGACCCCTTGTCCAACAACGACGAGATCTGCCTGGGAAAATGACCGGTTGCTATCGCCACCGACTCTTGGAACTGGCTTTCCGGCTAGTCTCAGCTCGCAGCGAAGCAAAATCATGGCGGTAATCAACGGTCGTGTATATTAAACAAATTTTTGCGAGATTCGTTCGCGATGACAGGCTGCAAATTATTAAAATGTAGGAACTGTGTATGCGTTTGGACCGGGGAAACGTTATCGTTGGCATCGATGAGCGAAGTGTTTAGGTTTAGGCTGAAATTGCGTTCGAATGTCTGTTAAAGGGGTTCTGTAAAAGGGGTTCTCTTTTGTGTTAAATAGTTATAGTAATATTAAATAATATAGGTCACATAGTTACGTTTAAAGTGTCAGAATATGACCACCGCCAGTTAAACATCCCTGACATTCACACAAAAACGACCAATGTTTACCAATGTAATTAGTTAAATATTCTTTCGTCTTTTCCATCGACGAAAGCTCAGGGGCAAGGGATTGACTAGGAGTAAATAGGGCTATTGGTCAAACATCAACAGAGGTCGGTTTACGACCTGACCCCGGAGGCGAGATTTGGGGCACGTGCATTGTGTTTGCAATGCTGGTTTGCAGACTATTCAAACGTAGGCGTGGTTAGGGCATTGCCAGCAGGAAACGCCGACCATCCGGACATTAAGAACCCTGCTTTATTGTCAACCATCTTGTTTTATGGTGGACTCTGCTTCTAACGAAGCGAACAAGCACGGATTCGCCATTGTTAACCGAAGCATTTATTACTTTTACTTGTTACTAGCACTTCTACTTGTTAGTTGGCTTTCAATTTTATTGTATATTTAAATAACAGTTTACCAATGTTCTCGATGAAAAATATTTGTTTATTATTACCGTAAAAGATTTTAAAAGTAAAAGACTCCTGGACAAAATATTGGAGAACCTCCATACCACGACGTTGCGTAACATTTATTGACATCTGAAAACGAAGTTACAGTATCAATTATACAAACGGTAACAACATCGAAGGGTCAGAGTTCTGGGCAGCCATTTTCCCCAGAGATTAAAAAGGGGGAATGGAATGCACGACGAGTTTTCGAGGACGCGTAGTTCGCAGCTGACCGAAGGTGTAACATGCGTTATTCGCGGCGCGCCTTATTTCAACGGAGACGACAACGACACCGCCTCCCGAGATAATCTTTGCTTCGAAGGTCTACGAGGTGGAGAACCAAGGGGGAGGGGGGGGAAAAAAAATGTCGAACCGTTAAATCCTTGGCATCCTCCCTCGACCGGTCGGCCGTGGAAAAAATTTCACTCTTGTTAACCGTCTGCCGAGTCGAGTCACGGCGTGAGAACGTGCCTTCGAAGGGACACCAACGCTGAATATTTCCAGCAGGGTTGTATGGCCACAAAGAAGGTAATATTCTTTCTTAAGGGTTTCTAGCGTGAGAAGTTTGTGTGCCGATGTCTCTGAATATAGAGAAGGTCTTTAACGTCGAACGCTCTCGGTTGCTTTTGTCCCGGGAAGACGCCGAAGTCTTAAGAACGAAGATAAATGGTTGAGCTTCGAGTTACTAGGGTCAAAATGTTGAATAGGGTAAAAAATGGGAATAAATCCGTGTATCGAAGATTAGGTCAAGTAACTTGTCCCACATTTATAACAGAAGATCATAAACGACGAGAAATTCCTCTGTCGAAATTAGGTAAGGGTTTTGGGCATATCGCCCACTAAAGTGTCCCATAAAACTGTCTGGAGAAAGAATTGTCTGGTTCGAAGAAGAAAACATATACAGTTCATAGATTATTTTCTTTCTTTAAGAACTCTATCTAGAATCCACTATCTATATTAGCTGAACAAATTCATGAATACTTTTGGGGTGATAGCGTTGAACGTCCTACACTGTATAGAATCCAATTTCATACCTGATCGATAGCTTTTCCATTCTTGAAAATACCCTCTGTAAACAACTTTCGTAGGAGAACATGAAATCGACGAAAGTTATTCACCTAGAGAGAGAATTAATTTGAAAACTCTCATTTCACCATTAGAACGTGCGTGAAAGTTTCGTGGATTGTACCGACGTCTTGTTTCCATAGCATATTTGGGACGGGAAAAATGATCAGACGGAAAGGGTTAAGGATTGAAGACACTTGATCTCGTTTTGGATCAGGGGAACATACCATCAAGTTTCTTAAACTTTTCCGGGACATTCCGAGTCCAGGTCTATAAACGAGGGTCGTCCCTTAAGGATTTAGCGGTTTCACGGGCAATTTAGCACTCCATTCATCTTAATATCTTATGTCAACAGACGTGCCAGGCTAGTATAAAGTCTTTGACAGTAGTTGCTCGAGAAACTTGAGGTTTTAAAGTGAACAAAATGTTAAAGAATGCAATAGTTTAATTTTTTCGACTACTTTCATATGGAAATTTCATTGTACTCCTGTTGTTAGTAGAATTTCTAGTCACCTCTTCGAAGGTGTCTTTGAACATTTTATTGCTTCTTCTTACACAATGTACTCGATAGAACACAGTTTCTAAAATGTAAAAAAGTTGAATACGAAGTACCCTGTTCCCACGTCGTACGCAAGAATTCATTGCTGGTCGTTCGAAGTTATTTATTTGTATACAAGGGAGCCAACATCCTAATATGCAAAACAGGTTTCTCAATGTGAACACCTGTTCCCTTCACAATGGGACTGCACTTGCTTGGAAATGTAAACAGAAAACCGGTTTGAGTTAAACACGTTCTACCCGCTGGTGCCGGAGTTCAAGGGGTTGAGGGACATCTCGCTGCTTCGTTGGTCGCGAAGAATAGGGGATCATGTGCCTGCAGGTTGACACTAGATGTTTGGAGCACCCTTTTCAATGCCGAGGACTCTGTGCAGTAAAAGGCACTATACCCTGTGTAGCGGTCCCCTGTCCATTTAAGGAAATGAGTTTAGTAAACAGAATTCGTAGGGTAGCATGACGTATTTAGAAGTTCCTCGCTCCGAATGCGCCATTTAATACATGTTTTCACATATTCCACTTGGAAATAATCTGTTAATCCTCGAGTGACAGCAATGGAGATACTTCATCGATCTGGCCAAAATTATTCTCATTATTTAATTAGTTTACTATGCATCTACTTATGATATTTGAAGGCTTGAGGAACATTTGACTTTTTGATTTGATACGACTTAATTTTGTTAACAAAATTAGTTCTCGAGGAGGGATGTTAAAGAAAAAAAAAATGGATGACTAGGATACAAAAATGGGTTTAACGTACGAATGTTAGATTAAGTAATTTCCATTGCTTGGTCTCGCAGTCAACGTGGTAATAAGATACGAATAAGTCCAAAATGCAGGATATTTTCCCTCGAAGAAAAAAGTATAATACGAGCAGATAGATCGGAAAGACAGAGCCTCACTATTGCCAGCGTCGTCAGAATAGGAGACCATGGCGCGGAGGGTCGTTGGAAGTCGGATCACTTTACAAGGGTTTGACAAGGGTCCATTCTACCCCCGTAATTTGTGGTTTCACGCCCATTCAAGGAAATGAACTTCGTAAACAGTTGTTACAGGACGCCATAAGGAACTTGGAGGTACAATTCGAAGCAACGGTGTAAAGTGGGAAATATATACCCCGATATTTTTGTCAAACATTAAAATTAGATCCTATTTTAAAAGAATCTCCCTTCAAAACATGCTGCAACAAATAAATCAATAAATGTAATATCAAGAAGTTAGAAATTAAATACATAATATCAAAAACGCCAATGTTAATTTAATATCAAGAATTGATTTGTTAGTACCTTATAAACATATTTTAATGATAAAATATTACTCACAGTTTAGTTAAAAAATGTGAATTAATAGGGCTTACAGTAATGTGTAATATAAAATAATATTTATGTATATACATAGTTTGTTTCGGATTCTATCGTGGCAATGAGAGAAACAGAATTCGAAGTTTAATTGGTTTTCTATTTAGAGCGTCCCGTCAGCTTGAAAGGGTTAAGGAAAGCCTCACTATCCTCGGTTCTCCGAGACTAGGAGAACATGCATACATGGAACTCGGTTTAAGATGTTTAAACATCTGTCGCAGGTAGATACACACCTACCTACAGCCGACCTTCCCCTTTATGGCTTCGTCCCTGCTTGACCCTCGGGTGGAAAGAAACCAATTTGGTAAACAAGCCTGCTAGGGTACTATGAAACACTTGGAGTTGTGCTCTGGTTCGAACTGATCCTGCCACTGAAGTTAAGGATAAATATCCTCGAAGACTCCGCTTTCCAAATATACGTAACAATTACGTACAATTATTACTTGCATTAACCTGTTAAGTCTGTGAGACTTAATTTTATAGTCATCGTTGCATGTAGTCCTCGGAAAGAAGTGCCATGCCTTAAGTTATAGCAAAGTTATCGAGATCGAGCAGTCTGTTTTTCTGTTGCGCGATTTTTTTGGAGAAATAGATTTTGCATGTGGGATCGAGGCATTTTATATTTTGAATTGAGACCAAATAATGGAACTATCACGTCTAACATAGACTCTAACCAATTAGAAAGAATACCAGAATTGGTACGATATAAAACTTCCAGAATTATTAATTAGAAACAACAGTCAGTTAATTTAGCGCTAGCTTTGAGTAGGAAACTGACTGTAGGAGTCTGGTTACATGATTTCATACATGTTAGGTGCGTGTGTTATGGAAAGAGTAGCTAAGAGAATCTCACTACCTAGATACGCTTCAAGACTAGGAGATCATATGATTCAGAGTCCTAGATATCGAGCGCGTCATAGACGACACATTCCAGACAAACACACTCTATCGGGGAACGTATAAATAATAGCAATATAATATCTGAAGTTCTAGTTCAATTTCATCTATCATGAAATACAAAATAATATTTCGTATTCTACTGTAACCATTCCCCGAATAAATTACAATAATGTTCTCATTGAATTATTAACGAGAATAAAACGCATTGAAAGGTTTGACGATAATTATGTCGATTAAAACGCGCAGTGGTTGCCGCCACAATTTTTCAGAGCATTTTTCAGCGGATATCTGACGAACTCCATCGACCAGAATATCATGAGACGAAGGAACTGCATGGCTCGAGTAAACGTCGGAGGCATTTAATTAAAAATTTATCCTTCGATCTCTACTTAATTTTTTGTACGAGTTATTAAGAGATCTTCGTCATCGAGCGAACGCAATTCATTCCGACACGAGCATTCTAAATATAAATTAACAGTAGATTTCGTATCCGGGTGTTAGGAAGGATTAGGAAGCGCTGAAAATTCGACGCGGATCTCTAACCTTAAATATGTCGCTCTAAACATTCCTTTGCGCGTCACGAAATTGTCGACGCACTTTTGTAATTTCATATATAAAGCGAACAAATACAATCGCTATGTGGTGGATACATGTAATTACACTTGCTTTCCGGTGGAAGACATTTACATAGGTGTTTATAATTTGCATAAATGTACATTTTCATGTAAACACGATAACGTTGCTCACAATCTTCGCTACGGTTTCTGGCGCCATTGAAAGCCCGTAGAACGTAAAATAGGAATAAAATGCTTGTAAATTAAGATGATTGCCCATCACTAATTAGTTCCTTTTTTACCTCTATATAGATATTTTAAAATAGTTTTCCTTGTTGGAATATTCAAATATTCGTTCTCTGCCCATCATGTGTGCAGACAGACTGCAATGAAACGACTCCATTTTGACAACCGCGACTCCGTTGGCTTGCTTTCCTAATTTTTTTGACCCATCTGAGTAGAATATAACTCCTCATGTCCATATTAATCCATACTTTTTCATTATCTTCTTGTGTAGCACTCCCCCAATTATTGCCCCCTGTTTCAGTTTTCAGTGTTTGTTTGCATTCAGCTCTGTGACACCAATTGTACTTTTTTCTTACATCATTTAGTCACTTTACATCCAGTACTATTACACCACATTCTTATAAAAACCTCACATAGTCATATAAAGATTATCCATAAAATTATCAGTATCGCCCCCTGCAGCAAGACATGTTCATTACATTTAACGATGCCTACAGTAGCTAACGCTTTTCTTTCACATCGCCTGAACCTGCAAGACGGCAGTATCAGCCACAGAAAAGGTTAATTTTCGACGACTGCTTATCAGGCTCCCATGAGATCCACGAGACTTCTCGTGCCGCGAGTATCCGTCGACTTTGGTCGCTCGTCCTTCGGAAACCTCCATCCGTAACCACGCGTACCCTCTTTACATTCAACTTCGCGCGGTGCGTTGTACGAGAAAGTCACTGGCGTGCCTGCCCGTAAGCGCAAATCGACCTTCCGAGTTTCTCGATCCGCGAAAGGGTTAAACTCGTCGAGAAATCTGGTACCATTTCGATCAGGGAAATATGCGGGTCTAGGAAGTCGCTGCACTCGCAGTCGGGTTCCCGGCTCCTTACCTGGAAGGTGGGGTTACCCAGCCTGTGACAGGTTCGTTGCCCCGCCCCGCGATCCGGGTGGGATTTTGATCGAGGCTCACCTGCGGTCCTCAACTTCCTCCACCGCCAACCCCGACGATTCTTTCCGACCGACCGCGTCGAAACTCGTTCTCGAGCAGGTATACGCAGACTCCGTGGGAGTGGCAATCGTTAAATTTCGATGGTTTGTGTAACACCATGGCGGTGTCTTGGCCGAGAATTTACTTTCAACCTGCGCCATGAGGCACTGGCGGCCCAGGGCTCCATGTTCCTCCCCCACAATTCGCGCACTTTGCTTTCTTTTCTCATCTTCCGTGTTCCCTTTCATCAGAGTTGAAGCACTTTCGCACTGCTGACACCATTTTTGCAGATGGCTGTATTTTAAGCTCGCGAAACATTGCTTTACGTTGTCCGATTGCTCAAAGATAACCAATTTTTGAAAGGGGGAGGCTTTCACCTTTAAATTTTACTAAAATTAGGTCTTTAACCCTTTCTTTTAATTACTCCAATGACGCTACGTTTTGCTCTGGTACTATTTCTTCTAATTCCTCCACTTGGTCGTCCCAATCTCCTATTATCCCAATCTCTTTTGAGTTCTCCTGGGCACTGTCACCTTAAAAACTTCTTTCTTTTCGCATCTCCTATTCATTCCCAGCTCCTTCCTCGCGATTTCTCGGGTTTCCGGAATTTTTTTCATTTTCGTATGCCACTATTCTGTTTATCCTGATCTCTAGTTGCGCCAACGTGCACTGGCGTCCACCACAATTTGCACGCTTGTCTAATTTGTAGATTCTTCTAAAAAGTTTATTATAAAAATCACACATGTTAATACTTCCTCGCCTGATTCCCGCACCAGCGATGATGATCGGTGTCATCGACAGCTAAAAGTCAATATTTTATAGCGCTGGGACCAGGGAAGTAGGCGATCTCAGGAAGTTGTCGTGGGCCTTCTTCGGGGATCTCGAGGTCCCCGAAAAAGAAGGAGTTCCTGTTCCCCAGATTGTCAGTTTCAGTTTCGCCACTATACACTCTCTACTCAATGACCCGTGGTCTTTTCCGTAATTGACAAAACTTGGTGCTCTTGTACAGTTTTCATAGAAGTTAAAGCATTTAATGCATTTTTTTGACTCTGCCTTCCAGTGATTTTTAAAATGACCGCATTTCAGGCAGTTCAAATATTGTTTTAATCCTCTCACGTATGGTTAAACACCTAAACTCACACTTCCGTCGAACATACTCTTTTACTTCCAGCATTCTGAGGTCTCTGCTGGCCTCTGCTGACCACTGCTGACCACTGATGACCACTCCTCATATTTTTGACAATGTATAACGATTACTACGGGCTACTGCCAACCTCTCCCAGCCTCTACTGGCTTTTACTGGCTTCTGCTTGCCTCTGCTGACCACCGCTTATATCTCTGACAACGTATAACGATTACTACTGACTTCTGTCAGCCACCGCTGACCTCTGCTGACCACTGATGACCACTTCTGACACTTCTGACAATGTATAAGGATTAATACTTGCTACTGCTTGCCCCTGCTGGCCTCTGCTGACCACTCCTGCTACTACTGACAGTGTATAATGATTACTACTGGGCTTCTTCTTGCTTCTGCCAACCTCTGCTGGCCCCTGCTGACCACTACGGACAACAGCAGAGGATTCCTGACAACTTCTGATAACATATATATGTATTAAAGCTCTGTATCATGTAAATCTATAGCAATAAATGATATAATTTCAAAGAATTCTATGTGTTCTCATCATTTTTACCTTTCCTTTACTCTCCGAATCATTCCTTTAGTTATAAGATCCGTACAACCTCTTCCCATATCATGTCCTCTTGACAACAAAGTCTAAAATGGACCCAAAACCAGCACCACCATACTTATGGTCGATAAGGGATACTTATTCATTTATTCAGTAAACGTTAGCTCCCGTACTAACTGCCAAATTCAAAAATTAACTTTAAAATTTTTTTTTCTGTAACCGTCACTCTCGTACCTGCTGGCAAAATCGAGAATTCATTTTTTTCGTCAAAAAATTTTTGCTCGAAAGTTTCGCCGATTTCCCGATTCTGTTTTTAAATTTTTTTTTCTGTAACCGTCACTCTCGAACCTGCTGGCAAAATCGAGAATTCATTTTTTTCGTCAAAAAATTTTTGCTCGAAAATTTCGCCGATTTCCCGATTCTGTTTTTAAATTTTTTTTTCTGTAACCGTCACTCTCGTACCTGCTGGCAAAATCGAGAATTCATTTTTTTCGTCAAAAAATTTTTGCTCGAAAGTTTCGCCGATTTCCCAGTTCTGTTTTTAAATTTTTTTTTCTGTAACCGTCACTCTCGTAAATCGGCGAAATTTTCGGGCAAAAATTTTTTGACGAAAACAATGAATTTTCGATTTTGCCAGCAGGTACGAGAGTGACGGTTACAGAAAAAAAATTTTAAAGTTAATTTTTGACTTTGGCAGCAAGTACGAGAGCTGGACACTTTGGGAATCCAATTTTAACCGGAAAAACGGTCTCTTAAAAGTAAGGCAATGATTTGGAGAGGAAAAAAGAGGTAAAAATGATGAGAACACATAGAATTCTTTAAAATTATATCATTTATTGCCATAGATTTACATTATACAAAGCTTTAATACATATATATCACGTCAGCAATGGTCAGCAGTGGTCAGCAGTGGTCAGCAGGGGCCCCCAAGGGGCAGCAAAGGCTATTGGAGGCAAACTGAGGCTAGCAGAGACCAGCAGGGGCAAGCAGTAGCAAGTAGTAATCGTTATACGTTGTCAGAAGTATCAGGAGTGGTCATCAGTGGTCAGCAGAGGCCAGCAGAGACAAACAGTAGCCAGTAGTAATCGTTATACGTAGCCAGAGGTATCAGGAGTGGTCAGCAGCGGTCATCAGAAGCCAGCAGGAGCCCCCAAGGGGCAACAAAGGCCAGTGGAGGCAAACTGAGGCTTGCAGAGACCAGCAGGGGCAAGCAGTAGCAAGTAGTAATCGTTATACGTTGTCAGAAGTATCAGGAATGATCATCAGTGGTCAGCAGAGGCCAGCAGAGACAAACAGTAGCCAGTAGTAATCGTTATACGTAGCCAGAGGTATCAGGAGTGGTCAGCAGTGGTCAGGAGAGACCAGCAGGGGCCCCCAAGGGGCAGCAAAGGCCAGTGGAGGCGAACTGAGGCTTACAGAGACCAGCAGGGGCAAGCAGTAGCAAGTAGTAATCGTTATACGTTGTCAGAAGTATCAGGAGTGGTCATCAGTGGTCAGCAGAGGCCAGCAGAGACAAACAGTAGCCAGTAGTAATCGTTATACGTAGCCAGAGGTATCAGGAGTGGTCAGCAGCGGTCATCAGAAGCCAGCAGGAGCCCCCAAGGGGCAACAAAGGCCAGTGGAGGCAAACTGAGGCTTGCAGAGACCAGCAGGGGCAAGCAGTAGCAAGTAGTAATCGTTATACGTTGTCAGAAGTATCAGGAATGATCATCAGTGGTCAGCAGAGGTCAGCAGAGGCCAGCAGAGGCATGCAGCCTAACCCGGCGAAATTCAATTTTCTTGAGCGATGCTAAGTTGCGAAAAGTTGTGATGCTACCATGTGAATAAAACCGTATGAGTAAAATCAGTGAAATTTGAAAAAATCCACTTTTTAGAAAATATTTAATATTATCAAAACTAACAAGATTTTGATAACAAACCTGTAACGAGGATTTCTATGATTTCAAAGGGGGATTCTTACAAATATACAACAAAATTAAAAGCTAGTCTGTGGAAAAGGTATTGATACCTCTCCTGCACATAATGCGTTAAAGTTTATTTTGTCTATTTGTGTAATTCTCTTGAAGAAGCACTTAGTTAATTATGTAAGCGGAACATTAAGAATATTACCAATTTACTGCTACAGTTACATTCTAACGATCAATGTATTAATAAAAAGAGATATTAAATTTATCCACGGTTTTGTAAAAATTCTTTTTCCTTGCTGCTCCTAATATCTTCTCGTGCCTCGCTTTAGCTTCACAATGAGAAGCAGAGAGTTTGTACTATTTTTTGAAAAATAATATATTTTCAAGTCGATTTGGATTAAATAACATTTACTATTCGCAGTTCCAAAATACCAGTGCCTTTAATCAAGCGTCGCAGAGCGTACCTTGACATAATTCTTCCCGTTATTCGCTATGCGTTCGAAAGACGGTGAAATTGCATCGTTGCAGTTTCGAATTTCGCGTCGATCTCCTCTCTGGTCATAGTGCTCCGATGAACGTGAGAAGAACGTCGACTCGACCCGTGTATTTTCGTTCTCACGCTACCCCGGGAGCGTGACAGTCTTCGGGAATGATTTGTCCGGAGCCGACGAACGCATTCCGTCCTTTATTGGCCCCGACATTCCTGGCGTTTGTCGGACGACAAGGGAGCACGTGCCGTGCAGAAAAAAACGAACATCAAAAGATCCCGGCGGCCCGTTTCGATCGCTGCATCATGATCTTGAATTTCAGCTTACTTTCTCGCCGCGCATGGTTCTCCGATAATCGTGAGAAGGAACGCTACGTCTGTGGAATCTCGGGAACAAGCTCGCGATCCCCCTTGCATTCCTGGACACGCCATCGGCGCCATCGCGCAATTTTTTAATCGTCCCGACACCCAAGACGGAAGACATCCTTCTCTGGATAAAAATTCTCGAACGAATAAGAGACGCAAAAATAAATCGCGGATTTTCAATCAAAATTTTAATCGGTTCTGTTAGGAAGTCATTTTTAAATTATTATCGTTTAAGTGTTATTCGAAATTCTTAGCTGATTTAAATTAGTTTGTAATAATGATATGAGAAATATTCTTTTTTTAATATGAAAGTACTATTCTTCTTCTTCTTCGTTATTTTTAATATTTATCGAAGATATGCTTGATGCTTCCACTCGATGAATCCTTTCAAGATGGTAGTAGAGTCGGAAAACCAAGCACATTGCTAATCTTCGAATTACAATTAGCGAAGTTGCTGAAGAATTCATGAAGAAGACATCTAAAACATAACACAAGGCACTACCAGGAAGTTAATTCCAGGAATGTTTCGAAGCCTGGACAAACAACATAAATATGAGTAAAGACACGCTTTTTCAAACGAACGAGAATTGCATCAAATTTTCGACCAAAGCCTCGTACTTCTGGGGCATTGAAAAATTGTGGAACCGACTTTGCATTAGGTCTGCCCAATCTCTTCTCGAACGATCGATTAATCGCTGATGCATCTAGTGCATCGTCGTCCGCGAGAGGAACGCTCTTTTTTCCTTATGTTCCTCTATCGTATACGGGAAGAACGCACGGACCACGGAACCGTCGTTCTCACGGCTCGTGGGAATCGGCCACGCAGAACAGATCCACGGCTGGATCCTCCAGCAACGATCTTTTTCCACCCAGAACCCCGCCGGAATATTCATACAGATTCCTGTTCGCCACGTGTGACACGGAAAATGCTCACGTTCCTGGAGAAACGCGGCCGAACTAACGAGCGTGTTTTTCATACGGCATTTTTCATGCTCGGGCGACAAAGGGTCGCGTTTCAACGAAGATGATCGCGAGCGCGGTTCAGGTTCGGGCTCAACGGAGAGGAAACAACAGTGAAAAGCTGTGAATACCGAGAATTTCAGAGGCCACACACCGTCAAGGAATTCGTTGAGAAAAAAAGAGGAGCCAGATGTCCTTACGAAGATTACCAGCATGGAGGACCTCTACCTGAAAGACAGCCATGAGATGCAAAGAAAGACAACGACGAGCGTGAGAATCCAGGTTCGAAGGGCAGCCACGTTTTCTCAGGGATAGCAAGCGTCCAGGAAGCTAGAGGAGATATTTCGAATGCTGGTGTCCGCATTTTCCATACCATTCGATCGATCATACTCGAAAAGTTTTAAATAATAAACATACAAACGCGTTGCAAATATTTTATGAATTAATTTGGATTGGAAGAATGTCGTGTATCAAAACGGACACCTATCGACTGCTAAAACAAGCTGGGGGTCGCAAACAGACGTAGACAAGGTCTGATCAATTTTAGCTTATCAGAACAGCCTAGCTTATGTATTTGTACAGTTTGCAATCCGCCAATTTCCATGCAGTTACCACGAACGATTCTATTCGAACGACCTCCGCCACCCCCAGGTTCATCCACCCACGCGCCCGGCGTCCTTTGCTCCCGCACCACCTCGACGAAGAAGCTTCCTTCCTTCGAATGGTTCCCTAGTAACCCTGAGAAGAAACGATCTCTCCTCGGAGCCGTTTTCTCACGGGGCTCGTCCTCGAGTTCCCACGAGCCGCCCCGTGGCATCCTGACTGCTCTTTAACAAACTTCGTCTTTTCGAGAAGAACGAGTCAGTGAAAAAAAGAAGGAAACTTCGGAGAAGAGCCAACGGATAAAGGGGACACGGAGGTGTTCCTCCCGAGGACCCCGCCAGGGACTTTCCCGTCGGCTGGTCCCGGGGTTCGAAAGTCCCGTAGCAAAAATTCTGACCTGGTACCACAGAAGAAGAAATTCTAATGGTCTTCTACAATAGCGAATGTATTTCATTGAAATTTATTTATGAAGCAGAGCTCATGGATACCTACGAAAATATATTGAAAAACATTTTCGTGAAGCGTCAAACGAATTTTTAAGAAAAATCGACAGGGTAGGTGTTGAAATTTTTGGAGAAAATTAAAATGTTTCAAATCATTCTGGAAAAATTATTTTTGGTTACGGGGGTTAATTACAATCATTTTTGGTGAATAGACATACCCCCGAAATCCCACGCACTTCCGAGAAAAAAATTCAGTAAATGGACAAATTTTTCGTCGAAATTAAAAAATTTCAAATCATTGTGAAAAAATTATTTACGATTGCGGGGGATAATTACAATCATTTTTGGTCAATAGACATATTCTCGAAATCCTAATCATTTTCGAGAAAAAAATTCCTTACGGAAAATACTGTGTCTGACCAAAAACGATTCCTCTGAAATTTCGTGTGTATGATTAGAGGACTGTAATGTTTCGAAATGCAAACAATGCGTATGTACATTCCGTAAAAAACAGTAAACTTTCTGCAATTTTATTTTCTGTCTCACTTACGTTCATTTCTAAACCTGTTAGTAACGAGTGACACGAAAATGGTAATGGGGTTTCGAGACTCCATAAAAATGGGTCGAATAAAAAGAAGTTAGGTCTGCTCGTATACCTCGTCCGTGGTCGTATCACCCCCGGATGGGTTTCACAGAGCATCGTCCGCCTCGCGGTGGCGTCGGCGTCTTGCCTATCGGGAATTATCGACGAGCGGTGTCGGGACGCGAAATTCCTCGGCGGGTTCAAAAGGTCTTCGCCTATACGCGGCTCGCCGGGGAAAGATAGGCGCCGAGGACGAAAGGTTCGAACCCTCCCACGACCCCTGCGGGCCTACGGGTTTGTCCGACCAGCCGGTTCCTTCTTCGGGCCGAGCGTGAGAACGATCTTCGCCCACGGTCAAATTCAACCACCGCGGGTATTAGGGCCCTAAGCGACGCCAGGAACGAACCTGAGGATTCGGATGAAAAGACAAAATGGTTCCTGCGAACGATCGCCATTACGGCGGCCCTTGCTTCGCTCAACAGGCACCGCATTAGTAGACTCAAGCTACAAAAGATGAGGAATGGGAATTCTTTTAGTAACTATTTGTGGTGCCAAGAGTTTTGCTGGATTTAGAATCCTTGAAATTACAGGATGGACACAACAGGATCGAAGAGTTATCCTTACAATTTCTTTGTACCATCTAGAAATGCCTTTGAATTTCCTCTGGGTTAGATAGAGTGAATACATTTTCCTAAACATCCCTTAAAGAAAGTCTTCATATGAATCGTCGGAGCTTAATAACCGCAGGAGTTTATTTGTCTCGTGTCATTTCAAACTTATCGTTCGTCTCTAATTTTTCAGGGTGCAACTCCCCCAGAGTTAGGAAATGGTTGTAGAAGTTTAATAAATCGTAAGTTACGATGATTTATGTTTTCGGTAAATTTTCTATTTCATAAATCTACCCTTTCCCTTTCCACATATAAGTGCTCAAACCGGACGACGCCCCTGTCCGCCTAATCTTCCGACAATTTGATCGTTTCCCTGCAGAGCAAAAGGGCATCGGTCGCTCCATACATATTCATGAACCGCGCAGCCATTCGAGGGACTATTATTCCGGTTCTATTAGAATGCATAGAAAGTTCCCGCGGAGACGTAAGGCGCCACCCCTTTGGGCGAACAACTGAATAGAGTTCCCTAATTAGTGGCCAGGGGAGTATGGGACTCGAAGAAGCATTTTCAAATGGTGGGGCGTGGCCGGGAAATAGCCTTCTAATGTCCGACCCATTAGAATCATTTTCCCGGATAATAGTAATGGTCTCCCATAAACCGAAACCCTCCCTGGCGTCGTTAAATTTCCCGGAGTTCGAAACTGCTCGTTAAGAATGGTTCGGGACCAAGTTCGATCGTTCGCCGGACAGCATCGTAAATCAAGAGTCGTGTAAACGTCGACGCTTTCGCGTGGGCGCGACGTTTAGCACTTTGCTGTGTAGCAAGACCCTTCGAGGAAAAAAAGGGTCGTCGGAGGCGGTACGAAAGCATTGAAATTTCTAGTTCGAGTGATCTACTTTGGTAACAAGGGATTACGAACGGGGAGGAAGTAAAATGGGTCGGGGTGTCCTGGTTACCAGGACACTCGTATCTGGGCTTTACGTTGGAGATTAGGGTAGAGAAAGAGACTCTGTGAAATATTTGTAACCACAAATGTAATGGCGTTATAAGGAGCTCGTACACCCTTCATAAGCATAAATTGCAAAGACAATTATAGATCACTAAGCAGAAGCTGCATCAAGGCTCAACTAGAAAGGTTCATAAATAAAGCTCTATAAGAGTCACACGTGAAAACTCGAGGAATGGTCAGATTAGAGCCAGGACTATCGATATAAGATTCAACGAAGAAGAAGAAAATGAAAGAAATAATTTAAAATGATCTTCCAACGATCGAAAAATTAAATAAAGAAATCTGACGATCACAGCGTACCCACGTGCTGTTCGAGTTATTCCAGGACTAGAGGAACATCAAGGATAAGGGGTTGTTCTTCAGGAGTTGCGACAGGGGTGCAGCGATAGAAGAATTTTGTGAATTCTAAGCCTGGTTTATTGTTTTTAGAGATTATTTCTGCTTCTATTTCTCTCCCTGTGTTGAGATCTATTTTTACGAACCCTTCTGTTTCATTTGTTTCTCTAGTTAGAATTTTATCCCCTTCTGTTTGTTTTTTAAGAGATTTTTATGAAAAATTTCGCGCGATTCTCGACTTTTATCTTTACTTTGTTCCCAGACATTGTTGGGTTTTTTTTTATGATAATTGGAGATTACTAGGTTTGTATTTTCTAAGAATTCTGTAAATAGGGTTAGGGTACGGTCGATATGGAAAAAGGTCTCCGCTGTGACCTTTTTTATCAGAGTTTCAGCCGCCGTAGGAGGGTTTCATAGGGCACCCACGTTGATGAAAACTAAATACTTCCTACAAACGGTTTTATATACCATTCGTAACTCCTTCGTTAAATATATTCGTTATTTCTTACAAACAGAATTTTCAGTAATAAAACTGAACATTATTACTTGATGAAATCATACAAGCCTGACAAATATTTCGTCCAATTCCATAGACACTATTTTGAACAAAACATTTATCGAAGAAAGAATGTTACTCGTAGTGTAAAGACTGCTTCAAAATTCCGTTCGTTTCCAGATGTGTTTTTAAATATATTTATTAACACGTTGCACCATCACTCGTGTGCACGTTTATCGAGCTATCAAAGAATTTATTCAGTTGGATGAACTATATTCAAACATTGAATGTTCGCATCTGTTCAAACAAAAGCTACAATTTTGTTTACATTCCAGTCATGTATGTACAAGTTAAAAAAGAAGATTGTGTTAACGTCGAGGAAACTCGGAAATGTCATTCCATCAGTCAATAGCGAACCAATATGACGATTTCCTGTCAGTGCAAAAGAGAAGAAACAATTTCCAACGAATGTTATATTGCAAAATAACCATCGTCGTGTCGGATTATACGCCGAGAGCCGCAAAAATGGCGCGGAAAAAAGTCACCCGTCAGCCAGGAGCCCGAACGAGCAAACAGCATCTGGCGCGTCGGGATTACACGTGTGTAGCACGCATGAGAGAGAGTATGTGACTTGGGGACACGCAGCCTTCCACATATGAAGCAGAGAAACAGGAAGCTCGAAGAGGAAGTCTTTCTGCACGACATGGATCGTCGCCACGATGTGTGGAAAAGGGGGTGATGGCACGGGTTTCGAGTGGTAGGCACGCTTCGAGTTTACTGCGTCACGTGGGAAAAGGGCCGTGGTTTCTAAGCTTCTTCGAATTTCTAGGGAACAAGGTACCAGGATCACGAGGAACGGTCCTTCCTTTGCACGCCGCGTTTAGGGCACGATTACATTTCTCCATCGATTTTAAATATTTACTTTTAACCCACAAACGTCCAACAGGCGTATTCGACGGAAACAAAAGCTTGTACCTTTCCATCGATTGGATTAGCTCAGATAATATTTATTGAGTGTCACATACTCCTACTCTTCCTCTCTCTTTTTTTCAGCTTTTACAATCCAAATATCACATGGTTTATTGTCTCAAATTATAATGATTTGTCCTGATCCTAGAGATTAGTCTTATTCTGGCGTTATTTCTACCCTTAAATCAAACGAACCATAGTTTGCATCCAATCCTTTCAGGATCGTTCCATTTTGGAAATATAGGTCCCTCCATGGTTGGTAAACCATTTCGTCACTGACAATCTGAGAATATCACTTTTCCCCCTCCCTAATACTGTCTAAGTTTTTAGAGCTAATTGCAATTGCTTCTACAAGAGAAATTGAATATCCTTGTTCTCTACCCTATTATCTTCTTTCATTAAAACCCTATTCCACGTTATTTCGTCGTCTCTCAACCTGTTCCTTTGATTAGAAAAACATCGACAAACGAAGTTTGTCTTAAGGGGTTCAACATGATCTAGAAAGCTACCAGGGGAACAAGGTTATTCAAGAGTTCTTCGAGTCGAATCATTTATGCTGGATGGGACAAAATTGGAGCTGATGTCTGATGTCTGGGTGTCGAGAAGGGGTTAAATACGATAAATAATCGAGTTCTAGTCTATTAAGGTGCTAGAAATCCATTTCAGAAGAGTTTCTATCGGGAGGTTCTCTTATGGTTTTCATGTTACGTCATTTTAATTTACATATATAATTATACACGTAAAGATGACGTGTTTATTCGAAGCTTTTGTTCTAAAATTCTACGCTATTCGATGCATTAGATTTGTGATCAGTTTAAACGGGTTGAGATATGGTGTTTCGAAGATATCGAACTTCGAGACATTGAATAATATTTGTTAAAATTAATATCAACTTAAGCTTCTGCCGGTTCCAGGCGTTCACATTCACTTATGCGTGTGTGCTTAACGGGATTCCAGCTTGAAGCAGGTCAGAACACGAACAAAAGCTATGTGGCTTCGTGTACCAGAACACCATGAACGCGGAGGAAGGTGCATCATGGTCACCATGAAAACCTTACCACTTCCCACCGGCGTTCTAGATTCTCCCTTACTTGGTAACCTCGTCGTGTGGTACGAGGCCCACGCGCGCCATTCGAATAATTATGAACCTCGTGAAACGGTGTTAATTATCCCGGACTAAAAGGGTTAAGGGTCCACGTCGAAGGTCGTACCACTTAGGGGCAAGGGAAGCATGAGCCAACAGGAGCGGAGCCCATCTTTTTCGATGGGGGCCATCGAAATTCTTTCACCACGCCCAGGAAGCATGATTACGATTTAGTATGGCCGTTCTGGTTCCATTTTACATTTTCTCACGGAACAGCCCCTCTTCGATAGTAATCGTACCGTAAATTTGACATACTTTGTTGTCAGGATTCTTCGTAATTAATTTAAGGAAATTCTAATGAACGATTTGCAGAAAGTAAGCTTTTGCTATAAATGAAATAGATCAATTGAACGCTTGGTCACTGAGGGTTGATATTAACATACAAATATTTTTGTTATTAATTAAATATAATTAAGTTCCTGTATACGGTATATTTAAACACTGAATATTCTTTCGAAAGAATTTTCTGTTATACTTGGTAAAATTGGAGTAATAGAAAGTGTAATGATTTTGACAATTTAAATGAGATTTGTGCCTATGTAAGATTAAGTTGGCTTCTAATTTTCAAATAAAATATCATGATTCTGAAAATTCTTACAGAAAATGGTGGGAAAAGCTGATCATGGTTGAGATGTAACGAGCAGAGGACGAATACACTTTGCCGTGGTTGTCTCGTCGCTCACGAATTTACGATTGATACGAGTTGAACGAACTACGCATAATTCGATAAATTTAGCTACCAGGCTAATATGGTTGGCGTGGAGCATGCCCCTCCTTGATGCCTTTTATGCAAGCAAATTTATTCTAATTAAATCAAATTAGATGCATCCCCCCCCCCCTTTTCTGCGTCTCTTTCTCTTTTTTCTCTCCCTTCATCGTACACTATGTTTCACTTTCTCTACACCAGAACGTTGCAATGCCATTACTCGTTATTATTCATCCGTCTGCATCGAAAATTCTGAACCTGTTTTCGGTATCATGGGAAGGTCCATTTTGCGATCAACGTGCGTAGACAGTATCAAATGAAATTACTCTTATTCAAATCTAACAATAAATTCGTATACTAAAACGTTACGTTATTTCAGTAAAATATCAGCAACTTTTTGTCTGTACAACAGACCTGAAATTTATTTAAATCTTTCAAGTTTTGAAGAATTTGTTTTATAACCTTTGCTATAGCATTAGTAGAACACATATTCCACAAACGTTTGTCTTTTTATAGCAGACTATATTACAAGCTGAATTCACAACAAAATTAAATCTCGTAGAGTTTTGAGAATTTTTCTTATTATTCTTTGTTTTTATTTTATCTAGATGTTATAGTCGATGTGACTATTATTCGTTGAAAGTAGAGATCTAGCAAAAATCTGTGATAAATATTTTCGAAGAACATATACGTAATTTTCGCGGATGTGAATTTAATAATTGATTCTATTAAATTTACACGCTTTTGCGTTCGCATTTATTAGGCACGTTTCATTTATAATTTACTCGTGGGAATGGAAAAGCCGGTGCCATTACGAAAGTGTGCATTAATAATGCTAAATTATTCTGAAACAGAATAATGAAATGGGGTGTTGCACGCACCTCGGGGATTTCAATGCGCGCACCGGAAAATGCAGTTCTGTGCGTGAATGCAAAACATACACACATACAGAAAATGCTCGTGAAACCTAAAATTATTCATTGTAAATTACATTTCCTCGAAAAATATGCGCTGGTTCCATTTTCAATCAGCTCTTTCACCGATAGATCAAATTTCAAAACGAGAATTTCATCTCTAACAATTCATAAAATTTTAAATTATACGAACAACTGGAACCATTACAATGCGTACAATTTTTTAACAATTCATAAAAGGAATTACTTGAAATTGTAACGTTTTTTGTATGCAAATAAAATAATTTTATTGCTCGATAATATTTTACTTTCTACATTATGCAAGTTACCCGTTACGTTGTAAAATAAAGTCCAAACAATTTTCAGCGTATTCCATTTTCCCCTATTCCTTGCGATTCGGGACTGGCCCGAATGCCAGGCGGCTCTTATGGTGGAGAAACACCATAGACGTCACCACAAGTCCCAAGATACCATGATCGCGGAGGAAGCGTCATCGTAGTGCCCATAGGGATTGGGGGGACTTTGCGTTCAAGTATGTCCAGGGAATAATTACTTTGTTCGCCTTTTATCCGCGCACTAAGCGATTACACGATGTAACCTGTGTGTACCTAATCAAGCGGATTAACATCTTACAACGTATTAGGATATTAGAATGACGAGTAGCGAAGGAAATTTTCGTGTAGACCGCCTTCGAACGTTCTACTTTTCGGGGATGCTCCATTAGGGGACCATGACAGCCAAGAAACGGAAAAATTTCAAAGGGTATTTGCAAAGGTCAGATTCAGATTCAGATTTGCTTTCACTCTGGGTCCTTAGAACCCTACGTCAGGTACCATTACACCAATTTTCCATTCTACATGTTTTGTTAACACACCCTATTTTAACACTTGTTTATTTGATGGTTGTGGTTCCATTTTTTGATGAACTTTCATCAGGAAATTATGGAACAACGGAACAGAGGATGCACGCTAACAAAGGGGAGCCTCGTTAGAATTTATTTACTATGTTTGCTTTGTCCAAAGGGGGCTTTCGACAGGTGCCCGGACGATTATTCGAACGAAAAGTGTCCGGGAAAATTGTTCAACGACCGCTTCCGATAGAACGAGCTTTGCGTTGTTTGTCTTTCGAGCAGGGGCTCAGAATCAAGGCGAAAGTCGCCGGAGTTCAGGCTGGAAATACGGAAAATTGCGGAAAATCGGCAGACGGAAAGTCACTGACCGGGAATGTATAAACGGTGGAAAACTTCAACGATTTTCCGTCGATGCGAGTATTAATTCACCCGTTTCTGGAAACGAGGATTTTCCCCGTTCGTAACGCGAGGAAAACCTGCAATAAATTACGTCTTCGAACACTGTATTGTTCTTTGGCGTGCGTTCTGGCAAGGACCATTTTTCGTGGACATTTTCACAATGGTATACATGTATTTATTCGCATCTTGTTTATTTTTCCATCCGGGGAACATACTACGGTCGCGGTCACTGCAATTCTAAGAGGATTCTTTCAGAAATCTATCGGTTACGCTATTTGCAAGAATAGGCGAACATGGAAAGCGAGAGATCTCGTACAGCGAATTTCCCGGCGGAAAAGCGTCGGAATATTGTTCGTGAACTGTCGAGAAGAAAATTTCTAAACACTGAAGCCTAGTGCATGAGTTCATTCAATGATTAAACGCGCTCGAATGCGTTGTTGGGATTCAATTATGGATTAAAGGAAATTGTTGATTAGTGTTTTTAATCGAGACTTGATAAACCAAGATTACAATAAAAGTAGACTGGAACAGAGAATTTGGAACCTAACCTAATTCACTCGATTCATTGACGACACCAAAAATAGAAGAGAAAGAATCCTAATGATCAGTATAAAATGAACTTCTAACAGTGAACAATTTCTCATACGAATCACAGAAAATTTGAGCAAGTAATTTTTTAATCGATAAAGAAATTCGTCGAATTATCCTGATTAGTTATTGGGTTTATTGGATTGATTTCCACCGCCTTCGACAAATTTTTTAATTCTGTTGTAGGAACACGTTCTTCTAGCGAGCGATTCGTGGCGCTTAATTGCCCCTGGAAAATTTAGAACGCCCAAAGAAACGACCGAGCAGAGGATCACGGAGAAATTAAGAGGGAAATGACCGCTTAATGGGCATGCCAATTATCTCCGACTCGGCTATCGGGGCCGCAGTAAAATGCTGGAGGTGGACTTTTCCTAATAAGTCTCCACTCGTCTTCAATTAGTCAAACTTGAGTGGAGTGAAATTTCAGCTATTATGCAGAACTCATAAATAGATTTAAATTACTGTAAAATATACTGGGGGGCTCCAGCTAAAATTAAAGGCGCTGCTATCGATTACGTTATCGACAAATATGGATAATTTTTACGTGTGTTTATTCTAATCGAGCCAATTTATGCAAAAATATTGTAACGTTTATCCTGAATATGAATAATGGTCAACAGTCGTCGATGACGTTAATTAACGAACATAGTTTGGTGATTTATTTATAGGGGTGTGCATGTTCAATGCTCATGAAAATTTATTTATACAATTTACTGCTCTTAGAGATATAGGAATTAGAAAAATATATCATTTTTTTTTACCAGGGATTATTTTTTATACATATTGTTCTATTTTATTTTAGTTTTACTAATATTGTCGCATTAATGAAGCGAATGATCGTTCCATTCGCGTTAAAAATGAAAGGGACGTCCCGAAGTACAAGTTATTAGGATTCTATGCCGCTTCTAAGCGTCGAAGCCCTTACGTACCTACGAGATCTCGCGATAAGGTCGGTGACATTCGAGTAGACTCGTGAGAGGAAATCAGAAATGTCGGGAAGTGTCTCGATCGAAATTCGAATGGGTTAATTGGATTCTCGGGCGCGTTGGCGCGTAACCTAATTAGAATCTAATTGGATAAACGCGTCGCGAGCTTTGATACGATCGCGGGCAACGGGGAGGGAAACGAACTTAAACGCTCGAAATATCAGAGCATCAGAAGTACGAGAAATTGGAAAAAACCTTGCGTTAGAAAAAAAAAAAAGTGAAAGCCAATTAGCTGTCCTTCTAATACCAGGGAGCCAGGAAAACTGAGGAGACGGGCGACCCTATGGAAATTTTGGAACTTGAAATATGATTTCCAGCCACGTGAGAAAGCACCGTTTGAAGAACAGTCGCGAGCACAGATTCAGAAGAGAATTGAAAAGAAGTCGATCGTTAACGACGACGAATGGAATAGGCTGTTAGGAATGTTGCGTGGTAACGATCAAATCGCTGAAATTTGGCGACAGTGATTCGCGAGGGGGCGCGTGAAAAACCCACAAGTCAATTAACGCGCCCACGAGGGCCAGGGAAACAGAAAACCCTCGAAGGAACATTTCTGAAGGTACTTTGAAGGAATCATGGCCGATTCGTTTCTTCGAATGGCTGCAATCCTTGTACCAAAAAATCGACGTGCCAGATAGAGTCAATTTTTTCTCACCCTTCGAGGCACAGTGTTAAATAAATCTGTTATTCTTCGTAGGATAGGTTCTTTCCAAATAGTTGACACGTATTGTTTATCAGTTATTTGCAATTATTTCCTCAGATAAATATTTCGATAAGATTTCAAAGGTGTTGCATATATCTTTAATATTTTTATTGCATATATTGTCGTAAGTGATGAGAAGTGATTCGTATCGTCCACGTGTTTGATTCGATGACATTAGAAACACTTTTCGTGGAACAGCTTAATGAACTCTTGTATTGCGTAACTGATTTGAATAGTAATGTCGCAATTCATTAAACAGGCGTCATACGAAATCAGTCTAAGCGTAAAAGTAAACGCCCAAAATGATTTATTATCAGGAATCTAATATTACCGTTTATTATCATTTCATTTTTCGCGAAGTCGAGTGAACCGACTAAATTAAAGCATGCTAATAGTCAGTTGGCGCTTTTTTCGAGTTTTCTTTAGTAAGAACAAATGAGAATAATGACTGAACTATGTCAAACAAGACTTATAATCATTTTTCTCCTGCCTTACTTTACTACTTCCATACTTCATACTTCCCTAATTTCTTACCCTCGCGTTTATAACCTGGTGTCCACTTTTTTCTCAACTTCTATTTCTAGCTTTTCATTCCTCCTAACTCTCTGTGCCTTTCTTCTCATACCGTAATATTAAATAAATTTTTCCTACCTCCATAAATCTTTCAAGTTCGTGTACCTCTAATTCTATAAAAATATTCTCGTAGCTAACCCAGACCTAACCAAACTTTTAATAATTTTTTCAAGCTTATTGTGCATAATAAGTATTGCATTCATTGTAAAAGAAGGTATTACAAGATTGAAAAGGTCGAAATTCCACAGGGATTTCACAAGTTTGCGCGACAAAAAAGTGAAAGCCAATTATCGTGTCTTCAAGAAGCTGGGTAACAGAAATATCGTAGAGGTATTTTTCAAAAGTGTCCATGGGGCCCGTCTTTCAGGCCTAAGAATCCAGTACTTTATTGAATTCCTGTTCCTTTCAATATTGTAAAAAGATCGATGTAGTAACCTTGACGATTGATTGAAAATATTAAAAAATTCGATGTTTCAGTTTGTCTAGAAAACCTTAGTTTAAACCATCCATTTCTGAGCTAATTCGATGAATATCCGTGGGCATTGCCAGGCTCAATAATCTGGCAGCGAGTAGCAGCTTTCAATCATTCTCGTGGAATCGTAATGAATTTCCCACGAGAATGACGACCAACCAGTGTTCATGCATCCGTGAAAACGCTGCCCAACACGTGGGATTGTTCGACCAACCAATGGGGGTCCGGTTTCTCACGACTCTGGGACCCACCGTACCAGGGAACGTTATAAATGGGACCGAGGGACCGTTTTACCAGTCAGTCGCTCTCGAGCGCTTACAGCTTCGATGGTCATTTATTTCGCCATTTCGTATCGCGTATCGTAACGTCATAAGATGAGAATGTAACACGTAACAGAAAAGAGTACTTAGATTTGGGCCTGTTTCTCAGTTTCGTGTTCTAAGAACAGTGTGGCACGCGTGTGGAGACTACAAAGTGCAGAGTTTTACATATCGTACAATTTTGCCATGTCTATCAAAACAACAATAACCTATCCTTCGATATAGTTACAATTTATTGGGAATTAACATTTTATTACAAAATAAAAAACACTTACCTAAATGTAGTTTCTTTAAGATCACTTTTTTTTTTATTTTCAAGCTTTTTAATACTTTTTTTAATGCAATTGCATGCTTTCATTATTTACACACGAATGAAAGTTTGCAGTTCCATGAGAAGAGCATTAATAATCTAGAAAATTAAAAAAGAAAAAAATAATCCCAAGAGTAAAAGAATTTGTCAGATTTTTCTTTTAAAGTCACTCAAATTGAATTGTAGACTTTTTCTGTATCTCAAAGCTATTTCATATCATAACTTTAATATTTCCATTTGTATTTATAATTTCTAAGATCCCCTTTGGGGAACTTGCGTATACGTCACTGACACACCTTGCGTTCGATTGCAATTTACAAACGGTCGATACAAGATAAGCCGGTAATAATAAATTAAAAGGGGACTTACCGGCCGGATGATTGGACTGAAGATTGTAATCGTCGACTTGTAACGTGCCGTTCGCTCCTATTCTGGTGAATCTTACGACGTGGTATTGGTTGTCGTTCACTTTCACGCCAATCTCGCCAATCGGGTGGTCGTTCGTGCCCATGTTGTAAATGGCGAAAATGTTACCTTCCACCTGGAAATTACCAAATATTCCTTACAGACTCTGTGAATATTCCACGGAATACTTTTATTCCAGTGTTTCTCAAAATGTGGGCCACGAACGTGTCATTTAATAGATTAAAAACTTTTCCATCATCATCAGTTGAATCAACGAAACAGAAAAAATGGGAAATAAACAGCTTTCATTAGATATTTTGTTTGTAATAAGATATTACTAACTGAAAATCAAGTGATAAGTTTATTCGATAAAATAAATACTTAATTATTGAAGAAGACCAAAGTATTTTATTTTTGTATACTGCTTTAGTAAATAATGTATAAAAAGTTTCGAATAATAATATAGAATCGTTTAAATCCTGTTTTGTTGTATATTAAAAACATTATAATGTAATTCTACATCAGTGGTTTCGTTAAAAATGCTCTTTTAACGAGGAAATTCGAAGAAATGTGAAGTTTGAGAAACACTGTTATATTTTATACTTATTGATAGTAATATTCTAAGTGTTGCAATGTATGATTTAAATCTATAGAGGCTTTAATAGAGATTTTATCATTGGAGGGGTCCCTTAAACCTATTTGCTAAAACGCTTTAAAGGTTTTATCAACAAAGATTTTCTAAATTTCTATATAATGATAAATGTTTGTTTTCCCCCAATTGTTTTGATTTTCAGTTCAATGTATGCATTCATTAATAGTTTCTACAGCCTTTCTGAATCATCTCTTAGCAAATAGTGGTGTCTAATACTTTGCTAATTCATGTTTAATTCATGTATATATTTCATATTAGAGATACGAGCAGAAAATAAACAGGATAAATTTGTGTGTTATCACCTTCCGAATGTAAACTAAAATTTTTATGTGATTGACATCGAAGAGTTGCAGCATTTAATACTCAGCTTTCTCTAAACAATAATTCCTTATATCGTTTCTGGTGATTCAAGCCTGTAATTATTCATCAGTCTAAACATAAATATATCTTAAAATATATTGAACTATTTCCTCGTTAGATTAAACTAATATTCTTCTGTACACATGTATCGTGTTTTAGATATCCATGTTACGAGTGTTTTCTTTTAAAGTAGCAACGTAAGTGCTTTGAACACGGTTTCCAGGAACCAGAAGAATTACGATGACTTCAAGTACGATACTTTATCAACCGTGACGCGATTGTTATTTGTTATCTTCCACCGCACTCGAAACCAATGTCGTTACATTTGTTCAGATAACAATTTAAATTTTTAGACATTGTTTTCGCAGATAAATCGAACGCCATATAGTAGCGAATAATCAAGAACAGTCAAAATGCAATTTGCTTCGACAAATTGAAAACAGTATTTCTTGTTCAGTTTCTCTTGCACGCGAGACCGCATTTAACGAGCCACAATTCGAAATCAACATTACGTGGTACAATTTTCATTCGTGCAGAGCCTTTTTTTCAACCGAAATAATTCCAATTAAAAATTCGTTGAAAATAATACTACATGGGATAAAATATATTTAAATGTATTACACGTCAATATTTTATTTAATTATAGCAATTTGCGGAGAAAAATTGCCGCTCGTATAATTATTATACGACTGAACAAATTTATAATAATTACAAATTCCCTTTTTTAATCGAGCCATATTTGTTGCGATACTTTTACACGTTTCTTCAGCCATTTAGAAACAATTCGTAAAACGTGTTTTTTTCATTTTTTTCTCATTCTTTCTCATCTTAATAATTTCGCAATTTTGTTGACATTGTAATTTTCCAACCACAACAACATTATACGATTGACTCACTTTTATCTATTTCTTTATCACAGGGCTTTACTTATTTTTTCGCAAATAAAGGTCTTAGTATTATTAGTCAAACATTTCTTCGTCTTCTAGCAGTCGAAATACTGATCGAAGTAATAAGCGTGGTAAATTATACTTTTATCCAGCTGCTTATGTTTACGTTACTTCTCGTAACTTCTGCGTAATGTTTCTTTGGAATTTGAACTCCTTATACACACATTCCGGAGATGGTTTGTGATACGGGGTGTCCAAAAAGGTTGGGACTAAATTATTAGATGAAAAAAGTTCATATAAACTTACGTCCAAAAATGTTTCATTGAAAAGATATGAGAGTTCAAAGATTTACGAGCAAAATTCGACTTAAAATTCGTAATCAATAATAAACCTAACATAAACCTAACATCTAATAAACATTTTGTCAACAATGCATGTTCTCTTCAGACGAGCAGAAGATCAATTTTGGGAATGTATTTAAAATTCACTATTATTTCCAATACAGATGGAATATTCGAAAGAGTTTAACAATCATTAATTCGACGAATTCTGCATTCTTGCAGAGGGAGGAATTTTCGAAGATTTCTTATAACTATCACAATAAATCATAAATATTTATTTGACCTCAGTAACACGTAGTATAAGTTTGGTCCAAACCTTTTTGGACACCTTGTATGTATAGAGTACAAAATGATGTACATTTTCTTTCTCAAAATATACAGAATGTCTTATATTTTTGTTCAATACTGCAAATTCTGTTACAAGTATTGGACTATTACGAAATAGTAAATAACATTATCATTTCGAGTCAATCAGAATTTTTCTGTACTCTTGTTTTAATAGCCACTTTTTGCAGAGATGCTTGTAAGGTATTATTGCCAGGGTTTTTCAGCCAAAAAAATTCGTATAAGTTATCTTGTAGGATATGTTCTCTCTGACACAATTTATAATAAAGTGGATTCAAATTTGGTTGAAATTAATTACGATATATTGCTCCATAACCAATCTTAAGTTATTTTTAATCCCTAAGATGGACTTTAGATCTATTTTTGCCTTTGGAAAAAAGACAGGCTTAGAAGGTTTTATTACTTCTTCTAGCATATCTTTTTTATACCCTTTTTAACATTCCTTTCGCAGAAATGAAGACGTGTCATACTTTAATGGAACACTTCCTTCAAAATAGTCATTGTACCTGTACATGTACCATATTAATTACTTATTTATACAAGTGTACACTTGAAAGTGTCCATAGAATCTAATGTCAAATAAATAATAAATTTGTTTTCAATTTTCTCACTTTAGGGATCGTTTCTCATCGCCCCTTTTTCCCCCTGGATCTGTGCCCCAGGTTATCGAAATTTTATCGTTGTAAAAATGCAACGAATCGTTCGTTAACCAGGATTTAAACACTTGTTGCTATTACTAACAATTTCGATTTCAAGATGGTCGTCGCTATCGGCAGATTCTATTCTGAGCAGCACAGCATCGCTGACGGTGGTGACGAAGCCCAGGGCTACAGTGTCCCTCTTCATTTCCGGTCGTCGGTCTGGGGGGAAAGTGTACGTGATGAGTCCTCTTCCGGCTCCAAATTCATAAGATACCGCTTCTGTAACAAAATCGTCACACGTTTTCGATAAGATTAACAACGACAACAGTCCACAAAAAAACTCAAAACATTTTGAAACATTATACAAAAGAATTGCTTATCCATAACGCTAATCTATCTCTCGTTGGTGCTACAACGTGGTTTAAGGGGGTAAATATCACCCCTTGAGAAGAACGTAACTCTCATTTTCATTGTTGAAATTGAAATAATGAAAGAAATTTATTGCAGTAGTTGTACGCTTGGATTTTCAGTTTCAAAATGTCGAGCAATTTATATTGTTCGTTTATCGCGGTGTAAATCTTGGCGATTTGATACGCGCCAAACGATATGGGGCAAGTGCGTTAGTATTAATTGTTATAATTACGATTTTCAATCGTGCATACTGGGCAACGTTAGATGGCGGAGATTTGTTTATCGGCGATCTTGTAATTACCGTGATTATTTTCTCGTTTTCTCCATTCGAACGAAACGAAAGTTGAACGTAGCGGAATATGATATATTAATAAATTAATGCCATCTTTATCATCGTTGTCAGTAATCTATTAAATAGTACAATTAAAATTTTATATTATTTATTCGAAAACTACTATGTACCCAATTTATTTTCAGAGGTGTAATTATGTATATGTTTTGAACCCCTGTATTTACTTTGTTGAACAATTTGTACTTATACTATGCAATTTTCTTCATTTTGTTTTCATTCATAATAATCAGTAAGTTCTTATCTCAAAATTTACATTTCATATACAGTAAAATTGTATCCATTAAAAATCTAGTAATGTTTCTTAAATATATTTCTTATAGCAAAACTTAAATTTCATATCGAGTGAAATTGTTTCCGTTAAAACTCTAATAATACTGTTTCTTAAGTGTATTGCAATTTAAAAATATATTTCGACGCATGAAGGTATGTTTTTAAAGCTACAGCGTGGCCAGCACTCAACGCGAGTGCTCTAGATTCGACTAATCAGATTATAGTGCAGCTCGTAAAATAGGCAAATTTATTTCGTCTCGTCACGCGGCGTGGAACAGTAAAGTCTTGGGAAAAGTACTTCACGCTTTCGTACGGTACATAAATAAATACATACTATTTTAAAAACAAATCCTTAATGGAATAATAAAACTGTGAAATTTTCTAATGTATTAACAAACTCAATACGCTGTTAACCGACGCTCATACTTGTTTCTAAAAACGTATTACAGAAATATACTGTATTTGGCCATAATTACAATTATACAAGCGTATTTCCCTACTGTATCGATATAACAACGTCGCGCAAATACTTCTCTAAATTGGCGTAAAAATCCCATCATTGGGATAAATTGTAAATATCGTTTTTCATTGCTCTGCTCCACTGTGATAGAATGTAAATAACGGTAGACAATAATCGATAATATTTGCTCGTAATTAGCGAATGTGGAGTAGCGTTGCCCGCCCAATATGTTTGCTAGGCCTCGGTTCAATAGATTTTTAATTTGAAAATAGTCCCACAATCAGATTATTCATCAATTGCTAAATTAAGATCCTCGAAACTACATTCTACAGAATCATAACAGGCTTTAGAATACACATTTCTAGAATGTGAAAAATTTGATAATGCGACTCAGAAATTAAAATTAAAATGTCAGAAAATGCAACATTAATTAATTTGTACAGCAATAATAAGTCGACTACGATTCTACGATCTCTTCCAGAGATCTCAATCATGATAGAGAGGGTTTATTCTTTAGAGAGATACAAATCTAAGAAATTTATACCGGCCACGTTCAATTATAGAGATTCCAGGGAAGCAAGAGCGCAAGGTAATCGACCAATATTTTGTGGCCTTTCGCGTAATTGCGGTTTCAGTCTGTGGAAGCAGCCAGCAGTGATTGGGGCCACGAAATGGAAATGGTCAAACGTTCAACTATTGAATATTCATCTTTACCGTCGTTGCACGTCGGGCCAGAGAAACTGGTCATGTCGCAGTCACAGGTGTAACTGTTCCATTGTTGCACGCACGTGCCGTGATTCGAGCACAGGTCGTGCGTGCACTTTTTCCCGGAATGAAGTTTCGCGTACATGTCGCAGCCAGATTCCACCAGAGAGCTGGGAACAACCGCGTCGGAGATCAGGTTCGTGCTTTCCCCGCTGAGATCCAACGACGCGAGACACCCCTCGAACCCGTGTCTGCTGAGTATCTGCTTCGGTAGTTGGCTGTACTGCGTCTTCTCCACGCCACCTGAAACGACGGAACGCGTTATCACTATACATTCTTTTCAAATCTAATTTCCAAATTTTTATATTCGTTCGTCCATTCATATGCCATCGAAAAACTAATTCAGTTTTTCCCTCATCTACGACAATTACTTATCTGTAATTTCAAATATGGAATCTGAAATCTGAAATCCGTCGATAAATTCTAGCATAAGAGCAAATTTTTCGGGGCTAGTTTAAATGCTCGTGGTGCTTCACAGAATTTGTAACGGATTTTAGGGGACGGCGGGGGCGCGGATAGTAAGAACAAAGCGGTAAGTAACGAGGGCGGTTCAAAAATTGCCGCGTACCGATGTCGTTGGGTAAAAAATGGCACTCGTGACGCGTAGTGGATTCGAAATTCCGTCATACGAGTTCGACGAGCGTGGAGGACCGCACGTTCGACTGATCGCGTTGCTTTTCGCTGCCATAAATTCAAACCGCCCCGTTCAGCCGGGCGGCCTGTAGCGCCGGGAGGGTGAAAATTATTTCGGGCTGCCTGCATCCGCCCCCCCTCGCCGCGTTATACCGCGCGCGCGTGCAGAGACTTTAAAAACGACGCCCCCGTCGTTCGACCGAGCAATATTTCCTGACGCTGTCATTCGATCGACCAAGGTCTGGTTTTCTCCATTGGCGTCAGTTCATAGCGCCCAGCCGATATAACAATTCTTGATTCTCCAACCCTCTGTCCAATTTAACCCTTCGATGGACTACGGGGTTCATTTTTATTTCAGAGCCTCTGTTCTGCTCTTCGATAAATAGCAATGATAAAAAAAAGAATGTAGAAAATCGATACGAAGCCTTCACCAGATGTAACTTTAACATTGCTTCTCGTGGAATTTAATTGCATAATATAGTCTGTGACGTAACTGTCGAGAAGTCAGGAGGAAAGAAGCAACACGAAGTGTTGTTTTCGATTGCAATTCATAACTGATTTAATCCTGATTTGTTGAGCATACGTTCAAGAAACTTAAATAAATATACTCTTCTATCGAGAGCGGTAATCGATCTTTCTTTGAGAGATATGTTCTATTCCTTAACGACGTTACGACATCAACGGTAATTAAATTTCTTGTATTGATTCTTTTATGCTTCACCTTTTTTCGATTCCAATAAAAATATAAAGCATTGTTCGGAAGCTACAATAGGATATAAAGCGATAAAGCCATATCTGACGGAGTTGATTTTTACGAGTGAAACTTCCTTATTACATATCGTTTTTACGTTATCGACCTCGTTAAAAACAGTTCTACTCCTGAAGAGGTTCTAAAGTCTACTTCCTTGTGTGCGACGATTTCTTTGCTGAACGCTTATTTTCACGCGCAGAACTATTTTTTTATCTTTATAAAACGGCACGTCTACAACGACCGCGATAAACATTTATTTATTATCCGGTATTATACAGGGGATTCACGCTACTACTAGCTGGCTAATTAGAAAAAATGTAAGAGAAAAAAATTTTACAGTTCCTTGTGATCAATAGGGCAGTGTGATCTTCAATTTTTTAAACGGTCATCCGAATGCGTTTGTTGATACCAATTCATAGAAGATCGGGAATGAGGAAAGATTTTCACTATTTCATAACATTGTATTTATTAATGTTATTTCCTTGTATGATTAGGTTTCCTGTTATAACAATGTTTACACTTCGATAGTGCAAAGTTTATCCTTCGATAAAACTCACTGGCGAAAATAAATATTCTACGTCATCTCGTATGGGTAGTACTTGTCATAAATTTGTTATTTAAGGCGTGACCGATTACTCAGACCCGAGAGTCGGCCAGAATTACATTAATCGTCTAAGTAAATCATTCGATACGAACTTGTATTTATATTTTAACGTCTTGATACATCGCTTTAACTTATGCGTCATCGGATCCTGATTCTGATCTTGATGTATACATCACGGATCCCCTCGTTCGAGTAAATAATTTACTTCACGCGTAATATCTTGCATGGAATATGCCTCGTTTCTTCGATTTACTGCAGTTTTGGAAACATAATATTCCGAGATGCTTGAGAGGTCAGAAAACAGGGGACCTTGCATTTTTATTTCAAACGACGAACGGACGCGCGTCGCCCTTTGTCGGAATTAATCAAATCTCACGTTCCACGCTTACTGGGAATACATTGTGTGCCATGACAAGAGACCCACTATCGATCTATGGCTCCAGTGATCCGATAAACCGAATCATCTCCTTGGCTAACACTTACAGTTATGATGTTGACGTTTCCTCGGGCTTCACGCCTCTCGAAATTGTATCGAACAGGCGCCATGTTCAACGCAACGCGCGTTTTCGTACGCCGATTAAAATTTCTTTCATGCTCGTGGCATCCCCAAAATTTTAAGGTGCATTCTTTTTTCCCCCAAACAGGTGAAATGTCTAGTACTTTCCCGGCGCGCTTATCACTCGGTGATCTCTTTTATCAGTCGTTCGTCGCGGCGTCGCGTCGGTTGCGTCGTTTTAATCACCGTGAAATCAAAATGCGGAAACCGCGGGGGGGTGGGGGTCGAGGCAAGGTGATAGAACGTTGCTTATAAATCTAATCTCGTTCTCAGGAGAGTACTGTGGATAAAGGCCGGATGCGCGGTTCGAAACGGCTGTCTGAAGTCGCGGAACGGACAATCGTTCGAAGGAATCGAGCAGTCTGTTGTTTAAGATCCGTCCATCGCGGTCGCCACGTTCAGGCGGTGACCAGTACACGGTACTCGGAATTTGTGCACCGATTATCCGATCGATCTACCGCCGAGAGCCATGAGAAACGCGTCGATAACGATTCCACGTTTGCTCTGGGCCCTCGTTCTTATCGCGGGGTTCGCGGAGACGTTATCGGCAGTGGCTCGGGACAGAGGAGCGTATCCCCGATCGCCGAAATTCGAAGACGATAAACTGATCCGCGACGGTTTCCAAGTTTATATAAGGAACAGATCGTGGTTCGACGTGCTGTCGATGCTTCGAAACCGAGATATGGAGAAGGACGAGAAAAAGTTCGGCAAACTGTGCGATTACAACGAGAACAAGATGAAGGACGACGAGACGTCCGGTAACACGATCGACGAGGACGCGAAAGACTCGGAGAACGAGGCGAAGACGTTGCCGAGCGACAAGAAACCGCCGAGTCTCACCTCCAGAACCATCATCGAGGTTCCCGTTTTCCCGTGTCCCGAAGGACAAAGACTCGACAAGAACGGCGTGTGCAGAGAAATTATGTAAATCTTTTTGGTTAATCTCGATTTTTCGTTTATGAGTTCGAACAATTAAACTTTTATTATTAGAACGCTAAATAATTAAATTGCAGTTTCTTTATCGTGGGCGAACAATGAATAAATTTATAAGTTGCTTCTGATTGTTTTGATAGAACTTTCCTGTTTAATATTCTTTTCTTACAGTCGGTTGCTTATCGGTTAATTACGCACTTCTATTTACATTTAAACCGCGAAAAGCGACGATCGAAGAGCGCGAATTAATTGACTCCGTGCAAAAAACTTCTTCCGTTAAGTTTCAGCTAAAAATTTCTTCTGTTAAATTTCAGCAACTAGCAAGGAACCGGGAAATATCCACGTTCCATCAGACTGACGGAGGCGCGGGGCTTTCGTACGATCGGCGTCGCGCCTCGAGAAACATCCAATCGTTAAGTTAGTACTTCTTTTTTACAATAAACGATTTTTAAAAGATACGTAGTCTTTTTTCCACCTCCTGCGAACTCTTCCCACGCCTGTCGCCAATTTAGTTGTTTATGTAATTCGACGCGTAGCAAGGCAGTTTTCGAAAGGAATGTTATCTGGTGACATAAGCGTCGCCTCTATCACGGTTATTTACACAGCACCTTCTATCTGATGGATGATTTCATTTTTGCGTTGTTGTTTCGTAATAGACGAGTTTTGCAAATTCTAGAGCAGCTGGCGATCGAGCTGCAAAGGACAGATGTTAGGATAAAGGTCTCTTTCGGTCTAAAACTCAAAATGCACAGCCGCTCCGTGTCTCAAAAAAAATTTGTAAAACATTATAAAGGGTCTAATTTTATTGCAAAAGCATTTAAAAAATTATTTTTGAGTTTAACCCTTTGCCCTAGAAGCCTTTTTCGCTCGGGCGAACCAGCAACTCAACACTACTTAGAGGTGGAAACGTATGTATTCTGGAGTCGTCATATTATACAGGGTGTTCGGCCAACACTGGGAAAAAATTTTAATAGGAGATTCTAGAGGCCAAAATAAGACGAAAATGAAGAATATCAGTTTCTTGACTGGGGCCTCGTTAAAAAGTTATTAACAATTAAATTAAAAAATTTCAAACCGCTCTGGAAAAATTATATTCGGTTGCGGGGGCCAATTACAATAATTTTTGGTGAATACACATATCTCCGGAATCCTACCCACTTTTGAGAAAAAAATTCGAGAAGGTGTGAAATTTTTCAACGGGGAAAAAAAATTTCAAATTGTTCTGGAAAAATTATTTTCGGTTGTGGGAGTCAATCACAATCATTTTTGATGAATAGACACACTCTCGAAATCCTGCGCGTTTTCGAGAAAAAAATTCAGTACGGGCTCCACTTTAAACGATAATAACTCTTTAACAAAGCCTCATCATATTTTGAATTGATTATTTATTAAAAAATCATTGAAAATCAAATACTTATACTTTATGCTACGTGACCTACATAAAACTGTGATCAAACAATGCTTATTCTTATGTGTAAATATTGTTTGTAGAAGAGAAACTTGTTTCTATGTTTTTTATCATATTTTATAATTATGTTATTTATATGATTTGCAATAAATATTGAAATGCAATTGCCATTACTTTATTCTTTCTTTATTTCGTAATATGCTGCTTTTTGAATTTTATAAATATCATTCTTAGTTTGGTTTTTATGAGCTTTTTCTCTAACCATAACAAACTCGTCAAATTGGCTCGGTATTCTTCGCATAGGCACCCGTTTTTCGCTCGGCACTAAAAGGGTTAAATCGAACTTTTACAAATAAATGTAATTACACTCGGTTTGTTTAGTCGTTTCTTTAGTCGAGTTTTACATAAGTTTCTAACAAATAATATTGACGAGTTTTGTAACTTTAAGTATGAAGCGTTTAGAGTTTCCTTGTTTTCAGATGCTTCTGTAGATTTGCAATGTCAGGGAATTCTCGATCGGCTTATCGCGCGATGCCCTCGATTGCTCAATCGCGCGACTACATTCATATAAGAGCCGAACGAACGCATGGCGGTTGTTTCGAGTTAAACCATAGAGAGTTAGAAATCTGTATACCAATTGCTCGATCAATTTTCCACGCGACATCATGAGCTCGTTCATAAATGTTTTACTCGTTTTTATCGCGATGTTCTCTTTGTGTGCAATAATTCAAGGAGCCTATATACCCGCCAATCTTACTGAACGTCTATGTCCCGAAGGACACATACATGTCTATCCCTGGATTTGCAGAAAAGTTTACTAGACATTCGGTTAATTTCCTGGACAATTCTTTCCTATCTTGGAAAAAGGTAAGGTGGCTATATAGTGTAAATATATTTATATTTATTGTGTAATAATGACAAAAGAAATGAATATTGTTTAACATAAAAAAAAAATGAAGTTGCTATAATATCTAGTGTTCCCTTTCAGGATCACCGAAAAGAAATGAGGAACATTAAACAAAAGATCACATTGTTTTATCTTGTTAGTAAACGTGGTATTGCATCAAAGTAAGAAAATAAATCGTGATAATAGTAAAAATGAAGAGATTCGAGAAATTGTTGTGAAGAACTTTCGAGATGGTAAAAGCTATCGAGAAATTGCAAAAATTATTGTTTGAAGTATCAGCACTGTTCAATACATTATCAAACACTATAGCGAAGAAAATAGAATTACAAATAAATAAGAAATTCTCAGTCTCTATCGAGATATAATTGAACATTATAAAGAACATTATAATGGACTATTTGGACATATCCCACGTAATATTATTAAGTCCATGTACACTTGCAGAGAAATCTTCACAACAAAAAGAAGACATTCCACCGCTCGTCTAATACGAATTTCTTCCGCGAGAGCTTCGCTAATAAAAATTCACTATTTTCGATACCGGTGAGGAAGCATCGATTCAACCGATACGCAAGAATTCCGAGGGTCGATGGCATAGAAAGGGACCACGAGCGTTTAAAAACCACTGATTCGGAGTATCCATAATTTTGCTGACGCCGATCAACTGCTGAAGAAAACCATTCTACTCACCGATGTACAAGATCCCGTCGAGATCGAGATTCTCGTTGCTCCCTTGGCTATTGACAGCGGTGACATGATCGTCGACGGCGAGCGTGTGCCTTTTGGGCGCTGGTCTTCCGATGCTGACAGCGTGCCATTTGCCGTCGTTCAGGCTCGACCTCGAGGTGTCCCTGACCTTGACCGGTCCGTCACCCAGGTCGAACACGTAGTGGATGTGCCCCTTCACCAGCTCCACGGCGATGAAGTCGCGTTCCCGGCCGGCGTTGAACAGTATCAAACCGTTCTCCTCCCGCGTTTTGAACTGCAAAACGAGATACGATGTTTCAGCGGGAAAAAAGGAAACATGTAATTCATCGGTAAAAAAATTATTCCAACTCTACAGCGTCCAACTAGAAAAATATCCCGATCTGTACGATTTGTAAAACGAGTGTCGCTCTTTTGCTAATATCACGACAACACCTTGTACGTTTCTTCTTAAAAAGAATAAAACAATATGTCTTTCAAGTATCGGTAAAAATTTATAAACCACGTAACATCGAAACAACTTTACCGTAATTATTTGTTTTAATTTGGTCAGAATCTGTGTAGACTATTGCATTATGAAATTATTAATCCTTTGTCACCTCTGAAGGGTCCAGCAGAGATATTATTGTTTTAAAGTGATTATACAGAGTGAGAATGTAGAAACAAGATATGTTTACTTGGGTATTTGCTATCTATTTCGTAAGAAAGCGTGTTTTAGTAGTAGGTGGTCGAAAAAAGTCTCCGAGTGGAAAGGGTTAAATAATTTAATGTGGAAACTAGCAAATTGGGAGGGACGCGATTGCACGACCACTGAAAATTATTTGGACAAAATATCACCGACGACCCCGATTCCTGCCGTCTACTTCCGGCGTCGCGGTCGCGTTTTAATCATCCTGATTTTCGCATCGCCGATTTCATCATCTCTCCTTCGCGCTGACCGCAGGGAACGTTTACACAAGGGTGCACAATGAACCACCGCGCGATAGCCCGTAACGAGTACGTTTGATTACGAAAACCGATCGTGTTTTCCCGCTGTATCAAAGGGCGCGTGCCCCCCCCCCGTCCGGAACCCTTGATGAAAGACAGCGGAAAAAGCAGAGAGACCCGTCAATTACGGGTCGGGCGTAATTACGAAGGTGATGACCAAGAGGAGCTTGTCTGTCACTCGCCACGGAAGAACGAGGCATGATTGGGTTTTTACGTGGAACACCGTGACACGTGCCACGATTAATCCGGAGTTTCCGCATCGAATCGAGGACTGGTCGACGGTACGGGGGGTCTAATTGGGGTAACCTTTTGCGGGGACGCGTCACCGTTGACATTCCATTTCTTTTGCGGCGGCCCCGAATTTTCGAATAACGTCCAACGCGAATCTACCGAGGAAGATCTCTCTAGGTAATTTTCTGGCTGCTTCGAAATTCCGGGGGAGGGATTCGATCCGCCATTTTAACAGTTAAAGTTACTTCTATCGAGCAAGAATTTATTCGAGTTCTTTTTGGGACACGACATTTAAACTCTACTCGATAGTCGAAAGTATAGGCTCTAAAGAAATTGGTGAAGATGATATAGGCACTGAATAAAATTAGTTTGGAAGACGCGTCGAGCAGTAATGAGACTGTTTTGTTAAAAATAGGAAATAAATGAAGAATGTAGTAGCTTTTCTAAGGCTTTTCAGAATTTCCTTTCCAACGTCGACTGATCTCAACGCAAGTTTCGTTAAAATACAAAATTACAATTCGATACGTCGAAAATGAAGATCGATCATCGAAGGAACACGTTACCTGGAAGTATATGTTCGTTTCCACGTATGCTTTCAGCACAGGTAACCCGACGAACGTTTGTTTCGAGGTGAAGGTCACCGGATAGTGAACCGGATGGTTCCTTTTTCCAAATTTCCCCGTGATCCTGATGATCGGTATGACGCCTTGATGGGAAGCCTGATGATTTCCGGAGCTCCTCGCTATTTCTAAGTAGGGGTAACCGTTGAACCAGATTTGCTGCAGCTGGCCCACAAAGTGTGGTATTTCCTCCCCCGCGTGCAGGTAGCCGCCCACGTGCAACGTGCGGAATTCCAGGATGCCTTGCTTACCGAGCTGCGTTTCCACTGTCGAACAAAAGGCGAACTTAACGTTAATGAGAAAAATTGCACCTTGAATCTTTTTAAAAACGTCAGTAAAACATTTTTAGTAATTCAATGCACACCAAGAAATAAGTTTGATGTTTCGCTATTCGATAAATCAAAGAATTGAGATATTGAGTTTCAGCGTCGTTGACGAACTTCATAATTTATTTTACCGACAATATTAATTCTTGAATACATAAACAGTAAGTAATTCTCGACGTTTAGAAAACAATTCTCAAGCAACGATTGTTTTAAAAACTGTACAAAATACAAAATCTGCGATCTCGTTTCCTTTCGTCACAGAAACAGAAAGCGTGCAATAAAGCAAAGAATAATTCTAAATACACAGCCACGTGGCCACCAGCGGGAATAAAAGTTTCGCGGCAGCTGTCACGCTAAAATGTTCGTCTCGTTAAATATTTTCCGCCGTTTTCCGTGCGTGCACCGTGCCCGGGGAACATTATCCGATCGTTTCGTAAAATTCCCGCCGCGCGAAACTTTCCGATTTGCAATTCATTATTTTTACTCGCCTCCCCCGCGAAGCTTCTATAGACTCGGGACTCGACTACGTCGACGCAACGGCGCTCTAAATAAGAATAAAACGAGATTAAGACAAAGTCATTAATAAGAATTGTCCCGCGGCGGGCGCGGACGAGTGTACTTACGAAACTCGAACGAAGCCCGGCCGGAAGTTACACGGAAACTATTTTAATTATTAGCCAGACCCGGGATTGTCCCTTACCCGCTGCCGCGGGGACAATGAGGACTCGATATCGGCGCATTGTTCCTCGCGAGAATCTTAACGGACGCGATGCTTTTAAGCTTAATTGTGCCCCCTCCTCCCGCACAATGAGCCAAACTTTGTAAATTAGTAGCGCGATGTAAATATCGACAGGCTAATATAATACCGAGTTATCTCTAAAAGGGATTTTAACGCGCCTGGATTTCTTATTAAAAATTCTAAAACATAAAATAACGTGGTATATCTCTAGCCTGCAACTTGGATCATTGTCTTCCTATTTGTTAACCCAAATAACGAGGCTTAGACGCAATTATGGAAGTATCCAATCAAACGAGGGGCCCTGTTTGCATGGTATACCTTCGCCAAAGAACTGGTTTCTCGAACAAACATCGACAATTCGATAAAAAGTCCTATTTACACAGGATATTTGCACCGTTCGCTACCCAACTTTGCTACCTGTTGTTCGACCATTCGATTACTCTCGTTGTTAAGTGCACACCCGTTTGTCAACCTGCTGCGGTAAGAACATAAGGACGCCGTGCACTCAGCCGTACGGTAATTATAGCGAGATCGATGCCACTGAGAACCATGGAACCGAAGACCCGGAGCTTGTGGCGATGCTAAGGCGGTCAAGCAATTTAGGGTATTGCCGCGTAACTCAATATTGCTGGTACTCGCCATCGATTAATAGGCTGATCCTAGGACTGGGCCAGTGGGTTGTAGGTGTCTCAATTTATCGAGGGGACACGATGCTTTGCCCTGAACCTGCCTCTGCTTGACAATACGTGGTCGTTTCACCCTTCAGTCGCTGAGAGAGCATTACCGCGTTGTAATTTCTTTAGATATTTTTGGTCACTCGACGTTTCTCGACTCTCCGTTCCCAACTTTTGTTTTCACAAATTATAACCAACCTCGACCAAAATTCAGCTACTTAAATTCCGCCAAATTCATCAAAATTCGTTCCCCAAACTTGCTCGATTCAGCGCGTTTCACGGAACGTAATTCCCCCACTCGAGAACTTTTCTCATACGGTCGAAGAAAAGTGCTCGAAAACCGACTAATATCCGCGCTGTCGGGCAAATTTTCCGAACCGTCAAAATTCAAACGATCGATTCGCCGATAATCTAAACACGAATCCACTCACGCGATAACTATTGCAAACGTCTCGATCATCGATCGTCGAGTCTTGATCTGCTCGTCGTTAACAGTATTTTAAAATATAAAAAATTGAATTTGTGACCACATACCAATCGCTATTCAGTATACACAGTCGTCCATGTTGAGTTTAATAATCTTTCAGTATAGAAGTGAGTCATATTGAAAATTTTGTAATCAGACTTTTAATTTTCGACCCCGGAAACGCTTATATATCAATTTTAAAGCAATAATTTTTTGTTATAAAAATTGAAGATTAGGAGGCTGGTTTCCGTGGTACCAGAAACCCTTACACGACGCTTATCACGCGAATGAACATTCCTGAAAATTCTTTCGAGTTTTGGCCGGGGTTTTGGTATTCCGTCCCAGCGCGGGATGCACACGAAATGCAATTACGGGTGGGCGTGCCATACACCGACGCACGGCGTCGGTTATCGGTTATAGGCAGCGATACACCGCTGTCCTAGATATACTCCGATGCATTATGGCCAGGTTTACAAGAGATTGGATACAACGCAACGCATTGAAACTTTATGCCTACCCTGTACGGGTCGATTGGATTTTCCGAGCCGGCAAACTATGACCGATAAACAGTAGCAGGCTGTCCAGACGATAATTCCGAGTCACTTTTAATTATTATATCGATTAAGCAGCATTACCGACGGTTACATCGTTTCATTTTACTTTTCCTATAGTTTCGACTCGTTGTACGAATATTGCTTTTACGTTGCGGTTTAATTTACAATATCGCCTCGATGCAAATATTTCTGAAACATTCTGGCAAGTTTAAAGTTGCTGTACAGGCGTTCCGTTTGAATTTTTTAATCCTCTGGCTCATATTTTTCGATATCGTTGGTCTTTGTTTGCAACATCCTTTAATGCTTCCCGAAGGAAACAATCGAGCGGTTTTAAGTTCACCAAACAAGCTGACTACGAAACTGGCCCCCCGTGTCCTATCCAACGATTCGGAAAAACGTCATCGAGGGATTTCTTACGCCCTTCCGCCATGTTTGAGCAAGTTTTTAAATTAAATTTTAAGCGTATCATTTATCAAACTTTCAGATTTAATATCGAGGGTGTGCGTTTCGTCGATAAATTGGGGCTCGATCATTATTTTATACGATAGTGTGTCACACATTTATGGACCATCGTTGCGACGACTGGAGTTTCACGATTGATGCACAAATTTACATTTCCAGTATCGACGAACAATATTGTTGGAGAAAATATATGATTAGACTGTTTTTGTCGTTGGGGCCATTGACGAAATTCCATACGATATTTGTAATTTATTATTAAGTTATTCTTATATTTCTACTTTTTTATGTCGACCTAAAGGTGGTTTCAATGAGACGTGTAATCATTAACAAAATAAATTTAAATCTTCATTCGATCGAAAATAAATATGATTAGAGTTGTTAGTTCCGAAGTTATATTCGTTTTGACTAGATCGAAATGCAGCGAGGATTGTTTTTCAAAAATTTAAGCGATCATTCATTCGATTAAGGCAATTACAAAATAGCTGTTCCTCTATTTCTGTTTCAAGCGGAAAATCGATATCGCTGATTTTTTAAAATCATTTTCTCCGCGCGACGTTTCGATTTCATAGCGTGTTGATAATTTTTAAACGCGTCACGCTACCTGCACCATATTTCGACGCGAAATATCAAAACCCGCCAGAATTTCGAGCCGAATTTTACCGAATAATCAAATTCAACAGAAAACTTGTTCAGCTTTTTATTTCGACGCGAGTAATAGTAATTTGCGCGTGGATTTTATCGACGACGCGTTCGTTTAACGCAATACGCGAAACTTCATTGATGCAATTTCGCTTGTTTCCCGTGCGATTGGTTTCCAGCACTTCCCGAATCGGTCTGAAAACATTTTTTAAACAAAACATACTATTCTCCGGATACAAATCGAACGAACTTTTTAAACAATTTCTCATGTAAATCACTCATCAATTTATTTAGAGATAATACGAAGCATTCTAAAGTTTTTTACAATTGTTAAAATTTTCAAAACTGTGACTTTTCGAGCATTCGTTGAAAGAAACAGGGTGTCCAAGGGTGTAAAATATCACACATTTCGCTTTGTTTTAACGCTTTAATAGATCGTCATGGAGCTAAGAAACTGAATTTCGACGAGATTAAACAAATAAGTGGGAGTAATTTTTCGATATCACATATTTCGCTTTTTTTAAACCCTTTGATAGATCATCAAGGAACTAAGAAACTGAATTTCGACGAGATTAAACAAATAAGTGGGAGTAATTTTTCAATATCACACATTTCACTTTTTTTAACCCTTTAATAGATCGTCAAGGAGCTAAGAAACTGAATTTCGACGAGATTAAACAAATAAGTGGGAGTAATTTTTCGATATCACACATTTCGCTTTTTTTTAACCCTTTAATAGATCGCCAAGGAACTAAGAAACTGAATTTCGACGAGATTAAACAAATAAGTGGGAGTAATTTTTCGATGTCACACATTTCGCTTTTTTTTAACCCTTTAATAGTTGAAGGAGCTAAGAAACTGAATTTCGATAAGATTAAACAAATAAGTGGGAGTAGTTTTTCGATATCACACATTTCGCTTTTTTTTTAACCCTTTAATAGTTGAAGGAGCTAAGAAACTGAATTTCGATAAGATTAAACAAATAAGTGGGAGTAATTTGTCGATCGTCTGGAAAAATTTTATAGGCAAAGTAAGGCTCGAAGCGGACGTTTCCTTCGACGAAGGCGAGGGAATCCCGTCGAAGAAAATATACTCCCGTGGAATCTGAATAATTCCGAGTATTCTTCGCGAATGCCGTATTCAGGAGACGTCAGGTTCCCCGGGAAAAAGAGGGGCGCGCTTCCTGTCGCGGTGCTTCCGGGCCGATTATTTATGAAAAAGGACACGCCGCTGCACTTCTCCGCCGAGGCAGAAGGCACACGGACGAACCGAGCGTTGGGGAACGACAAATGGCGCGAGCGAAATAAAAATGGCACGGGGAGGTTTCGACGACGTTAGGAATTCTCGGTGCATCGCCGGTGCATGACTCTTCTTCCGTCGATCGATCCCGCGATTTCGAATGCGCCTTTTTCGAGCGGACGCTCGCAAACGACAGCCCCAGAATGCATTCCGTGGAATCGACCGCGATAAAGAGACGCATTTACGCGCTCGACGATTTGTAATTCGGCCGTGGACCGCGCCGGGGGAATTTTACTTTCCCATCAAAATATTATAAAACGAGTTTTTAACGTTGAAATGAAAATGTAATAGGAACCATTTTCGCGTAATTAATTATCGGAGAATTTATTATTTTATGAATGGTCGATGAAGGTTTGAAACAATCGATTTGGATCTCTTATTTTTGAGAGCGTCGTTCGTTTCACGGTGTCGACAACTATAATGGTTGCTAAGCAACAAGTATGATTTGAAAATTCCCTGCAATAATCGAGGTTCCACTGTATTTCTGCTACTGCAATACGCTACTTCCACAAAGTATTCTGTCCGAGGCCAATAAAACACTCGACGAAGCTCTCTAGACTAAACTATGCCATGAAAATTGCTCTTACAACCGTTAACCCTGTTTGCAGCGACGTAAGCATAAAAAGATAAAATTATAAGAAATATCGAACCGTTAATACTGATTTAGTTCCTCAAATTTAGATTTATATTCTACACGTTTTGTTCTTTTTTTATTTAACTGGAACCATGTTAATTTTCTGTGTCTTCATGGTCCAAGGTTTCTCTTTGACTTTTTCAATATATTTCATACTTTAGATTTATATTCTACATGTATATAAACTCGTGGATCTAAATCAGTATTAACAGTTCGATATTTAAGGTGCACCATAAATTCCGAAACATACATGAAAACATAAAAAATTAACATGGTTCTAGTTAAATAAAACAAAAGTTTTTCATATATATATTTCATACTTCAGATTTATACTCTACACGTTTTGTTTTTTTCTGTGTAGAATATAAATTTGAGGAACTAAATCAGTATTAACAGTTCGATATTTAAGGTGCACCATAAATTCCGAAACATACATGAAAACATAAAAAATTAACATGGTTCTAGTTAAATAAAACAACAAATTTTCCATATATATATTTCATACTTCAGATTTATACTCTACACGTTTTGTTTTTTTCTGTGTAGAATATAAATTTGAGGAACTAAATCAGTATTAACAGTTCGATATTTAAGGTACACCATAAATTCCGAAACATACATGAAAACATAAAAAATTAACATGGTTCTAGTTAAATAAAACAACAAATTTTCCATATATATATTTCATACTTCAGATTTATACTCTACACGTTTTGTTTTTTTCTGTGTAGAATATAAATTTGAGGAACTAAATCAGTATTAACAGTTCGATATTTAAGGTACACCATAAATTCCGAAACACACACGAAAACACGAAAAATTGATCCCAGTTAAATATAAAAAATAAAAGCAAAACGTGTGCAATATAAATCTAAGTTCGTGGACCTGAATCAGTACTACTGACACACTTTTTTTATCGACGTTTCCGGTTAATCGACGTAACTTCTTACCCGCGAGAGAAGTATTCTTCGCGTGTCTCTCGCGGGAAGCATAAGAATAGGGCGCTGATCCGACCAACTCTCTTCGCGACTCGAGCTCAAAAACTTATAGGGAGTTTCACGCCCCACCCCCCTCCCCCCACCGTAGTAGCTCACCTTCCGCAATTTTCTTCGGTCGCGGAGAGTCTGAACGCGCCCGGGTTAAATTACAAATTTCCCCGGCACGGTCGCGGGATGAAATCACAAATTCCAAATGCACCCATCGCGACGGGGGGGCGAGGGGGAGGGGGGGGGGCCAGCCCAGTGACGCGGCTGTTTGCATTCAGGCGACGATCCTTTGAATCGGGACGCTCTTATGAATGCTAATTGAAGATTTTCCAGGACAACTCGTTGCTCCGGGGCTTTGGTTGCTCGTCGATGCGCCAACAACCCTGTCGGATACGTCGAAAAGTTCCGGTATCGTCGTCCGAGAATTCTATCGTGACGCGTGGCGCGCGGAAATAATGAGAAAAATTCGTGTAAAAGCGTGCCTATCTTCCCCAATCGCCATTTTTTAACTCCCAGAATACGCGATTGCTTGTTTTCATTAGCATTGGAGATCTCTTGGATAATTTTCCTAGGATTTTTTGAAAATTTAAGCAAGATACCAGTGTCTCCTAAAGTTTGTTTTCGTGGAACAAACTCGTAATTCTTAAAGTTTTTAATGTCAATATATACCTAAAACAATCATCCGTTGATCTCTAAGCGAATCTAGAGTGAATTTGCTCCCCTCCGATGATTTTGCCTCCGTTTCGGGATCGTAACCGTAAACCCATGTTTCGTCGCTGTTAATATGCAATTTATGAAGTTTGGGTCGTTTACAGCTCTTTGTGCAAGAGCTGTATAAACTTCTCGACGATAGCTCTTTCGTTCGTTAGCAAGCAATTTCGGCATGAATTAAGCTGACAATCTTTCTTGTGCCCGGAGTAGTTAAAATTGACTGACACGACCCGTGTGCAATTATTTGTTGCAATTCAGAAATAAAATGCAGGATATACAATGGATGCAGAAGATTGCGAGAAGACGTTACTCAATAGGGAATTAAAGATCGCGTGCATTCTGCATTTTATGGCTATTATTTCCATCTTACGTAACAACGTAAGTACTGCTTCCTCTCGATACAACATCGTGTTCTTTACTGCATCGACGAGTATAATTCTTTTATATCGTGTGTCAGAGTGTCCATAACTATAGGTGTTCTGTTAGTTTCTGCTATTAAAAAAAATCTATCTCCGACACGATGAAAAGCTCGTGAAATATAAATTATTATCGTGCACGTAAACCATATTATCCGTAAATATGTTACGGTAACGCGAAACAAACGAGGATATTTTGGTTATTTAATTGGTTTGTTGTCTGCTGATACCTGTTACAGTGATACGGGCTGACCCAATTTTATGATATATCTTGTACAGGCAAATTTACATGCAGCGTGAACAATTGATGGAACAGGCGAATGGTAACGTATATCGCGCCAAATCAAGTTTCAAATTTGTTTTTCAATCCATTTCGAGGGTCGAATACGGTAACTCAATTTCCGAAAAATTCGACCGCTGTCTCTATGCGTCATTTTTGAATACACGAATCGTTTTCGGTAATGGTGACTGAGCAATTTCAATTTTTACAGTTACTTGTTTCTTCTGTAAAGAACATCCTTCTCTACATGTTATTACAAAGTCAAATTTTAAGAGCGAAGAGTCGATACTTTCTTACAATTAGACTACGAATTATTATATTTAGGGATCGAAACAACCCTCTACAAAGCTCCGTAATCCACTTATAATATAAAATTTGTTTTAAGGTTAACACTAATACCAAGACGACACCAGCTATCAAAAAGTGACGAACAGAGGGAATAATTTTTTTACCCGACAAAAATGATTTTCCAGGTCTCCGTGGCACCTTGATATTTCATCGGAAATTAATTCGAATGCGACTCGCTAATGCACATCGAACACCGGGTAACGAAAAGTGACCGCGAAGTTACTTTACCGCGAGCCTGTCGATAATTCACAAGCGTCGAGCTTAATACTTCCAACGCTGTCAAACTGTAAATTATTATCGAAAATATCGGCCATCCGGAGCCGTTTTCGTTGTACTTTCCACGCGAATTTTCCGCCAAGCTTAGGGAGTATTTGAATAATTAAGGTAAGCCGTTGCGAAAGTTTTGCAAGTTCGACGACGACGCTCGGCCCGGGAGGGCTCGAAATTAAAAATTTCTCGCGGCAATTTTTCACGCAACTTTTCGCGCCCGCCATTGTCCCCGTAGCTGCAATATGTAAATTGATGCGGGACAAACTGCCTCGTGGAACGTTGCCTTTTTTAAACGTCGCTTCTTTCTCTCGAGTAATTCAACAAGTTGTTGGAACAGGAACGAAATTATTATTATCGAATAATATATTTTACCGGGCCCTGATTATTCTTTGGTAAATGTTAGGGATTATATTTCACGCAAACAAAGAGGTCACGAGCCATCTGCATCCAGCAGTGACGTTGATACTAAACAGTTGACCAATAAAACGCAGAAATTTGATATATTATATTGTTTATTAAATAAATAGTATTACTATATTACTCATGGGTGTGTTTATTAAAAATCAGAAACAAATTTTTAAGAAAAATTAATGGAAGGTAGCTGTCGATTCTTCGGCGAAAAAAAAAATTTCATATCGTTCTGGAAAAATTATTTTTAGCTGCAGGGGTCCATTACAATCAGTTTTGGTCATTAGACATTCTCCCGAATTCCTACGCACTTTTGAGAAAATAATTTGAGAAGGTGTGAAATTTTTCGACAAAATTAAAACATTTCAAATCGTTCTGGAAAAATTATTTTTAGCTGCATGGGACCATTACAATCATTTTTGGTTATCAGATATACTCCCGAATTCCTACGCACTTTCGAGAAAAAAATTCAAATAGGTGCCTACATTTTTCGACGAAAATGAAAAATTTCAAATCGATCTGGAAAAATTATTCCTAGTTGCAGGGGCCCATTACAATCATTTTTGGTCATTAGACATACTCCCGAATTCCTACGCACTTTCGAGAAAAAAATTCGAATATGTGCCTAAATTTTTCGGCGAAAATGAAAAATTTCAAATCGTTCTAAAAAAATTATTTTCGGTTGCGAGGGTCAATTGCAATCATTTTTGGTGAATACACTTACCCCCAAATTCCTACTCATTCTCGAGAAAAAAATTCCTTACTGAAAATACAATGACCAAACCCGATTCCTCTGCGCATGTGTATCTTTAAAACATAATTTCTGCACGGATTGAAGGATTCTAATGTTTCAAAATGCAAACAACGCGTATTATAGTGAGGAATATGTAGAAATTCCAAAAATATTCGGAAAGTAGATCCTTAACCCCGTAAAGTGAGATAAACCCCGTAAAAGTGGTCCAATTTTCAAACGGCCATAGCTCCTACAATAGTGAATCAATTTCATAGTATCTCTTGATATTTTTAGAGATAAAACCGAAATTTAATACGAATTACGCGAACGTTGTAGCGTTAAAATAATTGATCGAATTTGTTTTGTTTAAATTTTAATTTCGTAACATGGAAGACGGGGGCGCGTACCCCTCTGTCCCTGCTTCGTGACGGTTCTTTTCGCTGATATTCCGCGTCACTTCCGTCCCACATGCGAGTCTCGCGTTTTTATAAAACGCCCTTCCTGTTATACACGTCACTGAATCTCCAACGCGGGAATATTAGAGGTTTTCTAATTGTTTAACGCGTCACGCGGCAACGACGTCATTATAATCGCACGAAACATCCGTCCTTACGACACGTTTGTTCCCGTATTTCTCGGAGAAAACGCTGGATTTCGAGAGGACAAACATTTGCGGAGGAAATTATTCCGTCCCATGGAGGCTCAATGGCGTCGCCTCATTAAGTTGATATTTATTAAAGACAAGTACTCGAAAATGAAAAGGAGAGCAATATTCGACGTTGAAAATATATTGAATAGTTTTAATGAAAGAATGTTAATGCTCGTGGAAAATGTGAGCGTTTCCTTACGACTGTGTCAGCTTTGCCTCGTCACACGGTAGACTAGGTTTCTCCGATCCTAATGGCGCGATATGCATAAATAAAATCAGAAATGTCACTATCGTTGCACGCGAGGATTTCTTTAAATACGTGCTCGTTCGTTTAACACTGTTTCTAACGTGGTTTTACGCGCGCCTCTTAACACCTTTGCATTTGAAATAACTCTCGAAATAATTTTTAATGTGATTCAAACGTTTATGGGGTTTCTAAACCGAATCACACATTTTTAGAATTCCTGTCCATTTGTTTCTCTATTCGTTTCGTTACGAGTACACCAGGGAACAGAATATATTTTTTACTCGATAGGAATAAACAAAAAATCTAGTTTTCTAATCGCAAACGATCCATATCCAAACGCATAAGAAAAACGAAAATATTTTAACGTTCGAAAGTTTTATTCGCACGGTTCGTCGATGGAGAACTGATCATCCCAGAAACGCTTGATTTAAGCGGCCCCTCGCACAGGCAACCCGCGGTGCTTCATAATAGAAATGGAAACGTCGATAATTTCCAGGAAATATGATACACTCGCGGTGATATAAGAGAAGAGGAAAATTATTTTCCAGACGAGGGCGGTCCCTGTTACTAAACGAAAGTCCCGTGCGCCGTTACAAGCTCTACATAAATCTTGTCGGGCGGAGTGATTCGCGGCGGCGTGCACCGCTGATAAATCTCGACGTGGAAATTGATTATCGAAGGCGAATTTTCCATGGTATTTATACGCCCGTGAGAAATTCGATCGAACGCTTGGAGCTTTCCCTTCGTCGTTTCCGGCTCGTTTCTCCGTATCTCGCGTTTTTTTTTGTCAACCCTTATTAATCGAATCGCGTCAGTTCGCGGGACAGCGCGATGCCCGGCGAGATATTATAGCCGGGTCGAATTTAATTGGTCGTTCAAGGCCACTTCCGCCGACTGTAAATCATTCCAAAGTACCGTCGAACAACAGGTTAGTCGAATGTGTAAGGCAGTTCAGGATGAACGCAGTCGATAAAGCATTAGACGGTTGTAAATTATGGGTTCAAACAACGTCGTTGATAACGAGAATCGAGCGTGAATATGAGAAACTGCTGGTAAAATAAGATTATTGGACGACGTCGATATATTAGATCTTACTATTGAGTCATATGGTTACCCTTCAAGGTATACTATACATCTCATTCTTTAATTTTGTCTCAGTCTTCCACTTAATATTATTCTTCTTATTAACCCTTTCTAAACTGGACTGTAAGATTAACGTTTACTATAAAATAATAGATATTTTAAAATGTTAATCTTTTAAAATCTTCCACGACAATTAGTCCGTCATAATTACAAATTGGAAGGAATGACAACATTTGCCTCAGTATCGTTTAAACGTAACGTTCTCTTAAAAATTCATAAAATTCCTTTCCTTTTCGCTCGAACGGCGAAATATTGTTTTCTCTTTTTGGCTTACTTCCGTTCCCCATTTAGTATTCCTTCTCTTATTTCGTGCTCTTAGATTTACTTTCGAGTTTTTATTCTTTCCAGTTTCCTTTACTTCTCCGCTCCTTCGTATTTCTTCCTCCGCCAGCGTATTGTCCTTCCATCCCTCCGGAAGCTCGAACGAGGAATTCCTGCCGGAATTGCGGCCCTCGCCTCGGCTGTTGCCCGGATATTTATGCTAAATAGGGATTTTGAAATACGATATTGTACCAAAGCCTGGCACTGCGGAGGAGCTGCGCCCCGGGCACGATCGAAAGCGATGTTCAGGGGTTGAATTTGCAGCACGTTAAAAAGGAAATAACGGGTCGGTGAAATTAGCATCGCTGATACTCTCGTTCCGCGTACTTATTCAACATTAAACGAAAGTTCATTCGATCTTTATCAGACGCGGGGTTAAATATTTTTACAACTCGTTTCAGTCCGGCTGCAATTTCAACCCTTCGCGTAAAAAATATCTAAAATAATTTGCATCATTCCAGGCTATTAAATGCGAGGCTTTTTAAGCAAATTTAAACACATTTTAAACACAGGAAATATTTAAAATTTCACGTCCTTTGTACCTGTTATTTATGTTTCGTAATTAATATCATTACTGTAGATATTTTTCCACCGCAAGGGGGACCGAAATTTCTGCCAAATACTTTATTAAGTGGATACTAAAACGAGTTTTATATCCTGGGACAAAATGGCGTTGAAGAAAAGTTTTCTTCTTCATGGAAATTATCTGTGACACCTTATTCGTTGGAACTAAACTTCAGCGACGATAATTAAGTAGCGTAGCCTGCATAAGCAGACGTGGCGTGTTTGTACAAAGAAACGTGACTCTCTCCCTCATCCCTTAATCATTTTGTTAATTCAATTGTTTTCGCCGCGCAGGGGCTAATCAAAACTGATTACCTGCAAAATGCAAAGTCGAGCGGTAAAATGATACATCGCGGATGGAAACGCGAGGCTTCGGTGTTCCGTGTCTGTTTTAATTAACATCAATTAGAATTAATATCGTGTGTACGCAATTAAATGCGGAATTTCAGGCAAGTCGACGGCAACAACTGTACCCGCCGACAGGAATTCATTAAATCGCGTTTCGCGTCGACCGATCGTCGTCGTTCGACCAGAAACTCTTCTCCTCCTTTCGAGATTGACTTCTATCGGACGACCATTCGAGACGATTCGGGCGTAAAAGAAAGGCACGAGGATTGGTGAGGGGAAACGGAATCTATTCTCGATTTTGATCGATCGATCTCCGCGTCCCCTTCGAGGTTTCAACGCACGATTTTTCGAGGCTTGGATTCCAAGAATAAACGAAATCAAGATGTCCTCGAAAAGCAATATCACCGTGCAAGTGCACGCTCCTGCATTGTTTATACGTTACGTAGCTTTCGTGCGGAGTTACGAAACGATCTTGATACAGTAATTCCCGGTTTTACGCGGAAGTTGTACGTTTCTCGTTATATTGACGAACGCGACGCTTCGACAAGTTTTGTTTTCCTGTTTAATGGGAAAAACCTGGCGGCGAAAAGTCCCGATAAAACGGGGATACGCGAGGCCGGGGGGCCCCGGTCGTAAATTTCCAGGATTTCGTTACAAAGTGTACACGATGCAGACGGAACGAGAAGCGTTTGGAAACAAGAGGGCAGGTAAGGAGCCCGGTAGAATTCTAGGAGTAAATTGTGTGTCGGTAGCAGACGTAAAACAGTTGATTGCTTTCGAAACGTTGCGTCGACGACGATCGCGTAGGGTAAATAGCAGCGGCGTTGTAGTTGCATTTCGAGTCGAGTGTCTATTACAAGCAATGAGAGGCAATCCGATTAGTTTCGAGGCGATGAGGAACGTTCGATAGATTGAAACAGAGGCTCCGCTGTTACAAGGCACTCGCTTCTTATTTCGCTCTCGAACGAAACGTTTTCACGAACGCGAACGAGGAAGAGCAATTTCGCAACTCGAGCAATTGCATTTCTTTCGTTTCAACTAAAACATTCGACAATTCAGCCGTCTGCTTTGTTTAATTCATTCCCAATAATTTCCTGGAATTTATTACGAGTCACGTAGTAAACGGTAACCCCGATAATAAATTGTTTAGAAACAAACGGATATCGAGGACAGCAGAATGTTGCTCAGTTTCCGTTATTTCCAAACAAAAATCTATTTCAAAACTGTTGTTTAGTCCCAGCAGGAACTCCTGTGTTACAGTCGGCAAATAAAAAAGAAAAAACAACGCCCAGTCGAAAATAGCTCCGAAAAACGGAAAAAGTTGGCTGGAAAACGTTCACGAAATAACTTCCACCCGTCGACGAAAAATCACCACGATTTTTTAACAGGGTCCCAACGTTCGAGGTCGCCCCGTTTCCGAACTTCAAGAATATGTCGCTCGCGAGGGAAATTGTACGCTCCGACGCAGCTGCGAAACAGTTGATTGGTTTCGGACTGTCGGCGTCAGAACTGGCGACGCACGAATTTCTGATTGCTTTTGTTCGTGCAATTTTGCTTAGGTCGCGATCCTCCTCGAATTCTCTTTCCCTGCCGTATTCCTTCGAATTAAACTAAAAATCCAAGTTCCACACGGCATATGCCACTGCCAGCAGTTTTTAAATTATTTTACATTACTTTTCGTAGAGCTTGTGGCCTTTAAAACTTAATTCGTATTTGCGTAACTTTGTTTTATACGAATTTTATATTAAGTATTTCTCGATTGTTTTAAAAGAAAATCTTTGCAGAAGTTCATTTATTTACGGGGAAAAACCCTTTAGTACAGAAGATGTAATATGTAAGGAACAACAAATGTGGATTATACACAGTAGATATAATTATTTTAGCAAAATAATTAATTTAATTTGCCCGATAGTCTACGAGTTAAGTGGACGTTGCCCATTTCAATATGGCCGCCGTGTCGGTAAGGTATCGACACGCATGCGCGATTATCGAGATTCGAAAACGACGTTGTGGTCGTACAGGTTCGAAAAACTCTTTAGTACAAAAGATGTACTATGTAAGAAACAATAAATATAGATTACACATAGTAGATATTATCGTTTATAAAGTTTTAGCAAAATAATTAATTTAATTTGCTAGATACTCGACGAGTTAAGTGGACGTTGGTCATTTCAATATGGCCGCCGCGTCGGTGATGTATCGACACGCATGCGCGATTATCGAGATTCGAAAACGACGTTGCGGTCGAACGGGTTCGAATTCGAGCGCGAACGAGCCTCTTTTTGTATTCGTACCTCGTGTCGTAGAACTAAAAGCGCGAACGAGATCAACGACGCGTGACTCGATGACTCGAAAGAACGAACTGTGGAATGGCGTCGATGGACAGGAGGAAGCCTGACGGGAATTGTCGACGGTTACGTTCCGTTGCGACGTGGACTATTGAATATTTATGGCACCAATTTCACAAAATCTACGATTGGAAGACTACGGTCTATTTTTACTAAATTTAATCGTGAAAAGAGTATTCTAAGTTTATCTTCATGTTTTTCAATGTTAAAAATTTACAAGTTTTATATAATCGATGTCCTTTAATGGAATTCTTTTTATAAACTTCAGCATGCAAATGCAGAGCTAATACGTTCTTTGCCTTTTACGCTGCAATATCGATTAAAATTTACTGCCCGTACATCCAGAAAATATGTTTCCTCTGCTTTACATTTTAAGTCGATATTTTCTATGATTCTACAAAAATTGTTTATTTCTTTTGTCGAGCATTTACCTTTTACGGGGGCCTCGTCGTCGATCCGGAATTTGATAGCATTCGCTTTTCTGGAAAATCTCAGCGTATGCCACATATCATCGTTCAGACCTTGTCCAGCCACCAAGATCTGAAACAAGAAATTAAATATAACGATTAAATCGCATAATTCTTACAATCTTTAACACATTTTGACCAATGATCTTTAAAAAAAGTGTAACTCAGGTATTGTTCGAGGTTCTTTGCAACCACTTATAACAGCCTAAGCCTACGTTATGACGGTTCCCAAGCAGGTGTTGCTGCGCGTTCGAAGGGACGAATGCCAAAATTACGTCAAAATCAACGTTAATGCCGTGTACAACGTTAATTGCAGAGCATTGGGGGGATCAATCGAACCGAAACGCCGTGTTAAACGCGTTAGGATCATCGATGTTCCGTCTAATATCGCGCAACCGTAGAAATCTCCGGGCGTTGAATTTCGGGGGAACGCGATGGAACGTCGGGACAGAATTTCTGGTTCGGTTTTACGCTCAACGGCCGCCTCGAAATGAGATTGATTGCGTATTGCAGGATGCAACCGGCTCGCCGTCGACTCAAACGCCGAGGAAATTTGCGCCGCGGCGCAATGAAAACGCCTCGGGCGGAAACGCGCCGATTGAATTACGTCGCGCGGATGCAATAATGGATACTTGAGCGCGAGCAATTAGCGCAAAGCGACCGCTGCCAGTGCTTGCCATTAGGGAAACACAACGAGGCCAGTTTCGAGACCAAGCTTTAATGAAGACAGGCCCTGTCAGCGAACCGAAGTTACAAGAGGACCTGCTCGATCGCACGCGAATTACAGACTATTCAAAGAAAATCGACCATTTTCTAGTAGAGTGTCGCAAATGTTAGCGTTCCACGCAGCTTATGGGACAGATTACAAATTTTATTTGTAAACACAGGAAGCTTCATTAACACCAGAAGTGGTCAAAATCACCCATTCGTAATTTCTAATAAAAATTCTAAAAAATAAACATTTATTTCCAGTACATTATACATTTCTTCGAGCATCGTTTTAATTTCTTTGGTACAAATAAATACACCATAGCTATTGGTAGTTCTAGTGTTAAGCTAGATCCTTGTATCTCGTATGTTGCATCTTTACATTTAGAATAATTTGTCAATAATTTGTCAGAAATTAAACGTGACTCGATCACAGTAAAATAAATATATCATTTTTTTCCTTAAAAAAGAAATATTTTTCCTCGAGTGAATCGCTGATTTTATCGAAGTTTGTAAACACGAAACAGGTAGAAACAGTTGATATAAATATTCAAACATTTACAACGATGCCCTTTCGGATAAAAAGTTACAGTGCAGTTAAAATTGTTTTACATCGAACCGCGTAGGAAGCAACGCGCGTTAATTCGAGTTCGAGTTTAAATATTCGTTACTAAATACCCATTAGTGGTAATCCACTTTTTGACTCGCGCGTTCTCATAACGTCGAAAGCCCGAAATATATGCACCAGTTCTGAGTAACGGCACTCGCGTGGCGGTATCGATGCATCTAGGCGCACCTATAGTTAACCATTCCGGGAGTATAGCGCCGTCGATAAACTAACAACACACGGTGCTTCTCGTTTGGTTAAACCACCATAAATCCGGGCAACTCGTCACTATCTCCTAACTGGTTTGGTCCACGCTGCCATGCGTGATATTCATCTATCACGTGGCATCTGACACACGTTTGTCACCTGACGTCACCTTTGCACCACCAACATCGCTCGCGTTCCCCCCTCCGCGAAACGTAAGTGTTATTTCCGACCGTTTGCATCACGAGTGTTCAATCACCGTCGAAAACTCCCCGTCGAGAAAGTTATTTTTCACAACTTTCCAATAAAATCGTACAACAGCGGTCCAACTCGTCGCCCCGTATTCACCCTATCGTAGGATTTGCGGGATACAACTTTCCACTTTTTGTATGAATATATTTCCAACGCTCTTCTTGCAACGTTCCTTCTACAATCGCTGTTCGACTTGAACTAAACTCTCGCCCAAAGGACCGTGCACGCTAATCCACTCTAAAACACGAACCATTCACGCGGAACGACGCCCTAGGCTTCATTTTGACCCAAACACGTGTCATTCACACCCTAGTACAGTTCACTCTTGTTACTTAACACACGCTTATTATATAACAATATCTTACACTATCTGCATTCAAAATAAATACTAGAAAATCTAATGAAATTGTATAGAATCATCATAATGATAATATTGCATAAAAGTTAGGTAAATATTAGTAACTACGAGTCATAAATCCATTTCGTTGTGTTGAAACATTTACAATCAAATAGACATTAGATGATTCCCTTTGCAATATTTTTCCATCTCTCACCAAACTCGAGATTCAGTAATGATTCTTAAAATGAACGCTTCAGGGTCAGCCTGTTCACTTTACGTACAGCGGAGGTGAAATTCGACACCAGTTTTCGCGCTTCACTGGTTCCGAGGGGGGCAGAAACGTTCAACTTACGAATCACGCGTTCATTTAACGAATCATTTCCGGTATGACGTATTATTCTATAAAATGTCTAAATTGGGTTTCTGAGGTCAGTAACGCAATTCCCGGGGACGTCGAAGCCCCGAGTCCGCTGAAAGGAGAACTCATAGGTTTTCCCTGTCGTCGATTTTTATCAAACAGGAAGGAGATCGAGCGCGAGACCTCGTCGGCTCGCCTGGCTCGCTTTGAATACCAGAAGACTTCGCGTGGAAATCCGATGTGGAGCCAACCCAGGTGGGTGGGGGAGGGTGAGAAAACGTTCGCGGGGGCGAGCCAGGTGACGCGAGAAAGCACTCTTACCGCGGGTGAAGTGAAATTACATAGAAAGTCTATCAGTAGACGGATATTACGGTCCCCCGGGGTAACTTTATCGCCGACTCACGCTCGGATAATCGCGCGTCTCTGTCCGCCGCCTACAAATCAATCTGGCAATTAAGGGACGTTTTGTCGCGGTGCTCGAGCTCGATCGAGCTTTATCGAATTCATCGGGGGCGCAGCGAGGCGTCGCCGCGCAGGAAATCGCAGCTGCATAAAGCGTTCAATCGTAGCGTGGCGTGTGATAGCATTATCGATTGTCAGACGGCGCGCGTCTTTTTGCTGCGTTCGTGCGATAAGCTGCTCGCTGGCGCGACGCGTTTATCGATGATATCGTTGCAAATTTGCGCGGAAGTCGCCTCGATGGCGATGACCAAACGCTATTGCGCTTCTTCTATACGATATTAACATAACCGTTGTTTCGATATTAGGGTCGCTATAATTTTTTTTGGGATGCATCGTAATTTATCGTGCAATGTTTTACACTAGATCTACCGCAACTGGTCAAACGATCGTTTTTAAAATATTATTTTAGCGCTATTTAACTTCACAGCTTAATATACCAAGAATGAATTTTACAATATTCACATCTATTTGTTTGTTTTCTGAGAAAAATATGTAATCTGTCTTGCCTATCACGACTGGTCTGCTCGGTTGCATGATTTATATTTTTTTGTAAAAAACTGGACATGAAATTCTGGTTAGCTTTCGATGTAAATAGGAAATATATGTATAGCATAGACGAAAGGAGTGGATCTTCAGTTTCCACTGTCTTAGAACAGTCTAACAACGCGTATTAAAAATACTGAAACTTTAGACGCGTGTAATTCCGAAACTACTAGTGCTTTATCCAAAATTAAGCGACTGTTAGAAGCGGTGAAGCTTCCCCTTTAAAACGGTTTTTGGTTTTTGTCGATCGGACTTTCCGTTTCGGAGATATCGCGATTTATGTAAAAGCTAATTTTTCTTAATTCGACTATTCCTGTCTTCGTCTGACGCGTCGCGTCGGACCTCTTTCTCGCACGTTGACCCACTGACCGAGTGACCGAGTGACGTCACGTTTACTATTTACTACGGTCACGTGCGGTCAACGGCCTTGACAAGGCCGTAGTAAACAAACGCTTCGGACCCTCATATCTCCGAAACTAGTCACCGCATCGACTTGAAACTAAAATCGCTATATCTCCGGAACTAATAAAGCTATCCACTTGTACAAACGCTCATTTTAAAGGGCATTTCATCCCCTATCCGATGACTGTATCAACTATTCTAATTTATGCTGTTTTCCATGTTTATTTTGAAGTTTACTTTGACTCCATGCACCCAATGAAGTTTCAACAATTCTTATTGATTCTACGACCTGTTTTAATAAAATTTATTTAATTGAAAATTCATTTAAATTTAAATACAGAATGCTTGCATAATCACTAGTCAGTACCTTTTCTTAAATGATTCATTTTTCTATAACTAACTATGGTACCGACTTGGAATAAAAACCAATACTTTTAAATGAAAATAGGATAAAAGATAATTGTCCATCGTGATATATTTCGAGTTGGAACTAACCCAACGAACATTCAATTTCGAGTTTCTTGCGAAACAAAATTAATTTTACATTTTCGATGCGGTTATTACGTGGAGGATCTTTTATTAAATTTTGAAATTTACAACTTTACCTATGGGCGTGCATTACGAGCTGTAGAGAAACGGATCGTCGAGATTGAATTAAATTTTTACTGCAAGTTAAACAATACGTGGTTTATATTCGGATTCGCGTATATCGCGTCGGTCGATTTTGAATAAATTCAATTAGTCGGATAGCGATTCTGCTTGCATCAATGCATAATTTGATAGAGACGAAAGCTTTAGTTTTCTCGGAAATATCCGGCAATTGATTTATGGCGTTTTAATTAATTAAATATAGCGATACCGTTCGCGTATACAATACGATTTGATCGATACCGTTGCAATTAATCAATAAAGCAGTTTGCGAAAGTGAACTTAATACGATTATTTAACGTGTGCCCGGCTAACGGAGTTAATTAAATGTTCTTCGATCAAAATTAACGTTTAACATCGTGCGATTCGTCAAAAACGTACAATACGATTCGCGTTTAATTTGTTTATACGGCGGTGTGTAACGCTGTTAAACGAAAAAATAGACAAATATTTTGATCTACAACACTGACTTTACGCTGCCCACGTTTTACTGGGCATTCTGTTGTTATTCGCCCTATAATTACCCCTTTTATCTTTTAAAATGGTTTTTAGAAGCATTTACGTTATCCAAATAAAATAAAGTTCGATTTAATATAACTTCACATTGAATTTATTTTTGCATCGTTATAAATTTTTACTTTAAAAAAGTTCGACATAAATACATCGCTATGAAATAAATTGCTTTAAAAGAATACTCAAACTATCATCAATAAATTATGTTATCTGTTTTAATTTAACGTAACTCGATTCAGCAAGTAATTCTTTTTATCCTGAATTGAAATTTAAATAACAGTTTATGAATTGTACTCCCTTAAATGGTTGGAAAAAAATTGGAGATTATAATTACTGTAATTGCGAAAATGTAATTACTATAAATGTTCGCCAGTCGTGTTGGAAATTCTTAATCAGTTACGTTTCAATTAGAGCCTACTGGTTATACGATACACTCGATTCAATTAGAACGTAGCGTTAATTACTGTAATATTATAAGGTAACGAATTCTATTAATTATTAGGTGCGCTGTTTTTTATTTGGGGAACGAAAATCCACTGCAAAAGGAAATGAATTTTGATTATTGAATCGTAACAACGATATTGAATGTCAATCAGAACGACAGTGATCTGTTTATTATCTAGATAATAGGGTCACGTAATTAACTTGTACGACTCCATATACATATATCATTTCTGATTCGTGTACACACGTGCACGCGTATGTAATTGGGATAATGGAAGATCAGTTCGTGATTCGATCTGTTTACACCACTAACTTGTTCATATTGTTTCAAACTGCGTTCAATATTCAGTGCTATCTCAATCCATGCTGTTTAGAACACATGAATGTGCATTGCATGCAAATTCACACTAACCCCGTACACAGAAATTTTATTAAACGTTAATTGGCAATGTTGTCTGGCGGCTGTGAATAATTATACGACAAGGGAGCAATTTACCTTAAATTAGTTTCATTCTAACATCGAATCGATGTAACAGGAGCTACTAAAACCTTTGTGTTTTCGAGGTTTAAATAATAGAACTGGCTAAAAACTAGGGCTGGAATAATTCATCGAATTGCTTCACTGGTTTAAATATTTTGGTATTCGCAGCACGAGCTTCGAACTGATCTGATCAATTTTTCGTAAAATTGGAAATGTATGCCATGTTTAAAAAATCATAGCCCCCCCAAATCCAAACAATAGGTCTTACTAGGTGTTCGACATTGCAAAGTATCTGAGAATATAAAAAGTTTTCTTAAAAAGTGAGATCAATATTTCATCCAATTTCCAAGTTTTTACTTCTTCAAATGTGACTAATAATTCAATCATAACTTTATTATCTTATTCCATAAATAAATTCAATTTTTCCATTCTTTATTGTTTATAATCGCTACTGTTATCCCATTCGAATGGACGAGATCGATGTCTTCTGTGATTTTTCAGAATCATCGCGACAATTTTGCCCGATTTCAGGTGTCTCCCTGTCTAATTCGATCCAACCAAAGCATTCCAATTTCCCTCCGAAAATCTTGAACCCCACCTCCCGATGCTCGCCTCTTCCCAGTAATCCCGAGGACCACGATAGAGCATTTCAATTAAAATTTGCTCCGACTCGTCAAATATTTACGATTCTCCGATCAATTTCAGATTGACCGGTCCCTGCGCCTCCGTCCCTGTGTACACGCTATTTGCATTTCTCCTGTCATCGCGAAGATCCCACGAGCCCCGCGTTCCCCCTCGAAATCAACATCCCGTACAGAGCGATAAACAAAACCCCCAAAAATATAGGAAACCACACGGGGGGGGAGAAAAGCGAAAAAATCATTGGTCTTCGCGGTACAAATTACCGCGGTTCGCCGAAACCCACCCCTTCCGCCCTCCTGGAAAACTGATTTCCCGTGGAAATTTCTTTGTGACCGGGGCGAATATTTAAATAGCGAATTTTAATTAAAGTTTGCCCCGGCTCGTCAAATATTTACGATCCTCCGATCAATTTCCGGACTCGCTTCTTCCTCCCTCGCGCTCGCCCCCGCCACCCAAACAGCTCTCGAACCTTCTTTTTTTTTCTGTCCCCCCTTCTCACTCGTTCGTCGCGCGACATCGTCCCTATACATTTATTTTTCCTTCGCGGCGTGGAGCTCGACGTTTCATCCGCGAGGAACAAACGGAGCGGCAGTAACGTCCCGAGAACCGCCGGAAATAATTCTCACCGCGAGAAAAACGGTCGCGTTTGTTTCATCCCCTCCCCCAACCACCCGTTCGTTTCTCTTTTTTCCACCCTCCTCGAGGATCGTTCCCGTTACCCCGTCGAATTTCTTCTGGATCGACGCGACTCGAAGCAATTCGAGAATGAACGCGATAAGGCTCGCGAACGTTTAGGTCGTTCGATCGTGAAAGGCGACGGGAACGAACGATCGCTTCGAAAGGCGACGATTTTCATCGACACAGCGCGGAATACCAGTTTTATGAAGTATTGGGGAGCGTCGAGGGACTTTATCGTTAAACACGGGGCACAGGATTTTATTCCCCATCGACCGGGGTTGGGCTGTTAGGAGAGATACTGTCATCGAAACGAAGATAAAGAAAAACTGATCCGACGAATCCGATCGGGATTTTCTAGCTGACGTTACGTTTACGAGCTTCCGGGAAAGCGGTTGAAAGCTTGGATAGTTTAATTAGTGTTCGAGAAATTTCGTTTATTTATTTACGGGAAGAAAGTAATTCGATTTTGGGCGTCTCATTGAAAACACCGAAGATGATTTGATATGGTGAAACTCCTGTATGAAAGTACTTTATGTGCTATGGTGTACAGTTTATCTAATTCGAAGTAGATTGAAACTAAATCAATTTTTTAATTATTTTCTCACGCTTCTTCTGATGTAAACAGATTTTCAAGAGAAACTCGTCCTACTGAAAATTATTATTATCCCTTTCTACGAAATTTCGATCGAACGTTTTATCGTTGAATTAACGTGTCCTTAAAGCTTGGAAAATTTTGGAAATTCAGTTTGGGGGAACTTTCTGTAGGGAAGAAATTTAGGTAGCAACAGTTTTTCTATTTTGTCTATTTATGTGCTATGGTGCACAGTTTATTTAATTCTAAATAGATTGAAACATCGAAATTTTGGAAGAATTAATTTTTTAAACCTCTGAGTGCTACCATTTTTATATTCTCATACTTTTTCTGATGTAAACAGATTTTCAAGAGAAACTTATCCTACCAAAAATTATTATTATCCCTTTTTACGAAATTTCGATCGATCGTTTTATCGTTGAATCAACGCGTCCTTAAAGCTTGGAAAATTTTAGAAATTCAGTTTTGAGTGAACTTGCTGTATAGGTGGAAGAATAGATTTAGGTGTCAACAGTTTTTGGACCCATGAAAATCGCATAGTTGGTCCTCGTGGTGTCCTGCATCGATCGTTCTCCCTGGGGCCAAATGAATTTCTGAACGCACCCTCTAAGCCCTCCCTCTTCGTTTACCCTCGACCATTCCGAGTATTTCACCCGAATGTAGCGGGCAGGTATGTATGTGTAACCAATTTTGCAATCACGATGCTTCCAGTCGACCGCCCAATAAATCGCTGAGCGATTTCGAGAGTGGATCGGCGATTCGTTCATTAGTCGGTGCATAATGCAAATTCGTTAATTCTCGCCCACGCCTTTCAGCGCTCTCCCTTACCTTTCCCCACCTCCTCCTCGTCCTTTAATTACAGCTGTTCCTGTACGTTGCTCGTCAAATACGAACGACCAGTATTTATCGTTATTATAGTCACTTTGAGAACGTCGCGATAAAATTAATAATTCGTCGAATAGGAAATAATATATTCCTCTGGAGAAGAATTTTATTTTTAAGGTTTCACCAATTTCTCTGCAATTTCATTTTAGAAATCAAACTAAATATATTTGAATACCTTCAATGTTTAAAATAACAGAAAGGCCATTTTTAAATAGTTACTTTGTGTATAGAAGAGATTTAAAGAATATTAATGAATGAATTTTACAAACTATTGTCAAATTATACTTCTCTCCTGTCCAGAATAAATTTTGTAAACGACACGTTTTACCATGCTGTTTAAAATAATAAAAATATTGAGGTGGCGCGTTTCTATCGGGCCACTCTGTATGTAGCAGATGTCTGTAGGTAATTTCGCTGGCCGTTAATTAATTCGACCCATTTAATTGGCACATGACGTTCTCTTACTGACCCAATTTTCGTTTCCACGAGTTTACCAAACGGACAGTTTCAAATTTATTTGTACATACACCGACACCGCTCGTATCTAATTTGATTTATTCAAACGATAAGATTTATTACGAAACTATCTGTTCAATTTACATCGTTATTAATGTATTCGTATCTTCAATTAATATTTACATAAGAACTTCTTCATGTTTATCTATAGCTTAATTTGATAATATAATTTTCGCTATAATTTTCTTCCACTTTTTACTCGTTAAGTTCACTGAAGTTCTACTGTACACACTGTTAATTTTTAATAAATTATAGTTTGTTCTCACAGTATTTTACGATGACTCTAAAACCTTGACACGTCAAAAATAATATAAGTTTACTGTTAAAACAAATATTGTCTCTTCTTGAAGCGGGCTGTGCGATAACAGCACAAATTCAGTCCAGCGAGCATTGGGCTTCGATATGCAAATGATAAACCACCATTTTAGGGCAGGATGTCAACAGCAGACATAACTAATTCCTGGATTATAATTATATCGTACGAATTTGTGTCAGTGACAGAATAATCGTGAATTTGACAAAATCTTTCACAGAAGTAGCAATTTTTCGTCAAACATAATATCTGTTGTTAAATAGCTCTTTAATATACAATGGAGAAGGTCGTTCGATTTTCCATGAACTAATTGATAGATTCATTACCATATCAATTATACCGTTTAATTATGGAGACCGTGTAGAAGCCACGATTGAAACATAAACGTAAATTACAGCCTCCTCTAATCGTCGTTGTAGTCCAGAGTTCCACGTTTCTACCTAAAATGGGTGTGTGCTTGCAACTGTATTCTAGAGCTTGGCTGTCACGAATCAATTAACTCAGATTAACTATTAAATATCCCCTTAAAAAAATCTTCTACAAACTCTACATTTATTTTGGGACAATTTTATAATTCAGATCGTAGTTGAAAATGAATAAATAACGAGTTATCCATTTTCTATTAGCTATTCGACATTTTTACCTAGATGAGAAATTTTCATCTCTAATCCTCAGAGGAGAACGAGTGAGATGCAGCTAGGTGGGTGGGGGATAACTCCACAACAATTAACGAAGCAGAAACCGCGACAATTAGCGAGACAACGCTGCATTGTAAACAGAAGATTGGATCCAGCCATTCGAACTAATAATAACAAATCTGTCTCTTGTTTCTCACCTTGCAATTTTAGAGTTTTTGTAAAATGCAACAAATTCAAAATTAACGCAAGAATCCAGTTGACTTTGACCTTGACAGCTTCTTTGATTAATTTTCTTCTAATCGAAGACGATTTAACTCGCGGAGTATTATAATGTTGGACGTGTAATAGAGAAATGTTCGTGTAACGAAAATGTACCGTACAATAACAGTAGTAGAAGGGTGCAGAGACGGGGATACAAACAGAAGGAATAACGATGGGACGACTGTCATAACGAGGAGAATTGTGAAATGTTATTTTAGACATGCAGTGCTTCTCAAATTTCTCAACGTTAAAAATCAGTCGAAACTTTTTATGAAATGTTTCCATTAATATTCGGTATATAAAAATATTTCTATAAGTTCGCGAATCCTTAAAAAATTTTGATCGATGAATCTAGTATTCGGAAAATATTGTTCCATAAGTGTATCAATTTTGATGTATCCAACAATGTTCAAGATTGAACGCGCTGGTTTCCTAATCAAATTAAGCTGCAGGCGCAATTTGCTTATTGTGTCGACTTCGTACCGAGAAACGCGTGTCGTTCGCTGTTACAATTAGAACATTCAAATATTGAGGGACACTGTGATAGGAAATAACTTCTGCAACTCGCGGGGAACGTTCTACGGTGCATAGTGTTGTTCCAGCATACATAACCTGTTCTTATTCGTGGCTGCAGTTTGCACAAGGCTTAACCGTACATCGAAACGGAGCATTGGATCTTGTCAAAATGAAGCGTGCAGGCAGCCGTATCGATCAAATAACGAACGTTTCTGGATTTTTAAAAACCAATATCTCGATTCTACATCGACAGTAATTTATTCACAAATTTTTCAATCGACGAAACACAGGTTTCGAGTTTGAAAAAAAATTTTATATAAAAACCAAGAAAATAGCAAGCGTAAAATTCGACGTTCTATGCATGTTTCAAAGAAATTCGGTAAAATGATTTTACTCGAAATTTTTGCGCGGACTGTATCGTATTTCAATTTCACCGAAATTCCTGACATCGAGCGCAAAAAGTAATCGATTTCGCGTGAAATAAACCATGGCTAAAAATAAAATGAGACCCGTATATGCCTCGCTAAAAAAAACTATTAACTTTTTATTTGCAAGTTTTGAGGCGCGCAAATAAATATTTATTCGTTATGTAAACGATAACTGTTATTTCAAAGCTTATTTGGAGTATCCACTATCTCAAATAAAATTGATACTTCGGTTATTTCCGAATAAAGTTACGGGAAATAAACGTTTTTTAAATCAGTTATTTCTTCCTTTTTTTTCAAACGGAAAGCCAGTCTTCCCGCGCATAAAATAGGATGTCGATGACATAATACAAATATTTGCATACCGGATTGTACGCTACAGAAATGGAAATTTACGTCGAAATAAAAGTATCCCGGGTGAAGTCTGTTTATACGGGAAACGATCGGGGTGATCAGATTTTATGGTTCACCCCCGTGTACATCGAGACAATGTTTCGCGTGCTTTCCATGGGAATTTTCCGTCAAAGAACTTGAATCTCGAGGTCCGCCATGAATTATGAATACGCGAGGCTCCATCGACGCCGTCTATTTTCGTTCGATTTGAATTTTTACAGGCAATTTATTCTGCCGCGGAAGAACGAACCGAACGTATCGATGAATTATGATGGCGTCAGGGATGCCCAAGGTCGCTCGAATTTTCACGGAAACCGGCATCAACATTCTTAAATTAAATCTTGCAAACGTTGCTTGCTTTTTAAAATTGAGAGTTGTTCCTGTGTCCACGAAATTTAATGAAAATCGAAGACTCACCTTTTCTTTGTCCCCGATGTGGATCAGACTTTTCGCTTTGCCTTCGTCGAGGTAGATCTGCAGTCGATCTGGACTATTTTCTAGACTCGTTGATAAGAGAAGTCCACGTGGCCTCGTCGTCTTGAAACGCACTATCACCTCCTCAGTTTGCGTTTTCGAGTCCTCTGGCATGAGCGCTGTCATCTGTTGCGTTCCATTCAGGTGCAACGTTGACGCGTCTGAGAAGAAAAAAACACCAAATTTTAAATCATACAAGTCTTATGTAAATCATTTCAATTGCAATTACAAATTCGTAACCACGTAAATTGATATTACAAAAAAATTTTGATTCTTTCGATACGATTGACCATACTATTAGTAATCCATATTAAATTATTGCACGTTTCTATTACAATATTAACATTATCACCGGTAATTGGGTTATTTTAATACCATAATAATACATATGTTGCTCTGCGTTCGAAGTTAATTATTCGTTAAATATTGAAACGCGTTGGTAAATAAATTTAACGTCAAACCCTAAAACGGAATGCCGCGATACGATGCGGGAAATTCTGTGAAATGTACAGGTCTTCTATAATATTCCGTAAAATATATATTATTAGGAAAATTCCGTCTCACCTTTACCGCAGGTAGGGCCAGTGAAGGGTGTTCCGGTACAATCGCAGTGAAACCTATTCCACCCCTCGAGACAATGGCCGCCGTGCATGCAAGGCCGTGAAGGACAGTGGGATGGTTGGGAATGACAAGCTGGCCTCACAGCGCCTGCAAAATTGTCCAGGGGAACAAAATTACGTAGACAGTGACAAGTGTTTGCAGTTCTAGGACCGAATTCTTGTTTTCTTTACGAAACATTCCTGACCCTAAAGACCAGAAGAGGGATTAAAGGCTACCGGAATAATTAAATTATCGTTAATTCTCGTTTATTCGACGATCTTCATAATGAGACGACAAATCATATTTAAACAGGTGTAATTAATGTAAATGATTTGGGTCGGAATAATTTTTCTGCTGTTTCATTCTAAAATAATTGTTTAAAAATATTTTTCTACCATTAATTTAATTAGAAGATAAAATAATTAATTATATTTAAATGACCTGAGTTTCAATATGTTAAAAATAATATTTTCAGCGAAGATTAAAAAGTCGTTGAAAACTAAAGAGATTTGTTTTTTCTTGTAATTATTTATGGAACGAGATGATTAACGATACATTTTATTGATTTAAAAAATAATAATGTTATGAAAAAGTAGCGTAGGTTGGTTGAAGTACTTGTTAGAGTAACGTTCTCCCACAAGCTGTGGTGTCCGAGTGGTTAAGGAGTCAGACTCGAAATCTGATGGGCTATGCCCGCACAGGTTCGAATCCTGTCCGCAGCGAAATACTTTTTTTTCGTCGAAAACGATTTTTTTCGCATTAATATTTAATCCTCGTGTTATTTAAATATATTCTATATTAAAAAATAATTTTTCGTTCAAAAATTAATGAATAAACATTAACATTATCGTGGTTGCTATATACGTGTATGTATGATAAGGTAAAGTTTCACGTCACCTGCACATTTTTCCTAATCCATAATTTTCATTTTATTTTTCATTCGTGCAACACATTGAAAATGCATTTGTTTATACAAATCGAACAAAAGAGTCGCGTGCACAGGTAACGAAGTATTCTTCGCGTGCCAATTAATGGTCGGTGAATGATAGTATGAAAATTGACATAATAAATTAACTAAGCTATTGTACCGTGACTAGTAAACATGGCATGTATCTCGAATGACGTAGATTGGAAGAATATAGTAAATATGCTGCTCGTATCATATAGAACTATGTACGATGGATCAATATTTCGTAGATAGATCGTATAACATAGTGCATCGCATGATTATCAACGTGCCACTGTCGTACGTATAAGAAAATTACATAGCTCGCGAGTATGAAGAAAAATGTATCTTGTAAATATAATTTTACACGGCATAATTAAATTTGATGTTGACGGGAGGAACGTTCGAGATTAAATTTTTTAATTAAACTACTTCCTAATTAAAAAATTTTCACATCGATTCTCACGAATAGCACTCGTACGCGAGATTATAATTTTTACAGCCTGAACTAAAAATGAAAGAATACGAATACGAAATTTTGTCGACACAAAAGTAATATATGTTGTAAATAAATTAAAATTTCGATGATATAAATTTACAAAGATCAAGAAGAATCACGTTGTTTTAACGCAAGATAATACATAATCTACAAAATTTGAAACTGGATAATCACAGTATGGTTACGGTAATGAAATTAATTTTTAAAGTTTAATAGAATAGAATCAGTTTTTGAAGGGTAATGTAAATTTTAATGATGTGGAATGTTGAATATTCGCTTACCAGAGTCCTGTTGCTGTGCATATCCAGCTATGTCAATCGGTTGACTGTTTATGACAAGATCTCTCAAACAGCCGACGTAACCTTGCCTCAAGGCACCTGTCCACAATACTGGAGGCACTGTTAGGGGTGCAAATGGTGCTCCTACGCCGCCAATATATAATAATCCATCCAAATCTAATTGCGAGGAATCACCTGGAAAATAAAATTCATTTCTCCGTTAATCGCAACGTCAACAAAAATATATTTTACTACAGAAATCTGAATTTTCGAGAAAAACGTAACTTTAATCATTTTTGGGCAACTTGAGGGGGCTCGTGGTGAAACAAAGGACAACCCATGACGTACCCCCAATTGTAATATTTATTAGAGGTTACTGTATCATAGCTATTATGACTTCACTGTTAAAAAACTATTCTCCACGCGTTGAAATTAAACGAGACGTTGCACATTCTCAGAATCAACTCACGTTTCGTATCTAGAGTACGAATCGCATAAAGGGACGCACCTTTGCTTCTCGTTCACGGGGGAACCTTTTTCAAGCGCCATTTAAAGAATTAAACGAACATGATGTTGCATTTCGAGGCTGGAAGTGTTAATAAATTGCTGCCTGTGGCGTCGAATCGACACAAGCGTATCAAGAACTAACTTTCGAGCCACTTTTATGGAAAACCACTCTCGACAATAAAAATTTCAACGCTGCGTCCAAATACCAGGAACGTATTTACGAATTTACATTCGAGATGCAAAATACTTGATTTTATATTTCGATAAATATTTTTATCTTGCGACCAGGGTTGAAACGTATTCAGATTCGAATCTTTTAATTTATATTTATATTCTTCTCAGACCACCCATCCCGTCCGCGCGCGCTCCATTTTATTTCGTTGCATATTTGGACGCCGGAAGTGCGCCCGGTCCGTGAAATAAGTGCTCAAACTATCGCTAATTATTCGGCCTGACGCTCAGAGACCGTTGATGAGGCCCGTAATTCAACGTTAATTAAAAAGTCGCGGGAGTCGCTTAAAGTCTATTATCCTGTGCAATTTTTTTCGTTCTTTTTTTTCGGTACAAAACTAAATTTCCCTCTCGTGAAACGAGGATGCGTGGAGTGGCGGAAGAGGACGAGGGGGAAGTTCAGTGGCGGCGCTCGAATTGCCCTCGTGCGTTCCGGGATGACGTGCCTGATGAAAATAATAGTCCCTCTTGGGGAGACCCTTTCCCGCTGGCGTGCCTAATTGTCCAGTAATCTTTTTGCGAGTACCTGCGTTATTTCAAAGGTAAGAGATATTACGATGGTTACGGTGGCGCGCGTGGCGAGCCACGGGAAACGTTGAAACACGATTGTTCGGCGTTGTTTCGACGATCCTCGAGAAAAAGGCCATCGAAAACTTCTTCTTAAAACACGATTTACAGACTCCAACAAGTAGAAATTAACCTCAGAAAATTCGACTGTTCTCCAATTTCAAACTAGGGCAGCTTTCGTGGAAATAAATTTGTTAAGTACAAAACGAATTGGATTGTTAGGTGTTTATATAGTTTCTTCGACTCCGTTTCCATCGAGCAGCGAATTCAATAGTTTACAAACAGGTCATTTTCGAGTTACGCGGAACCGTATTCTTCTCGAAGAATAAGATTTGCACGAGGGAATTCTATTTTACAAGATGGACAGAGGGATGAATGGAAGATACCACGAATGAACAGGAATACTGAGGGACGTGGAACTCGGGAAGAAAAGAGATTATAGACGATGAAGGAGACCCAGGGCTCCCACTCTGAAAATTGTTACCGCCGACAAGCGTATAAAAGCTCGGCGAAATGCTTGATTTCCTGGGAGCGTCGGGGTCGGTAACCATAATTTTCCAGATAAAATTTACGCCTGGAAACTTTATTCAACGCGGTATCGTGGCTAGTAATCGTTGCATTAGCGTCGATCTTCGTTAATTAGATGTCTGACCCCGGGGGTACGAAATACGTTACGCTTCCCACAAAATTCTGGTCTTTACATTGCACGAACGCGCAATCCAAGGATGAACTTTCAGAAAATCTCTAACTAACGATTTTTTGCGAATTTTAAAGTCCTCTCGTTGTTTCAGCAAATAGGATTCTCATTAATATCCGTCCATATTTATGCAAATTCATAAATAACCAACAACCCTCGACAATACCAATTTACAATTTGGATTAAACTCTCACATATTTTTTTAAACATTAATAAATACATTTTGATTATTTTGTTTTTACCTCCTATCAATGTTTACGCACAATCAAATTATATTCTATGTTTATGATAAACATATCTGTACACACTCGGTAAAAAATTCTTTTGTAAAATTGTTATTTCTGTAAAATTCGATCGTTTCGTTGTTATGTAATCGTGCAAAATTCAGTGTAGCGACGTGATCAGCAATTATTAAAGCAATTATTCCGGAAAATGGGCCTTTACTTCGAAATTTGCTGATCCAGCCAGGAGCATTTCCGACGAAGCGCGAACGCAGTGCTCCCGGTGCATCGCGGTGCATCGTTTCCCTGCACCTGACGCTTATTTACATGGATTTGCAGTATTATAATGCGCACGAGTCCGCGACAGTTTGACAGTTGAACATTTCCGTCTAGATTCGACACATTAATAACACGCATATTCCTTTAACAGTTCGACGACGTTGCGTCTGTAAAATAATTACGAATGCAACGTACTCGACGTTGTATAAAACAATCGTTATATATATATATATATTCTCCAATTAAAAATACATTAAATTTCAGCAATTCTGTCCAGCGATATATTTTTAAAACATCGCGAAAGTATTTCAGTTATTAATAGCTCAAATGCTTTCCCCAACGACCGAAAATTTGTCCTCGATTGGGCAAACTATGAAACACGAAATTCCAGTTATTTTATAACCACGTGACATATTCGGATGATTAAATCTTGCATGAAAGGAAATTTGTACAATAACGTGGAAGGGAGGCTCTCTTGTGTAGCAGAAATAACTCTGATAATAACATTAATTCCAATAATTATTTCATTTGCGAATGTCATCGCGTCGAAAATTAATTTTAAAAACGAGAAATAACTCCTTTTACGCGTGGACTTAATCAAAGAACAAAAATCCGATCGTTATATTCTATTTAATTTCTTTGTGGTGGTTATTCGGAAATTATTTTAAAAACATTCGCTAAATTTATAAAGTAATTACCTGTTCGGTAATTTAATATTCCGTTCATGAATAGAATAATTACTTAAATTTCCTAATTAATTTATCAATTCCTGAATTATTATGCATAATGTACTATTTCCAGTATGAATACATTTATCGCACAAATAGTCATAAACGATTTCCTCGTAATTCATGTAAATGATTTCTGCTATCAAGTTATTTTATGTGGATTATTTTCAAAATTTTTACTTGATCATCAAAAACAACTTACAGTCTTTTTACGCAAACAGGAATTATTTGAGCACGTATACGATGATGACTCTTAAAACGAACACGTGATTCGTAAGTTGAACATTTTTATCTTTCCTTGGAACCAGCGAAGCGTGCAAACTGGTGTCGAATTTCGCTATCGGTGTACGTAAAATGAACAGGCCAACCGCGGAGCGTTCATCTTAAGAATCATTACACTTTTTGGCCGCGTGTATACACGTTCTTTGGGGCGAAAGGGTTAACGTTATTCTACCTAAAACAGAAGTACGGTACTTTGGGATTAATATCACGAAACGTCCCGTAGCAAAGCGAAGGAACCGGCAACGCGCCGACCGACGAACGTAAACCAAATGGGTTCGTATAATTGCTTCAGATTTATCCTAAAATCCGCTGATCTAGCTTGAAACAGACCGCCGTTGCGGTGTGCTTTGGCGCGTAATTCGCTTCGCGGCGAAATATCGTGAACCGTGTACAAATTTACGCGGGGATCGCGCGCGCGGCGGTTTCGATCGATCGTCGGTATAATGCCGCTGTAATAATGTTTGCTCGCAGTCCCGTTGACTGACCGTATCTTTTTCGGGACTGAAAAAATTAGCCGGGCCAATTAATCATCGGATCGCCGCGGGCCACGGAAATTGCACGAACGTCGACAACGAGATCGTCAAACATTTCGCGACTTTCCAGCAGTGGTTCACGAAACAACAAAAAAATTAATTTCTATCTCGATGGAAGTCGATTACCATCGAATCTCGAAGAAATAAGTTACCAAGAATGTTTGCTTTAAATTATTTTATTAGAGATTAATTTAATTCTGGTTTGAATCAACGATCACGCGGTCGCCAGAATCTTATTTTCGGCCATAATTGGGTAGAGAAAGGAGAAAGAAACGGCTAATTTGTTGGCAAATGGAATGAAATTTTCGTGGAACCGAGCCACCGCGGCGGCCATATCCTTTCGTACGTTTCACATTTTAATTTTCAGTCTGCGTGCATTTTCATAGCGAGCTCGGAAAGGCAGCGAAATTACGTTCCCAGGGAACCTCAACCTGGTTTTACAAATTCGAGACAAAGTTTTTAGTTCTCAAAAAATGTGCCTTTATACGCAGCACTTTCTGGCACAAACGATTATAACATATAGTTATTTATAATTACGATCGATATTCAGCAATAGGAGTTTAAATTAAAATTTGAGGGGGGCCAGTTTTAATTTAATTGTTTACGGTATAATTTTAACGTTTTCGAAATAGAACGAACGAGAACTGATTGCAGAGTCTTGGATCAGGCTAGGATCAAACTTTTTTTGCGTGTTACTGGCGCAGTTGGCTCGCAGGAAACGTTCACACTCCAAGAATTTGCGCAAACTCGTCCCACTGAGGTGGCGAAGCACAGTTTTCAGGCTAAAATTGTTCAAGGGTCAGATTTCAAAGGCGAGTTTCGCAGCCAAATTAACTGGCCGTGTAATGCGGGCGACCACGAAGGGATACGTGAAAGTTTTGACAGAAGGGTGTGTAAGCACACAATTTGAACGTAGTTGTAAACTTTTTCTGGGCAATGACGACAGAGACGCATTTATAACAACAAAAATTATTAATACTTTTTTGCAAGTATCCATGAGCTCTATTTCCAGACTAAATTTCATTGAAATATATTCACTATTGTAGGAGTTATGGTCGTTTGAAATTTCGACCACTTTTATGGGGTTTTTGTAATTTTACAGGGTTAAGCAACAACTTACAGAATATTGTTAGAATCTCTACATATTCTTCACTAAAATACGCGTTGTTTGCATTTTGAAACATTAAAATCCTCCAATCCGTTCAGGAGTTATGATGTTTTGAAGATACGCATGAAATATTAATAGAACATTCCTTCCTTGTCAGACATTATATTCTCGGTTAAGAATTTTTTTCTCGAAAATGCGTGGGAATTCAGGGGTATATGTATTAACCAAAAATGATTGTAATGGACCCCTGCAACCAAAAATAATTTTTTCAGAACGATTTGAAATTTTTTTTTTCACCGAAAATTTAAGCATTTACAGGAATTTTTTTCTCGAAAGTGCTTAGGATTTCGTGGGTATGTGTAATGATAAAAAATGATTGTAATTGACCCCTGCAACCGAAAGTAATTTTGTTAGAACGATTTGAAATTTTTTTTGATCGTCGAAAAATTTAGACACCTACCCCCTGTCGATTTTTCTTAAAAATTCGTTTTTCATTTATAATAAATTTGTTTGATGCTGTACGGAAATGTTGTCTAGTACTTTTTTGTAGGTATCCATGAGCTTTATTTCCAGACCAAATTTTATTGAAATCCATTTACTATTATAGGAGTTATGGTTCTTTGAAAATTAAACCACTTTTATGGGGCTTTTGTCACTTTCACAGGGTCAAGGAACAACTTTTTTAATATTGTTAGAATTTCTACATATTCTTCATTAAAATACGCATTATTTGCATTTTGAAACATTAAAATCCTTCAATCCGTTCAGAAGTTATGACGTTTTAAAGATACGCATGAAATTTCAGTGAAACATATCAATGGTATGGTCAGACATTATATTTTCGGTAATGAATTTTTTTCTCGAAAATGTGTAGGAATTCGGGGATATGTCTATTCACCAAAAGTGATTGTAATTGTCCCCCGCAACCGAAAATAATTTTTCCAGAATGATTCGAAATTTTCAGCACCTATCCCCAGTCGATTTTTCTTAAAAATTTATTTATAACAAATTGCTTCAAAGGCAAAGAAAAATCATGGAATTAAAAATATTTATAATATTAAAGATTAGAGTATTTATCATATCACCGATGTAACAACAGCATAATAAAGTCTGCGCACAAAATGACACGACCATAAATCACGAGATACGTCCCCTGCACAGTGGCGTATGAAAGTTTCCGGCTAGTTGCTCTCCCAACTTTCCTTTTGAGAGGGAAAACAATGACGAATGTTGAATAACACGGAATTAAAGTATAACGAGCTACAAGATACAAGTACCATGTAACCGGAACATTTATCTCGTTTTCAAGGCAAAACTTCTCCGCAAAAATCCTAGAAAAATAATTATCTGCACAATTTTGCACGCCGTTGTATATAAGTTTGAATAAAAATAATAATCCACCAGTCTCTAGCGTTTCTCTTTTATATTTGAAACTTAAAAATGCCCGCTTCGTAAACTCGAGGAATTTTCGAAACTCGATAAAATCTTTTTGCCGCGAGCAAATGCACCCTAAACCGTGGCGGCACGGTTACGTCGATGTCCATTGGTTTTCTGATAAAATAAGGTGTTAAACATGTAACATTCGCGATACGAGTATTTCCTGGACTATCGTAAATCGAAGTATCGTAAATGGCCGGCGGATAAAAGGCGACGCCGGAAATCGTTTGACGTTAGAATTTAATGCCGCGAGATTTGCACGCTGGCCACGTACCGGAAGTAGGACGGAATCCGAAAAGAGGACACGGGAAGAGAAAATGCGATTTCTTCCGCGCACTCGACCGCCATTATTTGATCTGGACGACGAGGAAGTGTATAAAACGATTTCTGTTTATTTATCCCTTTTAATAGAGCCATAATCTATTATCTCAAGTGACTGGGTTATTTTAATACTGTAAGTTGATCACGTTCGAAGTTAATTTAAGATAGAATACGATTTCTTTAATGTACTCGAGCGCCATTATTTAATCTGGACGACGAGGAAGTATATAAAACGGTTTCTGTTTATTTATCCGTTTTAATAAAGGCATAATCTATACCCGACGCCGCCCTTTCCGTTCTCCGCCGAGCATCGATTTCAAAAACTCGCGAATAAGTTCGAGATTGCCTGCGTAGAGTTCTGATTGACTTCGTAGATCCTCGTGGAGATCGCGAATATCTTTCAAATGGCGAGAGTCGAGTGTGCATTATCGTTCCGGAAAGTTCTCGACACGCGTGTCGACGAGAAGTTCTGGAAGTTCGATATCGAACGGTGAAGTTGCCCGGAAAGGTAATACAGAAGGCAACGAGGAAATAAATTTCGCGTTTAAATTTAATTTTCGGGGGGTGTCGAGGCATTATCGTAGGTCGTTCGGGGGAAAAACGACCACGGGGGCACAAAGAACTCTTTGCGACTAATTCGTGCTTTGATACCATTCGGACCGTTTATGAAACGTTTCTTTTTATCGCCGGCAACTGAAAAAGAGATTTAAGCGGCTCCTTTTCAGCGAAACTCTATGCGCATTCGAAGAGTTAATTCACGAATTGCTTTATACGCAGTTTTTCACCGGTTGTTAATATTCTCGAACGTTGAATGTTAAATGTATCGTCCCCGGCTGTAAATAACGCGGGGGAGAATTGTTATGGTTGTTTCGACAAAAAGCCAATGGCGAGCACGGTATTAAACGCGCTTTTATCGCGTCGAGCGTGAAAGGGACGGGGTAACGAAGAGTCCAAGTGGTAATAAAACTACAGGAATGTATTAAAAATAGAGGAGAGGAAGATTTATTACGTCCCACGCACGAAACGGTTAGCTGCACCTGCAGATAAGTGTCCTCGAGTGTGTAACTGTGAATTATGAGTGGCTTGCTCTCCTCGACCCGGTGCAATTTTTCCTCCTTCATCGTTTACGACGCCCAGCAAAACGGGATTCAGAACTATGCTCGCGCGATTTAATGGCCGGACACGACACGCGATTACAAGAAAATCGATGTAAAATCGAAAGAAGTTGCACCCTATATAAAGTTTTATATAGGTTTTATAAGGATTTATATATATAGTATATTCTTTGGTGAACACTTTAGTGCACCCAAATATGGAGACTGCTTAAGCAATTATGAAAAAGAACTTTAAATTTCTTGGTGATACAAGGAAAGTAATATACTGATTTGAAAATATATACCTATCTACAAGTGACTGCTTGTTTCAATTTAATTAACACTTGTTATTACGTACCTGGTGTACGAAATTCGACAGTCCAGCCATCGACAGTGACGCGTCCCTCTCTTTCGACGCGTCGAAGGGCCACGTCGTGCCACGTGCCATCGTCGACCCTCTTCTTCGAGGACTTCACCTTCTCGTGGCCGCTCCCGAGGTCGGCGTGAAGATACAGATGGCCGCGAAAAATTTCGAACGCGAACAGATCTTGCTGCAAGAAGAAAAAATAGCCAACGTCAGCGTCTGCATTATTGCAACGCGTTGCTCGTCTGTGGGCAGAACTTGGAGATTGGAGTATTATTCTTACGAATATAAGAATCTTGTAAAGAATCGTAGGATTTGGAACAAACAACTTTCGACTTTTGATACAAATATATTCCAACTACTTTCTTCACAAAAATCCTAAATATTCTAAGGAATTTTTTTCTCGAAAATGCGTAGGAATTCGGGGATATGTCTATTAACCAAAAATGATTGTAATTGACCCTGGCAACTAAAGATAATTTTTGAAAATATTTAATGAATTTTCACTGAACGTAAATTGACGGGTAGAGCGAATCGAAATAATTTCTGCAATATCTCGCGAATAATAGTTACGCGGCGCGGTGTGTATTTATAAAACGGGCAACAGATACGAACACGAGCCTGGGAAGTATTTCTTGGGCGGAATACGGTGATTCCGCTAATGAGCAATCCGCACGAACTCTCGGTATCCGCGTTGCAACAAGTCCAGGGCTTTCACGAGGGGAGCCCGGTTTTCGCAACTTTCCGATTTATTTCGCGCCGTTTCGTGCCACGCGGTCGTGATTATTCGCGATTTTAACGCTCCCTTGCTTTATACGTTGAAATATAATTGTGGGAATTACGCGGCGGTATTGTTAAATCGAGATAACTGCACGCTGGAAACGAAAAGCGACTCGAGTGGTGAAAATGCATTCTCTCGTCTCCCGTGTTCCAGAAACTGTTCAGATCGATCCCCGAAAGCATCAACTTTAGTATGTTCCTACCGTCCAGCGTAACGAATAACTAAGGTTTTAATGGAAGCATTTTGTTACCATTAAAACTTCGTGTGTATCTATAATCCAGTTATATTAAATTGTATGATATAAATCTATACAATTTATAATCCAGTTTTATCCCACACTAGTCATATAATCGATAGAAATAGATAAAACATTTTTGGGTGCATGGAGTAAAAGTAAATATGAAAATAAACATAGAAGTCAGCATAAATTATAATAGTTGATACAGTCATCGGATAGAGGATGAAATGACCTTTAAAATGAGCGTTTGTACAAGTCCATAGCTTTATTAGTTCCGGAGATATGAGGATTTTAGTTTCAAGTCGATGCGGTGGCTAGTTCCGGAGATACGAGGCTTCGAAGTTTTGTTTACGTTTCATTCGGATCAATGAACTCGCGCGCGCGACAATAGTAAACAGTGCGTAGTAAATTCTTGGAAATACTACGACTTCCGCGTCACGCGACTGTCTCGACTCACGTGCGACAAAGAGGTACAACGCGACGCGCCAGACGAAGACAGTGATAGTCCAAATTAAAAAAATACACTTTTCTTTACACGACGATATCTCGAAAACGGGTAGTCGGATCGTCAAAAACCAAAAGCCATTTTACAGGGGAAGCTTCACCGCTTCTAACAGTCGCTTAATTTTGGATAAAGCACTAGTAGTTTCGGAACTGTACGCGTCTAAAGTTTTAGTATTTTTAATACACATTAATGGGCTTTTCTGTTCTATGATACTGGAAATTGAAGATTCTATTATTTTCTATTAACATCGACTAATTCAAATCAGAGCCTCTTGATAAATTTCATTTATCACAGGTGAAACAAACCTGAAACTGGATTTTTATATAAAGTGTCATTTGCCTGCATAACACTTTGCTTATTTAAAACTTCAATAAATTACATAAATAAAATTTCATCTGGTCTCGACAAAACTAGTAAGAATTTCTTTATAATTCTAGAAAGGTTATTGCAAATAATAAAAAATAATTATAAATTTATTTCTCTTTAGTACATAACACAGTAAAATATTGTGTATGCTTTGTCATACCAGTAAAATACTCATTTAAAGCACAAAAATCCAATAATATAGTAAATGTAGATTACGAAACAATAGACAATTAAAACACACACACACACCACGTGAATGATAATGGAACAAACACAATGACTCAAATAATCATGTTACATTTCGACTCCAAAACTAAAAAACTACAAGAGGCGAAACCAAAGCAAGAGGACTGTTTAAAAAAATTGCTCGCCACAGTGTTAAACTATAACTTTCCACTAAAAACGCTTCTCTCCGTTCGCTGGCATCCACCGCGTTGCTCGACATTTTGTTTCGAGTATCGCGACGCTCTTTTCCAACACGCTATTTCTCCGGTCTTCGATTGATCGGTTTTTCTCCTTTTTCCCGAAGTTCCACGGGCACTCCGCGTTCCCCCTGTTTCTCCGTCAAACGGTTTTCCACTTTTCCTTATACCCCCATCCGCCGTGCAATCTCCTTCTGATTATTCGACTCGATCGATCCCACCGTGGGAGGTGGCTTTTAATGGAAATAACGCGAAAACGTTTCTCGGCGACTAATCGAAACGATCGCGTCGACGCGGAACACTTCGAAAAACGAACAACCAACGAATCACGAAATTTTCAAGAGAGCAATTAATGAAGTTCATTATCCTTCTATTGCTTAATATTCGTCGAACAATTTTTTGTATCCTCGATATTCTTCATTTCATTCGTGTTCATTGTGCTCAAAAATTAAAAAGAAAATCATTTGATAACTGATATAGATCACGAAAACATTTCACAATCTATATAATAAAAGTTCTATAGAATTTATATTTTAATGAAAAAGAAATAAAGGAAAAACATTACACAGATGCTAAGTTATGATTTTCTTCAGAAACACCCATATACTCGAAATGATCGCCACGATACTTTAGGCACTTCCTCTAAATCAAAGAATTTTTCCAACAAAAGTTACACAGCAATCACTTGACAAGAAATTAGCAAAACAATTTTTATTTAAGAAAAAATCAAGGTCACTTCGATTTCTTTAACAAGTTTTTGTGCATCAATTGACGCATCTTTGTATTCTCTTTAAAAAAGTGTAAGAGATCTTAGGTCGAAAATTGACTAGTTTAGAAGCTATTTCCATTTACGCGGCACACTGTGCGTTGGTGACAATTTCTTACCAAGTTTAAAGTACGATTGTATGGAAAATACGTACCCTGGAGTGGGCTCCGCTGCGACTGTACATGATCAGTCCGTTGGGCTCGTTGGTACGAATTTTGAAGGATATGGTCCCGGACTTGGCCGCCTTCCAGGGTGGCAGGACCTGAAACAAACGAGACAGTCCACTCTTAATACGTCGCTCCATGGCCGCTGCCGTTACTTCTGAACAGAAAGAAAAAGAGAAACGGAAGGAAGAACGAAATCCCTCGACGTCCACCCGGAGAAGAATGGCGGCGGCGGACAGCGTCGGGGCGACCCGTCGTGTTCGGAATCCAAAATTTCCCTGCTGCCCGTCGGTGAGCAGTCCATTCATCATGCACGATGGCTTAAATAATCACGTGTCCCGTGTTCGTGGAATTTTTACTTCAATTTCGAGGCGGAACCGGGCGCTCCTGCAACGGACGCGGCTGAGTGATTTACGTACGCCGTTTCGGGATCGAGAAATTCCGGGGTGCTCGATGTTAATCCTATCGCGGCGAATTCCCGTTTCCCGCTCGAAGGGAGAAGAAAGCAAAGAGAGAAAAAAAATAAAAAAAGAAACGGAAGAAGTAGAAGCCCGCGACTCCGCGAAGGAAAGTAGGCGGTGGATGGCGAGACGAGAACGTTGACAAAATGTATTTGCGTGTGTCGAGTCCCCGCCGTTGGGGATTTCGGAAGTTTTTGCCATTGCCTCTCTTTCGTACTCTCTCTCTCTCTCTCTCTCTTTTTCTCGTGTCACACCGAAAATGGAGATGCTTCGTCGGGGGAGAGGGCCTCGAGTGCTGCTCGAATTCGCGAGACCGGTGGAAATGTTTAACGGAGGATGTCTGGGCAAGATACACGCAAACTCGTGTGAAATGTGGGTGAGGATCGGGTGGACTCGTTGAGAGAATCGTGAGAACTTTCGATGCGTGTGATAACTGTGACCAACCCCAAAATTTTCAATTTTATATATACAGCAAGTATACCTAGCAATTCAGTTGATTTTCATTAATGAATCTTGAAATGTGAGGTAAATGGCGTTTGGAAATTTAGAATTTATACATAATGTAATGGGCAAATGGATTTATGTGAATATAGACACATGGAAACTCGTGTGAAATATGAGTGAGGATCGGGTGGATTATAGAATCAAAAATCTAATACGAAGTAAGAAAAATCGACTAATTGAAGTTCTTGAGAATAACGAAGGTCCTGCACGTTGCTAAATTATTGTTATAACTTAATTCAACTGTATTCTTAGCACATGAAACAAGAATAAATCAGCTTTCTGTAATTCTTCCCTTTTTTATACAATCTATCCTTCTTTAGCAAAATATCGTTTCCTAACACAATTTACACTTTGTTTTTCGTTATTTTAACAGCGACACATAAATGTTTAAGTCATTATTTAGCAAACGATACAACCAGAATTCATAAATAAAGAAACACATCTCTAGAATAAAAAGTACTATAGTTTATCCTCTCAAGTGGGCATCGAACGTTATTCTCGATAGCAAAACTCTCCAATGTGCATTACTTTCGATAGCAAACTCCCCAGCGAACATCGAACATCGAACATCGAACATCGAACATCGAACATTAAGAATGGCGACCTACTAAAACCGCGTCCCTACGGTCAACTAAGTCGCGTTTCCAGGCTGGCGCTTTTAAATAAAAAGGATTTTGCACCCTCCGTTTAACATCTCGACGAAATTATCGGACATCTGTTCCATCGACGAGAGCGACGCGAACGCGCGACACGTTTTTACAGTGGCATTCGCGGAGCCACGAGAAAGAGAAACGAATAATGCCGGGGGAAGGAAACCGAGCGACCGCCATTGGACCCATTTTGTTTGATGCGGATTCATAACGGCCAGACGCGAGCTGCATTATTCAAGAAGCACCCCTGACCTTATAACGTACCTAGACTTTAATAATAGCCACGCTACTTTCGACTATCGGGGCTCTAATACTCTGGACGAGTTGTCTTTGGAATATTGAACGTCCCCTCTGCAACTGTTGCTGCTGCCCAGCGACGTGTCTAGACACTTTGGCACCCTGGACCAACCGGGACCCACGAGAGGAATTTTACAAAATTTAATTTGGGGGTTGTTTACTCGATAAAATGTGAATGCAGGTCTTTGTACAATATGGACAGGGAATTTTCACGGAAAAATATGTCAAAAAGGAAACTTCGTTTACAAGAAAATCAACCAATTTTTAGGTTCATTTATCTCGAGTATTTTATTTGTTAATTACAGCAAGAGTTTGCTATTTTAAATAATTGTCAAACTCGAAAACATAAAAGTTCATTATTAGAAAGAGAAGAATCACAAATTTGAACCGTAATAAACTGAGATTTCACGGATATTTCAATCCATCCGTGATCCTTTTTTAATACCGTCGCAATCTCGATTTAAAACCGAAATTACACTTTCCATTCCAGTAAACTTCACCCGCCATTATCCGGTTTGCTCGGGAGCAACGTAACAAGAACGATAAATGAGCCTTAATGTATTCCAAGGGGAGCACTAAATGCTAAGGCGCGAAACTTGCAGTTTGCATTTCGACTTTTTCATACCGCGGCTTGTTCATTACGCTCGCGGACGACACCATGGGAGAAACTTTACATAGAACAATATTGTCTCAAGGAACGTAAACAGCTATTTCTTGTTACGCTTTCGTGCGTTAGAGGGACTTCCACCGTAGTACAGCATAGATTGCATCGCGTGACTATTCTATTTATCACTAAAAACTGTAGCCAAAATAAAAATGGAGAAATAGATACCACAATTTCGTGTCTTTATTCCTTGGAACGGACACGGACACGGACACGGACACGGACACGGACGTCGCGGGTTCTTTGTCCAGCGGACGCCATAAGCATTCAAAATTTCCTGCCGGAAAACAGACTCTTTTGTTTCTGTGAACCGATTGTCCCTCGAAGCAGAAGGACCTGTAATTTCGGATTCAAAGCGGTTCGGCGGGGAACCGTGGCCCGTGGTACGCGAAGTGTAATTGCGGTTCCATGACAGTCGGGCCAATTTTCGTGATGAAGAGCCAGGTCGAAAACTCACGGTAACGAGGCTCATTATTTATACTTCCTGCCTTTGTTTCCCTTAAATTTGCCAACCCTGCCCCGGCTACGGCATCAACTTGGCGCCTTCGTTCCTGTTCGTCGAAACATCGTTTCCAGCATCGCACTGATACGCGTTCTGATCGCAATTAGTCGCGAAATTTTCGAACTCGCGTCGCATGTTTTGAATTTCTCGCTCAGAGTTGCGAAGCCTCGCTGGTAATTAGTTTCCTCACAACTACGGTATCGTTCGAAACGACAATAGTAACCTGATTCGGTGGCTAAACTTCTTTTTTTCTCATCAAAATTGATAATTTCGTGGTCATAACACTTCGTTCGTTCGATTTGATTAAATTTTTTTTTAATCGAGTAATTGAGTCCTTTTAGATTGTATTGTATTTTTAACTAGTTTTATGCTTTGAAAATATGAATAAAATTTACGAATCGTAAATTATAATTATAATAAAAAAATATTAAAACTGAATAGTGTTAGTGGAATTATTAATATCCTTTTCATCATTTTTATATCTACAAATAATTTGACTAATAATAAAGGGATATAATTTATCATTTATTCAACTATGACAATAACTATTATTCATACCTAGACAATTGTGATTATACACCCACCAATTAAAAAATTCAAATGCAATTACTTGAAGTTATAAAATAATCTAAAATTCCCATAAATGTAAAATTTCAAAACAGAAACTGAATTTCGTGAATACACGTGGCCAATAATCAATAATTTTCATTAACAATCCGATGGTTAAACATTAAAAACACAATTTAATTTGCCTAGTTTGAGTGTTGTAAATGTACTCAGCAAAATTATTATTTTATTCAACGTTCGAAACGTTTTGTTAATTTTCATGACTTTGCCCAACATTATGCTAATATTCTTAACTGTCGCGCAGTTGCGAGTAGGTACTGAAAATAGCTTGTTCATCTTCTTGTTGCTCCTCCATTACTTTGTTCAATCTCTGTGCATACAAAATCATCCCCAGCGTAGAAACTCAAAGGTTTATGTAAGAAAATTGCTCCGATAATTCGATCTACCGAGAAAAGTTAACGAGATGAAGCGACTAAGAGCATATTAGACGCTGGCAACGTAAGTTTCTATATGCAGACCACCGTGTATTGATTTTTCGAATAGCAACAGTCTTAAAGCAGTCCTCCCTGGAAAGGGAAAATATTTTTCAACAAAGATTCACGTAAAACCTTGATTTGCATCTTTTGTATATTGGAAGAATATTAAAGTTCTTTTTCTGTTTCAAAACTCGATAAATTATTCAAAACGATTTTTATTTTTTAATTCACTCGATAAAAGAGTATCTCTAATATCGAATTATTGGATCCAATTTTTAGTTACGAGTTTATCTCATTGAAAGAAAGAATTTACCGTGTTTTTTTGGGAAAATTATTCTCTCCTCGATAAATTATACAAATCGATTCTTATTTTTCGATAAAAGAGCCTCTCTAATATCGAATTATTGGTTACAAGTTTATCTCATTGAAAGAAAGAATTTTCCGTGTTTCTTTGGGAAAATAATTTTCTCTAGTTTCAAACCTCGATAAATTATACAAAACAATTCCTATTTTTCGATAAAAGAACCTCTGTAATATCGAATTATTAGATCCAATTTTTAGTTACGAGTTTATCTCATTGAAAGAAAGAATTTACCATGTTTCTTTGGGAAAATTATTCTCTCCTCGATAAATTATACAAAACTATTCTTATTTTTCGATAAAAGAGCTTCTCTAATATCGAATTATTAGATCCAATTTTTAGTTACGAGTTTATCTCATTGAAAGAAAGAATTTACCGTGTTTCTTTGGGAAAATTATTCTCTTCTCGATAAATTATAGAAAACAATTCTTATTTTTCGATAAAAGAGTCTCTCTAATATCGAATTATTAGATCCAATTTTTAATTACGAGTTTATCTCATTGAAAGAAAGAATTTACCGTGTTTCTTTGGGAAAATTATTCTCTTCTCGATAAATTATAGAAAACAATTCTTATTTTTCGATAAAAGAACCTCTCTAATATCGAATTATTAGATCCAATTTTTAATTACGAGTTTATCTCATTGAAAGAAAGAATTTACCGTGTTTCTTTGAGAAAATTAATCGCGACACTCGTTTCTAAACTGTATCATGGATCATGACTGTTTGCCTATTGCAAAACGATCTCTCGACGTTTAATTCCCTTCCGTTTTCGAAAGGGCTCGAGGAACAAAATTCCCGCGATAACCAACAGAGAAGAAGAAATCGACGCGGACGATTAAACCGCGTGGATATCGGAGCGATTAAAAAGACGGGAAACGGTGAAGGTAAACGCGATCGAAAGTGAAAAAGAGACCCCGACGAACAAAATATTCCAAGCGTCGAGTACAGCGGTTGCTGGATCGTCCATTAACCGGCGAACGAAATCGATCGTTTACCGCCGTTTTCGAGCGTTATCCCGAAACAGGGGCGAATGGACAATCGCACCGAGGCGGAAATGGAAATCGAAGATCACCGAACGAGAATGCATCCGAATCCCAGCGTCTGCGTTGCTCTCGCGGGAAAAACTGCGGTTAACGATTTCGTGAATTCGTAACATCGAGGTCCACGAGGCGCGACGACAGAGTTTCGAGTTAATCGACGCTTGGGAAGTTCGTTCGTTCGACGACCGATTCGGTACTTGTCCGACGCGTCCGCCCAATGCTCGACGTTTCTACTTAATTTTAGGCGAGAGCATCAATTGTTCTTGCTGTACTATTCGTTTCGAAAATCAAATATAGTATACATTAATTGTGGTATTTAATTCCATAAACTCGTTCCAAACAAGACACGTAAACATTTTTTAGTTATTCTGACAGGTGTAGAAAGACTCGTTTCAATAATTAAATATAATATACATTAATTATAATTTAATTCTCTAAACTCTTTCCAAGGAAGATTTGTTTCAAAAATTAAATATAATATACATCAGTTGTAACTTAATTCCCTAAACTCTTTTCAAACAAGATATGAAAATATTTTAATAATTTTGGCAGGTGTAGAAAGGTTTTGTCCACTAAAGTGGTGAAGTGAATAAACTGTTGGACGAAGAATACGAATGGCTTGAAAATTTTGCAGACCCACCGAGATTACGTTTGTTCTCGTTCGACGTCAGTCGCGGTCTCATAAACATGCCAAAGTTCCCTCAGAAACCGAAGCAAACGCGATCGAGTCTGTCCCCCGATAAAATCAATCTGGCAGAGTTTTTGATGCGAGTGGTTCGCAAAGAAACGCGGCTGATCCGGGAAACCGAGAGAGGAAAGGAGATACGGGGAGACAAAGCGAATTGTTCTTCCATTTCCCGTGCCGGGGAAATTCTAGGATGAAGGATCGAGGCTCGGTGTGTCGCTGGAAGGGCCGTGGATAAGAAAAGGAGGACGAGGAAGCGTGAAACTCGAGAACGAGTCCCTATCGTTAACGCGAATACTCCCCTCGCTTTGGTAATGAGCTCGTTATCTCCCTCGAAACGCTTATTAATTGCTTACCTTGTTAATTAGGAGAAAAATGTTCCACCAAAGAGGCTTTTCCCTACTTTGCCTTTGTTCCTATTTAACAGCCGTCACGGTCAACCCGTTGAAACCTATTTCCCGTGACGACTGACGGGTCGCGCGGCCGAAAACTTCGCGCGTTTGTAATTAAAATCAACGTCAACGATTATGACGAGTGCAGATATCGATGTTCTCGTTACTTACGACTATCGTCATGAACTTTATTTTCTCGCGTCGAAGACGAATCGAGCACGGATTAAATTTCATTTCGTAAACGTGTGAACGATACCGTAAAAATATGTAGCAATTTTATTGTTACCTTTCGAGCGATGGTTTCATTTTTCAATTACACAGAAAGGAAAGAAAAATCTATAGCTTATTCTGTCGATAAAATAATGTCTCTTTCCAGGTTAAAATAAAAAGACTAAATATAAAATTGAACGTGGCCGGGAGCTTCCCTTAAAGCAAACATTTCCGATACTCGGTTCTAAAAATACAAATTCAGAATAGAAATAGAAATGTCCGAGAATAAAATTGCACGTGACAAGTCTCACTTACGTCTCAACACCGGAACTACCAACACAGTCAAAATGACACATTCGTAATTTTTAATAAAATTTGTAAAACTCGACTGAATTCTCGAAAATTTACAGTAATTTTCTATAAGAGAGTAAATAAATTCTGTAAATAAATGCAGTATAATTGTTGGTAATTTCAGCGTTAATGCACGTCCTAATTATAAATAGAAATACGTTCTCTGAGAATAAAATTGCACATGACAAGTCTCACTTACATCTTAACCAACACAGTCAAAATGACACATTCGTAATTTTTAATAAAGCTTGTAAAAAATTTACTCGACTGAATTCTCGAAAATTTGCAGTAAGTTTCTTTGAAGAAAGTAAATAAATATGGTACAATTGTTGGTAATTCCAGCGTTAATGTACGTCCGAATTATGAATAAAAATTCGTTCTCTGAGAATAAAATTGCACATGACAAGTCTCACTTACATCTTAACCAACACAGTCAAAATGACTCATTCGTAATTTTTAATAAAATTTGTAAAAAATTTACTCGACTGAATTCTTGAAAATTTACAGTAAGCTTCTTTGAACAGAGTCAATAAATACAGTATAATTCTTGGTAGTTCCTAATTATAAATAAAAATAGTTGTAGAAGAAAATTGATCGCGAGTTTGAGGGAACGTGTGATTAAAAATGGATTAAACGCCGGGAGTAAGAAGTATATCAGAGAAGGGGAACGTTTACATCATCGTTGGAAAGCAAATCCCATCGGGCCGGACGCGAAACCATTTTTGCGAGTCCTCGAGGACCGCCGCGATGAATCATAGAACTCGTTCCAGGGTGAAGTCTCTCGAATTAGCTGGGAATGAGAAATCTCGTTTAGACGAGGTAGCTATTCTCTTCCTCTGTTCCCGGCCCCTCCCCGCCCGACAATTCCTGCCCTCCGCACTCGACCCGCCCTTCTCCGTTTTCCCCGCAGAAATTCGTCTGGAAAGTCTGATCCGCAAAGTGGTGCTTCGTCGTGGCACGGGAGGAGGATATTTCATACCGAAACTCGGTCTTTCGCCCCCGCGCCCTTCGACGTTTCAGCCTCTAACCCTTCCTCTTTTCGACCCTTCGACACCACTTCGGGAGAACCGTCTCCCATTCCCCGTCGAAATTGCCAACGGAAACGGAAACGGAAGCCGCCCGGAGACGATCAATTAGAAAAGTTAAATTACTTGGCGAAATAAATTATTTACTAATCCGTGGACTCGACCCGTCTAATCCTCCACGACGTGTACCAAACCACGAAATTCGACGTACCCCTTGCACCACGGTCGCGACAAGTCAACACTGTGGAAAATGTATGGAAAATTTGGAGAAACAATGCCTCAGCGACGAATTTTCCAACTGTAGTAGCTGTTTCCTGCGTTGGTCAAAATTGGAATTTAGTTTGAAATTAATAGATTGCAAAATGGGGTACAGTTTTCTTGAGTTGCACCACTTCGTTGAAAAAACAAATGCCAGAACATCGAATAAAAAATTTAATCTCTGAGAGTCAGTTTTTGTACTAATGAATAATGAATTTTTAACGATCACATCTAAAATAGTATGAATTTAATACACACACATGTTGATATGTATGTTGACTGGTTCTGAAGTTTGACAAATGGTCATTTCACAATTTGTCTACTTTACGTAGACGGTTCATAAGAATTACTTACTATTAAACTGGGGATCTTGCAAATTCATATTTTTGTTAATAGAATTAATGATATGGAAGCTTTGTAAATCCCTAAATATAATAATTCGTATTTTTAAGTATTTCTTATATTTTTGCATATTAAGTACATTCTATAGTTTAATAAAATATATGATTCATTTGAGTTACAATATATCGAGTCATGGATTTGTCGAGGATTATAAAACATTAATGTCGACGGTGCACTCCGACGTTCAGAGGAATCAAAAGGCAAGAAACATTTGTCAAGAGGATGTTAAACATCGATAAACAATGCGACATCCACGGTAAATATTTTCAGGCGTGCACAAACCCCGGCATTATCTTTCGACCTCTTTCGCGAACGAGTTCGAAAGCTGCAATTTCTGCGGAGATTCCGGCTAATTAAAGTTGCAAAAGCGCGACTCGCGGCAACGACTGTTAACGTTTGGGTACTTCAGAGAATTTTCAGAAAATTGCAGCTTGAAATGCTCCGAATGGTCCACGTAAATTATAAAACTGGAACGTTCCCGACCGGGCAATCCCGAACAAGAAACCCCGCAAAATTCACGCTCCCGTCGTTTCGAATTCGCAGACGCGCGACCAAAATAGCGGGGCATGCGGTTTGGAACGAAAACGTTTCGAACGTCTTTTACGGTTGGCGGAAACAAGAACGGCACCCGTTGCGGGAATATGTAAATCGCTGTTTGTCCGAGAGAGGCTTATCAACCGGTAACCGGGCACAGAAAATTCCGCGGTATTTACATTAAAATGTGCATTAAAATTTCCACGTTTCGAGATATGCAAATTAAACGGTGACCCGCGAATTCCGTGGCACAATGGGCGCCCTTATCGGCGCATCATCGGCCAAAAGTTTCGGCGCAATCGGCGCAAAAATCGCAAAATTGTACGCCCGCTGGAAACCGGTGGGAAAATTAGGCGACCGTCTGTGCCCCGTGCGCTGCACTGAGTTATGCAATTGGGGCGTGTCGTATCTTCCTTGGTCGAAGATAAATGAAAGCAGCCCAGGAAACAGCCGAATGATATAAAACGAGGTTTGTCTTCCACGGGATCTCATTAACGCTTATCTTGTAATTGCGACTCTTAACGCGCGAGACCGTATCTTATCGCGTGAAAACGTTTGATCTTTCCTCTTGTTCTCTCTCTACCAATTTACCACTCTGTACCCTTTGTTTTGATATCTAATTTACTTTTTTTAGTCCTATTATATTATTTACTTTTACTTTATTTTTTATCTTGAACGATAAAAATTTGCAAACGTCCACGCGGTCGTTGAAACGCGAAACGAACGGACGTGTCGAAATTGGTGAACTTCCTCTGGATAAACTACTCTAATTAGTGTAGAAGACCGAACACGCCGAACGTAATCAGACCCTTTTAATCACCGCGAGGTCCGAGTCGCCACGGACGTGTTTGATGTTCAATTTCTTCAGAGACCGAAACCGAGGATGGTTATGGGACTTCTTTGCTAATGGCTTCGCCACAGGATTCGTGGAAAACCGCAAGGACCTCTGACTGGTGGACACGCTTAATCCGTGAAAGGGATGTTGGGAGACACATCGAAAAATTCGTTTAACCTGGGACTGGGTAAAATTACTTCGAAGTAATGTGTATGTTCGACTCTGGGGGACCTGGGGTTTGGTATTTGGTCGATGCAATAATATTTTCTGGTCGTCAGATTAACGTTAATATAAATTATACTTCGTGTAAGATGGATCCACAACATCTTCCTAATTCTATTATAAATAAGTAAATTCATATTAATACAATTTATAATTTGTGTGTTGTAGGATACATTATTACGTTTTAAAATCATCCTGTAATAATATTTTCTATTCATCAGATTAATTTTGATATGAATTATTCATTCTTTCAAGATGGATCTATAACATCTTCCTAATTCTATTATAAATGAGTAAATTTATATACCTAATGACACAATTTATAATTTGTGTATCGTAGAATACATTATTAAGTTTTAAAATCATTCTGTAATAATATTTTCTATTCGTCAGATTAATTTTGATATAAATTATACTTCTTTCAAGATGGATCTATGACATTTTCCTAACCTTAATTCTATTATGAATAAGTGAATTTCTATTAATACAATTTATAATTTGTGTATTGTAGGATACATTACTAAGCTTTAAAATCATCCCCTAATAATATTTTATATTCCTCAAATTAATTTTGATATAAATTATACTTCTTCCAAGATGGTTCTATGACATTTTCCCAACCCTAATTCCATTACGAATAAGTGAATTTATATACCTACTAATACAATTTAAAATCATTTGTAATTATTTAAATTTCATATATTATACAAAATCACAATATTGTAAAGTCTCGACAAACCCAAAAGTTTATCAAAATTGATGAGATCGAACAACAGTAAAGTATAAATTAATTCCCTGCATCGAAAGTCACAGTTAACGGAACGAAATAATTTCCGCGATGACTTAATAACAGTTAGGGGTCTCTGTTCGCGAATTACCCCGGTTCTCGAGGAAACGTTAAAACGACCACGACAAATAAACAAACGCGAAAACATCGTCGAAGTCCGCGCAGCAAAAGTCGCGGGAACACCGTCCCCTGTTTACGAAGTTAAGTACTGTTATAAACAGTCTCGTTAAAACAGGGCGGCGCGCGTCGGAGGGCCGCGAAACTTTTAAAACACCGTTTTCTCCGTATTATACTTAAACGAATATTTCGCGATTCGCCGGCGGACTAATTGTTTGCGACGTCGTTTGTTTCACGGAATTTTAATAGCTCGCGAGACGAAGCTCGTTCGTAGTTCCCCTCACGTTTGACGCCGCTCCACTCGTTGTTGCTATTTATTAGCGTCCCCTCCCCTCTCCCTCCTTCGGCGATCCAAATTTTCCGTCGTAATTCCGTATATTATATCGACCGAGCACTCGTTAAATATTCATGTAACGTTTCCGTTGAATATCCATCGAGCCATCTATACGGTGATCCCCGGGACGTTCACCTGGCGAATATCCGCGCGACATTATAGCAAGAACATGTCCCATGCTGCGTGGGATTTCACGTAGAACGTATTGACGGGGATTACAGACGCTACCGACATTATTGCGCGAGTGGATGTCTTCGGCCTGGGGCGTTCCATCTTCCAGGGAAATTTAATGGAAGTAATTCGAGCGAAGTCGATTCTTCACGCGCACGTGGAGGCTTCGATTGTGTACGATTATTAGATATTTCATGTTTGTTCGTCTCATTAGAGAGTAGTGTCTCGATCCTCTAAGAGAGCATTTTTTATTTACAATCAAGGGTTGATTTTTCGAATATAAATAGAAAATATTACGTTCTTGAGATTGTATTCGAACATTTGTCGTACATTGATATTATTTGTAAAAAGAATTTTATATGAAAAGAAGAACTCCCTCTGCGAGTTTAAACTAATAATTGTTAAATACATGTCAACATAACTATTTGAAAATTTATGTAATCCTCCATTAGTTCATTATTTTTCAAATGTTTTAAAGGAAAGTTGATTTCCAATTACCAATTTGGTAAAAATCAAAGTTAAATAAAATAATTTAGTTGAGATTGAGACTTCTCTTAAGGGTTGATGTCACTAATGTGAATCCTTTTAGAATCCAAAAATCTTTGAGGGAAAATAATTTGTGAAAGTGACCATAGTCAAGAAACACGACTGTAAGAAAGCGATTTTTCGAAGAATCGAAGAAAACCAATACTGCTCACTCAAGGTTCTAATTAAGGAAATTTTCTAAACAAACGATTCGAAGTAATTGTTAGAACTATCACTGAAAAGAGGGTTGCATGATGGGTTTGAAATTGAATTATTTCTTTTAAAGAATCGTGTGTACCAACATCGAGAAAGAACCCAACGACCAAGTTTGCAGTATCAATTAATATAATCTCAGTGTGGCGGTGGCTGAATTTCTATACGAGATCAGTTTCATTTCGTAGGACGTGGGCGAGTAGTTGCGCAACTCGTGGGAGATTCAAGCTATGCTGCCGCGGGTCGTAAGTTAGTTATGTTGCGAGGTAAGGGAACGCAAGGGACTGTACGTGTTAGGAGCCAAGGTTAGGTAGGACATCCTGCTCCTTGGAGGATCCGTTCTACCGAGGATTCAAGCCGAAACCGCATTCCCCGCGATCCCTTGGCGAATCGGTTACTGTCAGACCCCAACGTCCTCCGCAAGCAAAGAAATTAATCTCCATTTAAAGTTTCCTGTCTGGAAACGTCGGTTTTCCTCTCCTGCGCGCCCTTCCGGTTCGATCAGTTCCCATAATTCGATAATTCAGAGACGGGAACTCGGTTAACCGCCTCGAGGAACAACCCATCGTATTTTGAAAGAATTAAAAACAGAATGCTGAGAAAGAACGAGTCAAATTGGAATAATATAAAAACAATAAAGAGGGACTGTTTTTACCTATTATTGTTTTTCAACAGTAGAAACATTTGGATTTATCATTTCTAGAAAATATTAATAGCTTCCAAAACAGTAGACACTCCTAAAGGGAAAACGGAATTTCATTTCCACCGTTCTCCGCCGTTAATATAAAATAATATCAGAGAGAAGCATTGGAGTCCCGATTAAATTAAAAACAATATTAAACAAACTACGTTTCACCAAATACATTATCCAATATCTAATAAGCACTCTAAAATTAAAATTTTCAAAATGCACGAGGGAAGGTAATAAAATTACCCGTGATCGATCATTTTCAATTTCCTGTACAGCCCCCGGATTCGGAATAAACTCCGTATCGGATTCTCGCGCGACGTTCCGAGGCAGAAATAAAATCCTTTTAGCGTCTTTTTTTAACTTCGACACCTCGAGACGTTATTTTCGAAACCGATGGAATCTTTTCCGAGCTGGCGTGAAAAATTTACATCGCCCCGAGGGGAACCGGGTCTTGTGTAGATCGCGATCGCGGGGGATTATGTGCCCGCAAGTTAAATTACGTTACTCGAGCCACGAGAGTATCTGCTGAATAGAGACGTGTCAGAATGTCGTTAGTATCAGGGGGCTGACGGCTGCCATGAGCGATCTGCTTCTTGGAGAACTACGGAATTAAGGTCGACGGGATGTATATGTATATCGGATGACTATTAGTTTCACCGAAAGGTGTCCGTATAAATTAGCGAACGCGAATTTACAGATAAATCGAAACCAATTGCTGATCGAGCGATCCGATGTCTCGCTGATGCAGGGCTTCTAATAGAAGCAAATTGATCAGCCGAACGATTGAAAATCTGCGGTCACTAATCATGCCACGGGCATTGGTAACGTGAAATAGATACTAATCACAAAACATAAATTAACGTACGTGCCATTTGATTCCCTCACAGCGTTGCTACGTCCACGAAATGTTGACATATTTCTTCAAGTATATTCTTTAAGAATACACCGTGTAAAAAAATTTTAAATTATTCCCGTCCACGTTTCGATCTTACTTTTAATAAAAATTCTGTATTTAAAAACAACGAACTAGCTTTCAATATTTTGAATTTTTTCATAAGAATATTCTATGGATAGAGTCGATATTTATGACTTTATATATTGAATTTTAATTTACCGACGAGAAAAATAATTTTGTTGATGGGTGGATCATGGTTGTAATGGCGACCCTAAACGTCTAAAGGACAAATCCTCTTCTTAACTCTCGCACGATGCACCTTTGTGCGGCTATCAACGTGCTTGCCTGTACCTGCATTTGCCTAGAGCTGTCGAAGCAAAGTTCCCCCGAGTTGCAGAACCGCAAGTTGCCTCGTGCAAATTGCAAGTTTCGTGCTTGATGTGCAATGTTATAGGTCGATGCATAACCGCAAGGAACTATGTCACGACCCATAACGTGGTCTTTTGTCAAAAGTAGCCAGGCCGTGGCGCACGAAACTTATCTTCGCTTAACGGTTTCTCGAAGGAACAGTGAAATCTCGCGTTCGAGTGATAATTTTCCAAAACGAGACAATTTTTTAGAAGCCTCAATTTATTTACGATGCCATTAAAATTGGAAATACTGATCAGAGTGGTAAAGTTATTTCTGGTGAAAAATGGACTCTGATAAATTTCATTGAACGAATATTTGGACTAAATAAAATGGAATTCTAATTATAGTCATAGGAAGCAATTAAAATTTGTTTTTTTCGTAAGATTATGATTTAATATTTTATATAGCACGAGCCATGATATAGTGAAATGGGTTCGTATACCATTGAGAGTCACTTTTATTATCTTCCATAACTCTGGCAGTTAACGTCTTAATAACGTAATAATAGCTGTAACGAACATAAAATGAGTACTCACCTGGTGCTGTCAATATCTTATCGCTATATTACTTTTGCATAGCTGCTATCTTCGAAATCGAGAATATTTAGATGGACATTGAAAGAATAATACTTTCCAACTATTAATATACACACTGAATTGCTATTCTATGTGGCAAGTAACATAATTTTCACCAAAGTTTTAGCCCAACTCCAAGTAAAACTTTCAACTAAATTTTACAGAAAATTTGCAGAAAACAAATGTTCAAGTCTTGTTACAATTAACGGATCAATTTCTTTACTTTAGAATTTAAACAACCCTAACAAGGAAGTGTTCAAAATTATTTCTGTATACTTTCAAACTTGAACTAATAATAATGCTCATATTATAAAACTACTATTTCACCGTTAGTAAAAAGAAACACAGTCAAGAACTAAATCACTTTAACCTCCAAAAAATTTGATAATATTGGTCCCAACTTTTATTGTAATATATCAAAAATAAACTTGGATTCCTTTCCTTGTAAACACAAGTCGTCCCACGAGTAATGCAGCTTCATTCAATAATTAAATTGACGATGAAAGATTAAATCAATGGAAATAATTGACATGCAAAGAAAAAAGAAAGTAAAAACTAAAATTCTATCGTACATTGTCTTTGTTAGAAAAGACAGGTATTTGTGACTCCTCACGAGTAATGCAGCTTCTTCAGTATGAATTCAATGATTAAATTGATGCTGAACAAATACTAAATCAATGAAAATAATTTACATGCAAAAAAAAAGAAAATACAGCTTCATTAACATGAACTCAATTAAATCAATGAAAATAATTAATGTGCCAACAAAATAAATAGAAACTAAAATTCTATCGTATATTATCTCCCTTAGAAAAGATAGATATCTGTGAATGCTTTACATTGGACCAAGTTTGACAGAGTTTGAACCGGTTTGAGTGAAAGCTGCCTAGCAGGACGACCCCGACTGTGTTTCAGCGACCTACGTCGTCGAGTTCTCTGAATCTTAATTGTAGCAAACTGCCCGGAGCAAAAGAAATTTCCACCCATCCTACTGTCACTCTCTAGCAAGATGTTTCCCCCGCGTGCCAACTACCACCGACTACGGGGCACTGTCGGGTTCGTTGCACCGGGAACTTGGCACGCTGGTAGCCGAGTAATCGAGAAATATATATTCAAAGTTATTTCGTGTTTTCTTACCCAGAGCCCCACCGTGCTGCAGCTGCGCAAGAGTTACGATATTGGTGTCGTGGTTACGCGAAGGCATTGGGTACACACTCGTACAACCTCGAGCCCCGTAGACGAGAATTTAGAGAGAGCTTATTCCGCCAGGTGAGAGAAACAAAAAGGGGGTAGGGAGGTGGGGCGTACGTCTCTGTGTTACGTGTGACTCGTGTATGTATATAGGGTATTGGGGGGTACGTGTGTGTTCTTTCTGTGTAACGTGAAACGATCGTGAGACGAGCTGAACTGATCCTGTTAGCGGAACGTTGGGCCGGAAGTCCAAATTTCTTTGATGGTCTAGCGCTGGTCGCCGATGGACGGATAACCTTATGCACTCCTCCCTTTTGCCACGGAAAACGATGGTGATCCAGCGACGTTTTAGCCTCCCGCGATCTTGGCAAATCGGTTATTCTCGGTGCAACGGAACTCGACGTTAAAAAAATCTTTCGTCGAATGAAAACCGAGAACTTTCAACTCTGGTCAACTTGTTTCATTTCGTTTCTAAAATTATTGTTTACGAACTATTTGCTACAAACGAATTTATAGTAAAATTTAGGAGAACTTTTAATCACTGAATTTCAACCCTTCGTGGATGGGAAACTCGATCGAGTTGAGAAATATTCTTCTAAACATTCTAAGTTTTCTAGTCATTTTAAAATTTTAATGAGAGATTGTACAGGTCAACATAGGAAATCAAGAATACCAATTTGTTGAAAAAATTATTAACAAAATTATTGTTACAAGTTATTAATAAAATTTGTCCACCTACACGAATTTTTTCCTCGAAAGTGCGTAGGAATTCGGTGGTATGTGTATTCACCAAAAATTATTGTAATGGACCTCTGCAACCAAAAATAATTTTTTCAGAACGATTTGAAATTTTTTTTTTCACCGAAAATTTAATCATTTCCAGGAATTTTTTTCTCGAAAGTGCATAGGATTTCGGGGGTATGTCTATTGACCAAAAATGATTGAAATGGACCCCTGCAACTGAAAATAATTTTTTTAGAACGATTTGAAAGTTTTTAATTTTGTAGACAAATTTCAGTGAAACATGTCAACGCATGGTCAGACATTTTCGGTAAAGAATTTTTATCTCGAAAGCGCGTAGGATTTCGGTGGTATGTGTATTCACCAAAAATGATTGTAATTGATCCCCGCAACCGAAAATAATTTTTCCAGAATGATTTGAAATTTTTTATTTAATTTTTTAATAACTTTTTAACGAAGTTTCAATCAACGAGTTGGTATTCTTGATTTTCGTTTTATTTTGGCCTCTAGAATCTCCCATTAAAATTTTTCCCAGAGCTGGTCGAACTTAGCTAGTTTCGAGTGTAAAATATTTTTCTGATTTTCGAAATTTTCGATACTGTCAACGTCCCTGTTTCAGCATTGTTTTCACGAGCAAACCGATCGTCGTAATGAAGGCAGCCGTCACGGTGACGGGCATGGTTAGTCCGTTTTCGTCCTGAAAGAACAATTATACGTAGATTTTGTTGCGACAACATGCAGGCGGTGCGATTCGTTCCGTTCCTCTTTCCTCATGCATATCAGTGCTCGAGCTAAAGGCAATTATCAGACGTTCATTAGTCGCTCATTCCACGAGGCAACAGAAGATGATTCGATGACATGAATATCTATTATTGAGAACACGCGATCGCGACTTTACACGCGTCGTCAACGAGCAATCGAACAAAAATTTAATTTCACTCGTCGAGCAACGATGTTCACACGATCGAGAGTGACAACTCTTTCGAGGCGAATTCATTTTTACGCGATGATCGATCGACAAAGTTGCAACGATTCTGCGGGTTCGTGAAACTTCGCGTTCGTTAAAGTTCGACGTGTTAAAAGACAAATGATCCACGATGCGTACAGAGATGAATGAATCGTGACGAGATGAGTGACAGTGATGACAATACCGAGAGGAGCGAAGATTATTGCGTGCATGTGCAGTGACCAGTGGTGTACCTATAGAGGCTAGCTTTAAGATCGTGATCAAGATCCCCACGCGTGAACTATATACAAATCGTGACAGACTTCCTACCCATTCACAAGAAAGCTTGCGGGGGGAAACGATGAGAAATCGGCACGACTGTTCCACGGAAACTCGAGTCTTTCGTTTTTATTCAATTTTTATTCCCGATAAAATATTATATATCTCGTCCCGTGTACGGTTTTATTACGATCCGCGGATGGAGAACCGGTAATCGTCGGGTTACGCCGGGAAAAGAGAATTCTGATGGTATTATTAAAATATAGAGAGTCGAAAAAATTCGATCAAAACTTCTCCAGTGGAGAAATTCCCATCGGTTCCGGGTTACCCGGCGTTAACGCAAACCCCGGTTGCTCTTGCTTGATCATTCAAACCATCGAGGAGCACGGTGGATCGCGGACCGTAATCGAAAAACTGGATGGCAGTTCGAGAACTCGTCTCGAAACTTTTCATCGTCGTGCCGATTTCCCCCCGTTCCCGGTCCGCGTCGCGCGTTTCTTTCGACAAAGATAAAGAAAAGAAACGAACAGAAAGGTGGAGAGTAGAGCAGGGTACGTGAGTGGTTCGAGAAGAAAAGTTGGTGCTCTGGTGATCGCTCCTCGCTAAAAAGCTAAGTTTCGCGTGAGAGTTAGCCAATTTCTATATATATACAGGTCGTTTAACTACAGGTGGGCCTGTCTTTCGGGGACGATGCCAAAATACGACGACAATCGACCGTAGAAATTCTATTTTATTCTCAAAACATTCAGAATGAACGAATGATACATAAATTCGCGATAAATTAAACGTTATATTAAGCAAAATTGATTTCAAAATTATACTAAATTCCAAGAGAATAATATACTCGACCATGTTTTAAGCTCTCGAACGATAAAAAATAATTTAATTCTTATTTAAAAGAATTTCAAAAATAAATCTACATATAGAGAAGAATTTAAAAATTCTGTGATAAATTGAACGTAATATTAAGCAAATCTGATTTCAATAATGAGAATAGATAAATAGACATTATTTAATCTTGTAATGCACCATCAAAAATGAAACGAGTGACTATATTTAAAATCATTAAAAATTTCAAGAGAATAATATACTCGACCATGTTTTAAACCTCGAACGATAAAAAATAATTTAATTCTGATTTAAAAGAATCTCAAAAATAATTCTATATATAGAGAAGAATCGAATAAAAATTCTGCGATAAATTGAACATAATATTAAGTAAATCTGATTTAAATAATGAAAATAGATAAATATACATTATTTAGCCTTGTAATGCACCCTCAAAAATGAAACGTGTGACTATATTTAAAATCATCAAAAATTCCAAGACTATGTTTTAAGCCCTCGAACGATGAAAAATAATTTAATTGTGCTTTAAAAAAATCTCAAAAATTCTATAGAGAGGAATGAAAATTCCTTTAATTTCCAGAGAACATGATCAAATCCCCGAACGTAATTCTCGATTTTCGCCGTATCTTGGCAAGAGATTTCCCATCGGTAGATGAACACCCTGTATAAGTAGAGTAATTATATAGGTGCGTATCAAGTGGCCGGGCCAATCAGCGAGAAAGAGAGCGCGCTTACAGACACGAGCTCTCTGTTGCGCTTCATTCGCTTGTAATTCTTTTTTTGCTCATTTTTTGATAAATTTTTTTTTTTGATTGTTTTGAAAGCGTTGGATACTGAGGCTTACCAAGTGGGACTCTGGGCTGGTGAAGGTGACCACGGCGCCGTGAAGTCGCCTTGCACTTATCGTCGCCGCAGCCTTCTTAACACCCGGTCGTATAGGTCCAATTTGCGTGTGTGTCGCAGCCCGATTTTCGACCACGACGGCGCGCAATAGACAGTAACATTGAGAACTGATTTTAGAAATTTTGTCCACGGCTACGGTCCGCGCGAGTCAACGACTCCATCGGTCTTTGGAACGCTCTACCGATCCTCTGAGCCCGATTATTGCGATTACGATTCGTATTCTTAAGCTCGATCTGACGTTTTGGCTCGGCTGTTAGTTCGCTCGGAACGAGAGGGAGGGACACTGGAACGGATTTCGACAAAACGTCGCGCGAAAGTGATTGAGAATTGCGAGGGAACACGCGTAGGGGGTTCGCGTTCATTCGCTATACTCTCGTGATATCTGAACGGTGTCCTGAAAATGAAGGTTGATTAGTCGACGCTGTATCTGCTGATGTCCTCAGGTTGCTGCTTTCTGGAGGCCTGTTGAAATTACGTGATCGTTACGTTAATTTTTACGACTTAATTTTGGCTGGGTATCTGAAAATAGGACAAAGGGATTCTCTGAGCGCCGCGAAAGGGAGTCGATAATTTACTATCGAATTAGGAAAATAGAAATTCAGTTGCAACATGTATTATATACTGAGAACTATAGGTATGGATATTCATTCGAGTTCGTTTTTTTTCTGGAGGAATTGATTATCTATGAATTAAGTAAAAATCTCAGTAAATTCATTCTTCTGAAATTTATTTCTATCAGTTTCTATTATTCTATCTATTTCCATCAGTCTTCATTTTTATTTGCTAACTTCTGAGTTATCTATGAATTTACATATACTAAATTTTGTGAGTTTAAGCTTCTTCTGAGATGTAAAGCAAACTAGAGGCCAAAATATGAAACATGTAAACCATTTTTGACCCTGTTAATGATTCTAAACTTTCGACCAACGGTGCAAATATTTCCTCGAATCTAAACTACTACCTTTGTAAAAATTTACAGAGTGAAACTCCACGGTCTTATTTCCCCCGTGCTAACGGATATAAAAATCTAGAATGAAGTTTCACCGGATCGTGTATTTAAACGTAATCAAATACGACGCGGAAGGAAGCGGGAGTGCTGAAATTGTCTTTCCGAATAACCGATAAAAATTTTATATTCAATCGTAAACCAACTTCATCTCTTGGTTCGCGCTCGTCTGGATATCGGTTTAAAGTATCCGTTATCGCGTTCTAATTCATAAACAAATTTACGAGCGAGACGTAAATGCAATCTAATTAACGAATTAATCTAAAATTTTTGCTTCTTCGTAAACGAAACAACAATGTATGATAAAGAATACTCTAAACACTCATTTACAACAATTTTGGCCACCGTTTAAAATCAGAAAAAATTGAGAAAAAAATACAATAAAAACCAAAGATCTCTCACAAGCTTCTCAAGCATAATTGCGTGATGCCTATCGATTTGTTCGAGAATAAAGTTTGTTCAACTCTGGAAAGAAGCCAACGCAGCGAACTACAACACAGTCAGTGGCGAAACTCAGAAAATATTCGTTGTCTCGCAACATTCTTCATTATCGTGCAATAAAGTCAACGAAATCTTCGTTCTGGATAATCGATCGTTCTCCGTATCGATGCACATCGTTCGATCCTGGTCCACGCGCGACGGAAGCACGAAACAATGGCAGTTAATGCCGCGAGACTGTCACTCTTGCAATTACGGGCGGGTCGCGGGATCGAGAAGAGGGAAATTCGCGAATTCCATGATGTCTCGAATTTATTGGACCGATTATTTCCAAGCACCGGCGCGAACTCGCGTCTGATTATCGGTCGACATTTACGCTGTTCTAAGCGGCTTACAATATCCGACATATGTAGGCACGTCGAACGACGAATAAATTCTCGCGACTTTATGGCGGCGAAACGATCGCCGCGTCCTCGAATACAGTTTCATTGAATTCGCGGGCGTTAATTCTTAATTAACAACGTGCCCCAGATTTATCGTCCCTGTGTTTAATATTCCGTAAACTTTTATTCCGGAACCTGTTTCTGTCGTGGCCCGCCAATTTACAGTAATATTGAAAAACGATACATCATGACTGGTTTATGGATTTATTATTTCAGAATTGGAAAATTGTAAGAAGGTTGATTTTCATTCATATTTATACTGTTCTAAAGTCTCATGGCTATTTGTGTCAAATTTTATTCAGACTTCCATTAAAAATAGTTGGTTAATTCCAATTTTATAAGAACGAGAATAAGATATTTAAAAATATATTAACAATGGTAAAAATTAATTTTACGTCCTGGATATTTAATTCTTGATTCATGGATTTATTATTTGAGAATTGGAAAATCGCAAAAAGGTTGATTTTCATTTATATTTTCACTGTCTTAAAGAGTCTCATGGCTATTTGCATCAAATTTTATTCAGATTTTGATGAAAAATAGTTGGTTAATTTCAACTTTGTAACAACGAGAATAAGATATTTAAAAATATATCAACAATGGTAAAAATTAATATTACGTCGTGGATATTTAATTCTTGATTCATGGATTTATTATTTGAGAATTGAAAAATCGCAAGAGAATTGATTTTCATTCATATTTACACTGTCTTAAAGAGTCTCATAACTATTTGCATGAAACCTTATTCAGACTTCCATTAAAAATAGTTGGTTAATTCCAATTTTATAAGAATGAAAATAATATATTTAAAAATATATTAACAATGATAAAAATTAATTTTACGTCCTGGATATTTAATTCTTGATTCATGGATTTATTATTTGAGAATTGGAAAATCGCAAAAAGGTTGATTTTCATTTATATTTTCACTGTCTTAAAGAGTCTCATGGCTATTTGCATCAAATTTTATTCAGATTTCGATTTAAAATAGTTGGTTAAATTCAATTTTATAAGAACGAGAACAAGATATTTAAAAATATATCAGCAATGGTAAAAATGAATGTTACATTTAATTCTTTATTCAGAACGAATATAATTTCGTAGCTTTAAACGAAATAAAACGTAATAAAGCAGGTAATCAATGGTTAACACGCGTTAGAGCGGCGAAGTTTATTCGCCGAGACGGAGGTTGGGTTTTATATATCAACGAATTTAAAAAAAAAATTCCGAAGCTGATTAAAAGCGAATTATACAGCCATTATGTCGCGGTCCGCGCGGCTGGCTTTAATATTATCATGTTAATGCAACGTCCGAGGATTTTAATACTTATTGTGCCCCGGCTATGCATAATGTCACATTGAACTAACCACCGTGCAAACTTTCGACATGGAAAACATTGGCTGATAATGTTTTTCTACGGCGCTGCGGTCGCGCGATAATGCGAAATGCAAAATACACCTCGATAAATGGCACGGAAGAGTTTTCGCGCAATTATCACTGACGGAAGAAAAATTACGCGAGTTTTGGTGAATGAACGAAAATTGTAAATAATCTCTGACGGATACGCGGGAACGTGTAATTGCAGTTCGCGATATATTAAATTGGATTTCGGTAACCGATATGCTGCTCGAATATAACGCGATCGCGGAACGCTGGAATTTATCGTAAATCTTTTAAGTCCTGGAATAAAAGTTCGATATGATATTTTTATGCGAAATATTTATAATGCTGTTTAAAACATTACTGTGCTAAATCTATCGTTTTCTAGTTTATTACGGGATAAATTCACCGAATTTAGGTTAAATATCAACTGTTAGAAAGAATGAAAGAAGCTGTAATTTTAAAATTTATACGATCGAGGTGAACGAATTCAATCGAAAGGATAATGAAACTTACCAGTCATTCAAAGAAAATTCTTAGCAAATATTCGTCTATAATTAGCAAAATATCGCGACGATAAAAATGAAAATAATGATATACTTTCCCAACTCGAATAACATAATTTCTCGATTACCGATATAAATACTCGGATAAAATTAAACAGTCTGCTTAGTAAGTGCGATTAGGGGCGCATATCGCGTGCTACGTATCGCGCGGCGCGCTCTATCGTCGCAGGGGAGAAAAAAAGAGGAAATTCTCGGGGAATATGAAATTGTTTTTCCACCGGTAAAAACTCCAGGCATAAATCAAGTAGCAGGGAATAACGGGGACGAAGATGAATGCTCGTCGATCATCGACGCCCCCGACGATAAATCAAACGCCGACGACGCATTAAAACGCGAGGAATTACGAATACGCGCGTGGGCAGCGGCGCGTGGCATTATACGCGCCGGTCGAAATCGAATTACCGCGCAAAATAATACACACACGCAGCTACGAATCATCGTGATCGATATTAATACGCGAGTGTCCGGCGCGACGCGGGAGACGGTCGGGAGACCGTTTGACAATGGAATCGAATCATAAACCCGGTCCCGTTCCCGGCATTAAAGTGAATTAATGTTTCGACGAGATTGCCCTATAATGCCCCGACGCTCGTGTGTCGTCTATAGGAATTTAATAGCGGATCAAAAAATAATAGTGACAGGACCCGGGGTGCATGCACGTCGGTGGAAAATGGAACGACTCACGGCAACGCCGTGGAATGATAGTTAATTCGAAACGACATGGAAGGCTGTTCCGCCGCCGACGTTGATTGAATAAACCATTTTCTCGTAATGGCCGAACCCCGAATGGAAAATATCAGATTTCACGGGGCATTTTTACCTCTTTTTATTATCAGACGTATCAGCCGTGTTCCAAAAGTTCAGCGCTTTCGTTATTTGTATGGAAGAACGTGTCTGGTTTGTCGGGGAAGATTGTAATTAAAACTGAGATCGACGATGTTGGAAAAAATTAGTAGTTAGTTATTTAAACATTTTCTATAATTGTAATTTTGTTTTATGGATATTGGGGAAAAATATAAGAAAGTGTGTTTATGAATAATACATGTTTTAGAAGTGCAGATCGAAAATTCAAGGTCAGTTTGAAAATTATAAAACATATTTGTCAACACATAATATTTATCGAAATCAATTGTTATCTACTGGTCTCAAATATTTAACGTGTTATCTCTATTGCTCAATTACTATTACTATTAATATTACTATTTCACGAGAATTGTTAGCTCTTTTGATTTCATTATTTATATGAAAGATCGTGTCTGTTTTGTCGCGCTAAAATTACTATAGAAAGTACGTATTTCGTCCAGACAGATTATAATTAAAACTGAAATTGACGATGTTGGGAAAAATCAAAAGCTAGACATTTGAATATTTTCTATAATTGTAATTTTGTTCACTTTCATGAATATTGGGGAAAAATATAAGAAAGTGTGTTTATAAATAATACATGTTTTGAAAGTGAAGATTGAAAATTCAAGGTCAGCTTGAAAATTATAAAACATATTTACTAAAAGATAATATTTATCGAAATCAATTGTTCTGGTCTCGTACCAAAAATTTAGCGTGTTATCCCTATTGCTCAATCAATATTACTATTTCTATGCAAAGTACTATTATTATTACTATTAATATTACTATTTCACGAGAATTCTTAGCTCTTTTGATTTCGTTATTTATATGAAAGAACGTGTCTGTTTGTCGCGCTAAAATTACTATAGAAAGTACGTATTTCGTTCAGAAAGATTATAATTAAAACTGAAATTGACGATGTTGGGAAAAATCATAAGCTAGACATTTGAATATTTTCTATAATTGTAATTTTGTTCACTTTCATGAGTATTGGGGGGAAAATATAAGAAAGTGTATTTATAAATAATACATGTTTTGAAAGTGAAGATTGAAAATTCAAGGTCAGCTTGGAAATTATAAAACATATTTGTCAACAGATAATATTTATCGAAATCAATTGTTGCCGACTCGTCTCAAATATTTAACGTGTTATCGCTATAGCATAATTAATATTACTACAGCCGGAATATTATCCCCATATTGTTGACTAGATATTCAATGCCTAATATTGGAAGGAACAACAAAGCTATACTATTGCATCAACTTGATCAAATTTACCTTTGAACGCGGTATTGCGTAATTCGGAAGCCAAATGGCGATGTTAGATAACGCGAAACGAGCAATGGCGACGAATCGCTGTTTTATAAGAAAAATTTCATCCATGTTTGGGTTTTAGAACCCCTACAGTACAATTTCACTCTCATAATAAATGTAAAACGATGATAAATAGAGTTAAAAACCTTTTAAAAAGCAATTTCTGTATAGAACGTAGCTTGAAGGAATATTAATAAACGAAGTACTCGATAGAAGCAAATGGAAGTGCAAAAATGTTTTTCGAAACTTTAGTTAGCTAACTCGACGGGGAAATATGCTAATTTCTGTCTTTTTATGATTCTTTATTCGAGAAGATCATGTTTTTGGTGGAAGGAACTGTCCAGTAGAATTACAGAAACTCATTTTAACCAGGAAAGTATGGCATTCAGAGTTTAGAGGAACGATCGATAGTTTTGCTGTCAAGGGATCGTTTAACACGGCCATTAATTGCTACGTAATGGCTCCAAATATTTACCGTCCGAAGGAATTTAATTGGCGGTCGCATATAGGAATGCGTTTCATTATTATCGCTTTGTATAATTAACGATTAGTTAATAACATTTAAGCAATTAAATCTTCGTGCGTCGATCGCGTTCATTGACACAGGGGCTGCTTGCAAACGCGAAATAATTTAGTAGAATTCCTCAACGTGTACGATTAATCTTTCTATCCCAGCTATTTAAACAGCGATTTTAATTCAAAATACATTGAAACGTTCCTACATTCATATTACAAAAGAAAATTATTACAACTTTGAATTAAAAATAATTTCATGCATTGAAAATTTACTCTGACAACGTATTTACCTTTCTCGAAACTTTTCACTGTTTTACAATAACTTTTTGAAGTTTCTTTGTTAACCTCTTCATAATTCATTACTGGCTGTAATTCACAACAATCTTTAACGTATATTTCACACTCAAATGTTGAAACAGATTGCACAAATAATACAAGTGTCCACAATTTCTCAAATGTGAGAATAAAAAGGTAATATATTAATTTAGTTTATAAATGTAGTAAACTCGAGTGTTTTTAATAAAATTATTCTCCTTTTTATATAGATTAAATTCAAGAAAGTAAAAAGACTAATAGAATAAAATGTTAATGCTGTATATAAGCAATTGTATAATATTCTGTATTCATTCCTGAAGAGATTAATGATATAATCAGCGAATCTCGAAAGGGGCCAGATAATCACCTATTTTGCAATTCAAAGTTCCAGAATATTTCCGGCCGAAATTATTCACCGAATCCAGCTATTTCTGGATTCGGTCGAAATCAAGTGATCCATTTTGTGCGTTCCGTTTGCATCGGAATTCTATTCCGCCGTAGCATTTTCCGGAAAGACTCCGCTGTTTGAGAGAGATAGATAGAGAGGCAGACGAAGTCCTGTAACGAATTGCTGTTGATTCTATAGTGCTTCTTGAGCAATAAGGTCCCATTGCGAATGAATTAGCGTCATCAAGATAGTAAAGTCTCTTTAGAGTGAATTCAGGCTAGCAATTTAGCGAGCTACATTGTCGAGCACGTCCCCGACGAATAAATCCCCCGAGATCCTCCGTAGGATAACTTTCACTTCGTCTTTTATAAGATTTTATAGGATACTTTTGTAAGATAAATTTAAAGAGATAAGTAACAGAAACGATCCTCCTCTATTTCACAAAAGAGATAACCGGAAACTTATGATTCAAAATTAGACTGGCTAGGATAACTAATTAGGCGATACTAAATTTCTAGTGTACGTCGAGCACCTCTTAAATATCTTCGTTTATATAATTTCCAAATTCTTTGCACACAGTTTCTGGATCCATTAGCGTGGAATATTGATCTATGAACATATAATCCCCGTCAAGAATGAAAAACCAAAGTATTTTTCTACTCTCATTCATTTAATTACAAAATAGTAAAATTTTAATCACAGTTATTTCGTCGAGTTGGTCGCTAGTTTACAGCAAGCATATTGGTAAATCCGATGAATAAATATTTCCTGTGTTTCGCGGACCATGTTAAAATTAAATTCCGAGGCAAACTTCGTGTTTGTTTAACGAAGAGCGCTCTAAATTCCAATAGACGGGATCATCCATTGATAACGAAATTGCGTTGTTCGTGAAAGTGCAAGTTTTTTACTATTGTAATTCCATTTGTAGTACATGCTTTCTGGAAACTAGGAATAGTATCGAATCATTGCTCGAAATAAAAAAAAAAAATGAAAACATCTGTGTTCAACTATGTTACGTTACGAACAACCATTCTCTACATTTGTGTTTTCATAAAAATCTCTCGTTGTTTCCCACATTGTTTTCAAAATGAATAATTATGCATCAAACGTAATAAAACTGAACTGTTAAAAATATTGTTGAGTGAGGGATGTACGAATTTTCGCTAACGAATTGAATTATAGTCGAACGTTAAAAATTGATTTCCGTTCGGCAGCTCGTGCCAGAGACGGGGAAAATTTCTATCTAAATAAAAAATTTCATGCAACAAATAAACGATATCGTATATTTACTCTATTACTCGTGAAATAAAACCGAAAACTTAAATTATGGAATGAAATATTTCGAGATCAACGAATGTAGATTAGTTAAATTTACGATTAAATAAACGCCACGACAGCCTATATTTTTTTTATTATTTACACGTATCGTACAAATAAAATTTACTGTCTGTGGTTCGTGTAAATAAAAAATCGTTTCAATAAAAAATCCTACAAGTCATGTTAGGTATTTCGTAACATACTGTATGTTCACTGAACGAAATAAAATTTTATGGAAATGTTATTGAAAAAAGAATATGTTTTAAAAAATATAAGTTTGTTTAATAATGTCGAGTGACTGAGGTAAAATTTTTTCAGTTGTTTCTTTTGCAAAAAATGAAAACTCGGAGCTTCTGTCACGTGTTTACGTGTTCTCCATTTGACGAAAATTCGTAAGTTCGACAAAGGGGGTGGAAGCTGTAGAAGTATCGAGATCGACGGTGTCGAGAATCTTAGAAGCATCGTGTCTGCGCATCTTCTCGGAGTATTAAGGACCGTGTCATAAATATGAAAGTGCACGCATGGAGCTTGAACATTCGTGAAACTTTGATCCGACACCTGTGTATCTTCGTTACTTCCAATCCCATCAATCTTTGTCAACTGGTTTAACGAATCCCATCTACGTGCATAGTACAATTCGAGAAGAAATTTGAAATTGCCTCACCTTTGCTTTTAATATCGTGGATCTACGAAAAAATGTCTCAGAAAATGATCTCAAGATATTCTTTCAAAGGAAGAACGTAAATACTAATAAAATTTAAAAAGTACTGAGTGTTCGATCTTTAAATTTTTTTATTTTCAAATTATTCAAAAAAGGTACCCAAAATCCCTGAAAAACAGAGACAAAATTATATCGATGGTAAAATAAAATAACGGAATAAAACGCAGAAATATTTGATTAAATTATTTGCCCCGAATCTACGAAAAACAATTTTTATTGGATGCTACACGAACGCCACCGATGAAAATATTTCCGTATGTATTATGTACCAATGTGTTTGGAATACCGATTTTTTCATTAACGAATTCCAACGTTTCAGTATTTTGTTTGTTATTCCATTTTCGATGGTTAATACCCGAAAAGCAATTTGTATTTGGATGAAAGTTGTCCCGTTGAAAGGTGTATTTTTAGTTCACTTAAATTGTATAATAATGTAATAAATAATAATCATGTAACTCGAATAAAATATAATTGAATTATTACACTCGTTCGCAAGCTTGAGATAATAAATATAAATTTCTATAAGCGACGAAGTAAACTGAGTTATCGTATCAGTCGAGTCCGTGCAAATACTCGAACCTCCTACTATCTCGTTCCGCGAGATACTCTACGATCTCTCAGCTACGTGATTGTAATATTTCACGTAAAATTTATCAAGTTGTGTGTACACTTCTTTCTCTCTGGAATCATAATATTTTACTTTTTACGTCGGTGGAGGAAAATTTTATTTATTTATTCAAATTTCATTGAACGAGTATTATATCTATCCCTACGAATTTACGAGCCGGGAACGAAGGGTCAGATAAAATAAATGATTACGACTTTATTGCTCTTCCGTTTCGTGAATCGAATATCGCAAGAAGGAAATGAATATTGGATCCCTTTTATCCATTGTAATTTACAGTGTCAAATTATTGAATGATTTCGAATAATGCGTCATTGTAGAGTCAGATTGTCGATAAATTCGAACGATTTCATATTTAATTAGCAATGCTTTGATCAATTTTGGTATTACGTGTAAATCATCATTAACGAATGAATATACTTTTGTTACATTTTTCATTCTAATAATTACTATAATAAATAATTTAATAATGGTCGAAAACGTTTTGATGGTTAAACAAATATAAAAAATAGGAAAAGTACTAAGTTTAGATTTTAAATTACATTTCACAACCATATTCCAGAAATCACGTGAGACTTGCTTCTTAGGATAACTCGAAGCTTCCTTGATTTCGTGACTGATAGTGACGGGATTATGCGAAACGCGTGCATAGAAATATGAGCAGATATACTATACATATATGCATATTGCATGCGCCGACTTCACCTTTTATGGGAATTTAATTGCGCTAAACTTTATCCATAGGAAGCAAAATTTCATTTTAAAAGGCGAGAACACCTCCAGTATATAAATACCATAATTCGTAACGAATAACGAACAAGAGTAGATCGTAATAAAAGAGTAAACAATAATTTTGTTATTTCAATTCTGAGTGTTTGGTTCCCCATTGCGTGTTTTTTTTTGCTACTCCGTACGGATATCCAATTATTATTTCGTATTCGGTTTCGTGTTTTCGCGAATCCGTCGATTTCCACAAAAAGCGAAAAAGGAAACGAAAGCCCGCGAAAACAAATTTTAATGCGCATTTCCGATTTATGAATTTCGAGAATGAAATCCGATTAATTATGAAATTAACGAATATGTCGAGTGCGCGATCTCGAATCTGATATTTATAAAATTCGACCCAGCATGTTCGTACATTTCGCGTAGAATTTCTACATCTGCTTTACAGTGTCGAAACTTTTCCCCGAAAGCAAACGAACATTGATTTTAATTAATATCGCTTCATTCCAACAAAATGAAACATATTTTTCGCGCACTGGCGCGCACAAAGTGCCCCTCGACGAGCAGCGGAAATGATATTTCAATGGAACGGAATAAAATACATTTTTCTAATTGTATCGTCTCGAACAGAAAGAATGTTGTTTCGCGATTCGATTTATGCACTTTTTGCGCACGCAATCACTTCATTCGCGGCGATATCACTTATCCGCGGGACACATTGTATAGCAAACTCGATTCCACGACCGTTTCCCAACCATTCGCCCGAAATTCTCACCACGACTTGAAGTTCACAATTACGAGTTCGAATCGAGGCACAGTTGGGATCTGAAGAGAATGGTCCCGAGGGGCAACCGTGAGTTAAATGGAATGCTACTCGACTCCGTCTGTAGACTACGTTTCCTTATGGTTTGGTAGTCGTGTGTTGGGTAAGGCGTTCTAATCTTAAACTTAGACCGATCGATGACAGTTCAAAAACAGTGACACAAATTGTGCGAATTTTTCATCATTTAGAATTACAAAAATGGCAAAAATGGTCTGTAACAAAAAGTCTACTACAATATTGCTTCTTTTCATAAATATAACACTCATCTATAAAAATATTGAACTTAGAGAAAACATTGACAAGAATAAAACTTAACCTCTTAAGGGACGATTTTTTTTTTTATTTGTCTATTTATTATTAACAGTAACTATAATTATAAAAAAACTAAACGTCCACATATGAGACCAAGGGCGTGAAGAAGTTAAAGAACTATTTTATTTTCACGAAAGTATCTGTTGATATTAATTACAAAATATCTGTCACCAACCGTGTTGAGATTTCGTTGCGTGTATCCGTGACGCAGATCGACGCAATAAGCGAGGGAATAGCGTACCGTGCTAAATCGCTGGGCCATAATCATTTATCAAAAGCGTTCCCGTCGGAACAGCACTCTTTAAATTCCCATTTTATCAATTAGACGAGGAGTGACGCGGCCCGTAAAACGGTTGAACAAGATCGAATGGTGTGCCGCTATCGTTTATACAATATTTCGCGGCACGTAAGTAAGTACGTCACGAGCTCGGGCCACGGACTCGTTCGTTACGTAACAGCTGCAGCCTGATAATGAATGTGAAATACAGACGCGCTGAGTTACGAGCCTGTTATTGCATGCCCGCAAAATGGTGGCCGGACTTGGAGGGTGTTCGGCGAAACACTTCACGCGAACTGCGGGAAAGATGGCCGCAAGCTCGGCGAAACGACTCGAAATAACGTATCGTCGAACGATATGATCGATGTCCTACTTAACACCAACGGAAACACGAATTACCGCTTTCTCGCGTTACGACAATCTCGGACGATTATCAATTCCGACGCACGAAACATTTTTTTAATTTGTCTTTTTGCTGGTCTCGCGAAAAACATCGATCTTATGTCAGGTTCCGTGTTTGATATTATTTGTTAGCGATTTTGGGGTATTTAAATATTGCTACGATCTTAATGAAATTGACAATATAGCGGGGTTCGATAAAAATACGATTTTGTCGTTGTTTATACCTTGGAGCTTAAGTTAAAATAATCCTACTATACATTTTCCCAAGTTAAAATAATCTTGCTATACATCTTCCCAACTTATGGATTTGCTATTAAATTGAAGTGTTTGGTGTTTGGAGAATTTGATTCGATAGAATAGATCTCCCTTTTTCGTATATGTTTTCTAAACATTTATAATAAACATATAATTACAGTTACATCTTCGTTATGTTCCTCAAGTGATAGCAAACAGAATGTGAAGGAGGATTTGCATGTTTAATATTATTTGTTACCAATTTAGGTTGAATTTAAATATTATTACGATCCTAATTGAAAGAAAAACCCACTGCCCACCCTTTAGAGCTCAACTTAAAATAATCTTGCTATACATTTCCTCAACTTATGAATTTTAAATTGTTCCAAAGTGTCTAATGTTTGAAGAAGTTGTCTCGATAGAATAGACCTCCCCGATAATTTTAGTACAAATTTTGTCCTACATGTTTTCCAAACATTCACAGTTACATCTTCGTTTCTTGGGCGATTGCAAACAGAATGCGAGGGGGGACCACGAAACCCTTGTGTCTGTTAATTAGAATGCCCAATCTATTTACGAACTCTGATATATCGTAGTATTCGCGAGTCTCGAGACGGTCGCTAGAAAAGAGAACAATAGCCCACTTTGGAGTCATCCCTAACCATACCTCCAGGCACTTCTCTGGGCATGAATTCCTTATCACACTTACGGCCTACAGCCATTCCAGAATCTACAATCCACATCCTATAATCTTCCATCTACAGATAAATTACTTTAAACAGAATCTCTGCTCGACATCTCATCGTTAATGCTAGTTTCTTCGAACCTCTATCGTAGTTATTATTTTATTAAATCGAAAGATAACTTCAGTCGATCTCTGATTGTATTCCACGCAGCCAAGAGTGAAAGAAAGCCAGAAATATTCCCCCCTCCCCTCCCCCTGGAATGAATACGCTTCGTAACTCGAAACTTTAATGCCGTACGTACTCTCACGGTTAGCTTTACAGGGTTAACGCCTGTCAGACGTCGGTTCTCCATAAAATACGTTTCAGGTGGAAATCACGAACGGGGATCAGCGTTGTACATCGCTGGAACGACGGACGCGGCCGTTACTCAACGAGGTTAACCCTTAACAGCCACCCTTATATTTCTTTCCGAGCGTCTCACGCTTCCGTCCCTTTCCGCGATGTTCTTGGGCGGTCAAGAAGAAATCTCAGCCAGCCGGCAGATATACGGCCCCGCTGAATAAAATACCACCGTCGAGCTATGAACAGTATCTCCAGAATGAATCTGCAGACACGAGACAACAGGGCTGTTCCGTGCGAGTGTCGGTGAACAATAGCGGAAACAACGCTCCGTTCCCGAGGTGTACAGCCCTTTTTTTGGATGTTGCTATCCACCCCCCCTTCCCATTCTGTAAACAGACTTCTCTTTACGGTATACGCAATTAACAGACCCGACTTTTGTTGCGATATCAAACGCGAATCGTCGAAACTACGAGAAATTGCTAATTCAAACCACCCCCATTTTAAGGCTAACCTTTTAAAGGAAAATTTGGTCTACGAAGAATTTTTATCTTTGCAATTTTCAAAATTATTTTTGTTTCCCCTTCAGACTGAATTTTAGTCGTTCGTGGTACAATTTTTCTTTGCAATTAAGAAAAATACGAACCCATTCGATGTTGTTCGTTTCTTTTACACGAATTCGTGACCACATTTATGACAAAATCTGAGGGTTAATTTTATTTTTTTAACACTTTTTCATTAAAATATTTCCTTTGGAACGATTTAATTGATATAACTTATTAAGTACGCGATCGAGAAACGCCACGGATGCTTTCCACGTTAAACGAACGTTCGAAAAGATGTGGAGCAGTGAAGGAAGAACGGGAAACTGAGGAATTGCAAAGTAGATCTTTCCGCTTCGTTTTCCTAGCTCGTTGGAACGAGGCAACGCCTTTTAAGAAAACTGAGGTCAGTCATTTGGCACTCGAGCAGTGTTCCTTTCGTTTCGCAGAACCGGCAATCGAGATTCGTCATAAGACCCAAACGTGTCCGTGCTCTTAATTAACGCTACCGACTTCTTTATTCCTTCGCGTTGTTCCTTTAATTAACTCGCGTACCGACCATTTCAGATGCAAGCTTAATTGCGCGGAATAAAATTATAAAATATAATTCACCTTCGAGTTTATGCACGTCGCGCGTTTTCCCGCTCTTTTTCATCTAACCCCGGACAACATGTTTAATTGATCGTGGACAAACATTTATTCGTTGCGGACTTTCTGAAAAAATCATTCTACGATTGAAAATTATTTCAACAAACAGATCATTGATAAAATTTTATCGAATCTTTCGAAGAGTCGCGTTGAATTTCATTCGACGGAGTACAACTGCACGCACAAACGTTGTTACATCGTTATGGCTGCAAACGTCAAACTTTGACAGTGGTAAATAGCGACAAAGTTATTGAATTACAGCCTCCAGTCCGTTGTGTCGCAAATGTTGAATTCTCGTTAGCGAGTTCAATAATTTTTAAAACATACGATAGACAGCGATTTCAAACTGAATTTTCTGGGTCTTTTTTATGAAAGAGAATAACGTAACTGAAATAGTCGCGATCGACCATACATTAAATTCAATCTTTATTTGAAATTCATTCTTTAGTTAATAATTAATGGTATTACGAGAAACTGATTTAACCAAACACTACTCTTATGGATGGTTAATATACCGCCTCCCAATTACAATATTCTGAAATTTCACAAACTAAACAAGCACAATCCAATCGGAACAGTTAATATCCACGACTTACGCAGGTATTATTCCCTGTAAACTGTTTGTCGAAAGAGAGGAAATACAATCGAGTATTGACAATATTGTTCCGCGTGCATAATATTGCCTATTTTGTAAATGTGCATAAACGGGTATCCAAATATGTCGTTTTATCGCGAGTCGTAAACGTGTTTGTTTTAAGAATATCATATTAATACGCGTTCTGGGAATATTGCTCCACCGGTAGAATAATAAAATAATTCTCTAACCATATTTGCTCCAAATAATTTTAATCTTCTCTGTTCCAAAGACGACTAAAAATCTCTGTTTATTCGCTAGACTGGCTGTGAGATTTCCTCTTCATGCAACGACAGAAACGGAGATCGAAAATAGAAAGAAGAAAAAAGAAAGAAATCACATTGATAATACTAATTTAATTTCCTGTACGGTTCATCGGTTTCGTAGCAAATAAATTAAATTACTTTCTGTCGTTCGATTCTACTTTGAATCCCGTTAAATATAGTTTCCCCGCGAGTTGTCCGCCCATCCGTGGAATTATGTATTTCACGAAATCTCGTTCTGGAAAACGATACGGCGGGGAAGAACTCGACCAGCGACTTGATTTCGAGACCGCGTGTATAATACAGCTAACGTCATTACCTGAGCGTAAATTTCGTGGGTACGAGCTACTGACGGAGGCAACGATACACGGAAATATGTTGCGTGAAATAGACGCCGGCACGCGAACTATGCCATTCGACGTACGCCGCGTTTAAACCGATTTAATTTTGAGTTCCACGAACGGCGCACGGAGCAACGAAGCATCCGAGGATTTCGGTATTTCGCGTGGAAACACTGGAGAATTGTCGCCGTGGTATTTCCTCCGTGTTTCAGCTTCATAAGGGCGTAAATACTAGCAGCCTGATAGGCAAGACAAGAGGAGGCGCAAGTGAAGCGCAGACACTGTATACCAAGAGTTGAAGACACCATTTTGTTCCTCTCAATGTTCAATTTGATCCCACTACTCTTTCCAACGTTTCATTGACAAATTGGGTCTTATCTACAACATCTGACTTTTATCATTTTTATCAATTTCAATTTGCAATATTTTTCCCCCCATTTCAACATATTTTCAAATTAAAAACATCAGATTTCTATTTATAGTAATTTAGACTCTATTGTGTTAAGTTTGTTAATATTAACAAATTAGAATTCTCATCACAAGTGTTCGTGGATGTGTATTTTTGCTTCACAATTAATATACTTTTAAACTGTAAGTCTCAGTTTTCAGATTGGGTCTTACCTGTAACACCTGTGACAGCAGTCATTTTTATCAATTTCAATTTGCAGTATTTTTCTTCTATTTCAACATATTTTTGAATTGAAAGCATCTAATTTCTATTTATAATAATTTAGACTCTGTTGTGCTAAGCTTGTTAATATTAATAAATTAGAATTCTCATCCCAAGTGTTCGTGGATATGTATTTTTGCTTCACAATTACCATACTTCTAAACTATAAGTCTCAGTTGTCCAATCATAATAATAATCTTTATTGTACCGAACTTTTCATTTTATTTTTTTTTTTGGAAAATTTAGAGCTTTCATACTGGTCTAACATTTTCGATATTATATATTGTATTTCCACTGTTTGTATTATTATTACGAGCGTCGTAAAGCTGTTAGTTATCAATTAAATGGGTTCAGATTGGATTCATGTTAGACTTGCTCTAGATTTGGTTTACGTTTATGTATGTACGTAGAATTGATGCATTATATTAACTAGTTATAACATAAACCAACGCAAATCAAACTGAAATCCATTTAATCGTTTCCTGAAGATTAAATCTAACTCAAACTTATCCAAAACCTCCAAAATACAATATCTTTAGAACTATAGTCGAGTGATTATGTGCACGGGTGAGTAATTCCAAAGTTTGTGCACACATGGTGTTGCCTGTTGCAAGAGAACGTAGTATCTTTTTTCACGAACGAGGACCTGGGGTCAAAAAACTCATAAGGTTAATCTCTATGTGCTCTGTTCTTTTAGTCATAAAAGCCTCGTTCAAAACTCAGACATCGCTTTGACAACGCCTCCTTGTGAATATGCAAAGAAACAGACTAAAGGAAGAGCAAACAGGGGTAGACAGCTAGAAGGAAGTAGAATGGCGGATCCAAGGAGACGGGAGAGGCGACGGGTAGCGGAAACAAAGGGACACGTAGGAATAGCAAACGTTTGCTATACCGACGCTTCGCGAATTACCGTAATCCTGACTCGCGAGAGCCCGGGTTGTGGATTGCGGGGACCCAGGCCAAGAAATATATGTACATACTATCCTGTTTACGAACCGCGCTATTTCGCTGCACCGTCCTATTAAAAACCGTGCGTGTTAATTGAAAGCGCGATATAATTACGCATTAACTGCTGGGAAAATTAACGTAACCTTCTCCTCTATGGGAGAAGCGGGAAAAGTGCGGAACGGAAGGGAGAATTGAAAGCGCGCGTAGGAACGTTTAAAAATGTTCCATTTATGGAATTTTTTAATTTGCTACGCGAGAAAAGTTAAAGAGAAAGAACACGCGGTGATTGTAATTAAATTGAACATGTCGTGGTCGTAATATTTTAATTAACAGTCTGATAACACGTATTGAAGATACTGAAACTTCACATGCGTGCAGTTCCGGTAGATGCTCGTATTTTTTTTATAATTGAGTCACTGTTGGAAGCGAAAAAGCTTCCTTTTTAACATGGGATTTGGTTTATGTGGATACGACTTTTCGTTTTCGAGATATCGTAATTTAAATGAAAGGGTGATTTTTAAAATTCCACTCTCCGTCTTAGAAAAGTCTATTAAAAATACTGAAACTTTAGACGCGTGTAATTCCGAAACTATCAGTGCTTTATCCCAAATTAAGCGACTGTTAGAAGCGGTGAAGCCTCCCCTGTAAAATGGCTTTTGAATTTTGATGATCAGACTTCCCGTTTCGGAGATATCGTAATTTATGTAAAAGGTAATTTTTCTTAATTCGACTATCGCTCTCTTCGTCTGACGCGTCGCGCTGGACCTCTCTCTCTGTCACGTGACTCGTGACCGAGTGGCTGAGTGACCTAGTTTCTCCAAGCACGTGCAGTCAATGACCTCGTTACGTCATCAATGAAACGTAAACAAACGATACGGACCCTCGTATCTCCGAAACTAGCCACCGCATCGACTTGAAATTAAAGTTGCCATATCTCTGGAACTAATAAAGCTATCGACTCGTTCGAACGCTCATTTTAAAGGGCATTTCATCCTCTACCTAATGACCATATCACCTACTATAATTTTGGCTATCTTCTATGTTTATTTTGCAATTTACTTTGACTCTATGCACCAAAAGAAGTTTTATGAAAACTGGATTACTTTGTTTAATTGAAAATCTAAATTTCTATACAGTTTATGTAATTACTAGCCAGAACTAATCACGCTATCGATTTGAAACAAATTTCACGTTAAGCTAGTTTTATTTCCATTTCATATCGAGCAGATTACGAGCCCAAACAATTAAATCCGGCGTGAATAAAATTGAAAATATTAAAATAAACTATAAATCCCTTTATCGTTGGAATTTGATTTTATATTCGATCTGAATATTATTTTGCGTAGTTTCGGTTCGTTTCAACGGTCGTGTGAAATCTGTAAGTACCGCGTGTTATGAAATACGCTCCGCAGAGGAAATTATACAGTCTTACAGGCTGGGGTTTCGCGTTGCGACGCGAAATAAATGCTTCCTACCAGAAAAGAGGAGGCTGCATCAATCCACCGGCGATCGATAATTTCCATTAGAGGGCGCAACGGCGATGTAGCCTCGCGAATTTAAAAAATCGTTAGTTCTGCCGGCGGCGGGTGATCCTTTCCGGTGATTTATAATAATTAAGCGTGCCACGTTTGTATTTATAGCCGCGTTTCACTGCACGCGCCGTCGTTTCGACGGTTTCTGCGGGATTAGCGGCTGGACATATTCAGAAATTAATCGAGATATACGGCGGCCCCTTTTGCGATACGACTTTCTCGGTTTGGGTCGTTTCGCGTCGATTATACCTGTGGCATTGACTCGTCGTTAAACGAATCTCTTCTACTCTAAACCAATAATTCTCAAGCTATGAAAATCGTTGAGTGGGCCACTCCGGGGTCACTATTTCAATTTTTTCGTTTCTCGAAAAATATTATGGGGATAAAAAACGGATGTAGACCATCGTGTCGATCGTAAAAGAATGCGAAAATTTTCCTCTTTCAACTCTAATTCTCTCTCGCGAGAGAGGCATTAGCTAATAATAGCGTGACCACGCTGTTCACCCAAGATGCGTGCCGGACGCTTTAAGTATATTTTAAGCACAGCCATTAGTTCCATTAGAAGGCGAAACGTACATTCAGAGCATAATAATTAAGTTCTAAAACCGTGGTCGTAAAACAGTAAGGGTGCGCTTGTAACCATAAAACGAAATAAAATTTTATTCCTCACGCCCGGAAATAAAAAAAACACCCACGTAATAGGCAAATTATTCCGTGGAAGTACCCATAGCGAAAATAACCGATCATTTGGCTCCGTGTCGTAGCATTTGCTTGTAAAATACAGTACGTGCGACCAGATTTTCAAACAATAATTTACAGATGATTACCATTGTTAAGAAAATGCTATTTGCTTGCAAAGTACGATTAATAAGCTTTTTCTTGGACACGAGTTTCCACGTTTCACCGATTGCAAGGCAATAACTGTTAATCGTCGAGCTTTCACGCCCATTATAGCGTTTGTTCGATAGATTATAATCTCCGATACACGCATTAATCGCGTCCCAATTTTCCATATAATCAGTGTTTCTGCATATTCTTTGGAATTCTTCTTCGAATCCTCCCTGCGTCGAAACAAAGCTCCTCGATCGATTCCCCGGCGAAATTATAATACTATTAACACCTAAGAACACGTTTCCTCGATCGACGGTTCACGTAGCGCCTCCGTAAATAAAATACGGCAATTTCCGATAATCCAATTAGGCAGAGACGCGGGAATTACCGCAAAACCCCTTCCTCGAATCAACTCTTGTTCGAGGCGCCTTAACTCCTCCGCCCCCGTCGCGACGAGCTCGTTCGTTTCCTCAAATCCTGTTTCCGTCCTTTCCGCTGTCGTTCCCCATCTACCCTTCCATCTTCCTGGAAACTCGAAAGAGAAACATTCGAGTCGATCTTTCCTATCGCGTGCCCATAACGAAACGTCCCACGGGTAATAAAGTTTCAATAAAAACGAAAAACGATCGATCGTTTGGGCAAAGAAACGCGAGACAATTATTTCTCTATGGTTCGAGATGTGGTCATTTCATAATTTATGTGTTGATGAGGTCGGGACTCGGAATAATAAACTCTGACACACTTGACGAACAAATAGAAATTTATCAAATTGCTTGACCATAACGCAACTGTCCTACGGGTAATAAAATTTCAATAAAAACGAAAAACGATCGATCGTTTGGGCAAAGAAACCGTCAGAAACACAATTATTTTTCTATGGTTCGAGCTATGATTGATTTTATAATTTATGTGTTGATGAGGTCAGGATACGAAATAATAAACTCTGACACACTTAACGAACAAATTAGAAATTTATCAAATATGCTGTATACAGAAACGATACGTTACACATGCAATGACATAATGGACGACGATCGTGGCGATGTAATTGAACAATATGACGAGCTCAAAATCATGGTGTTTGTCTCAACAGGCTATGATCTTTTGGACAGTGCCTCAAAATATATCGACTGAACGAAATTAATTAATTTAGAAGTCTCACAGTCATGTGATTTTGCAGAAACTGAATGGAGTTTTAGAAACGATTTCAAAGAATCAATGAGACCGACAGAGTATCCGATTGCACCTAAATTCTCGAACGGGACTCGCTCTTGCGAAATGCAACGCGATTATAGTTCTGGTCAGAAGGTATACCGTTATCGTTTCGTGATTACGGCAATAATGCTGGAATTTCGCTCGACGGCTAGGAATTTGTACGGCAAAATTGCACCGCCGATTTGCGGTTTAATTCTACGGAAAAGTGGGAGGTCTAACGAGGCCTTTGATTATCGTCGAGGAAGGCTGCCGCCGATTTCGGATTGTCGTTAGGCCGCGTCTTAATTGAAGCCTAATCGTAACGATTCGAAAGAACACGGGACACGTTGATCGTTGCAATCATGGTTTCGTAAACTCGAGAAAAATTTTGGCGAACTTCAAACTCCCCATTGGGGAGGTATAAATCTCCCAACGTTATCGATTTCGAACTCCTTCGTCAAATTAGAATAGAATACGTATCAAATAAAATTGATATTGTGCATTACGAATTAAGAATTACTGAATTCTCTGTTACATATTAATTTTGCAATCTCTGTGTTCATTTCTGCAGCTTCTGTTTCGAATAAAACTATGCAAGCTTCTTTCCCAAGTTTAATATAGAATCGGTATTAAGAGAAATTGATATCGTGCATTGGGTATTAAAAATTACTGAATTCTCTGTTACATATTAATTTTGCAATTTCTGTGTCTTCTGTTTCCAATAAAATTATACAAGCTTCTTTCTAATAGTAAATTTAAAATAGAATACTTATTAAATAAAATTGATATTGTGCATTGCAAATCCTCTACTACGTATTAATTTTGCAATTTCCGTATTTATTTTTGCAGCTTCTGTTTCTAATAAAATTAAGTTTCTTTCGCAAATTAACCCTTATCTATTAATAGTAATAAAATCGGTATTAGGAGAAATTGATATCGTGCATTGCTAATGAAAAATGACTAAATCCTCTACTACATATTAATTTTGCAATTTCTGTATTTTTTTCTGCTTCTACTGTTTCTAATAATGATTAACAATCATCTATTTTCGTCTCAGAGTTTCTGGAACCACCCAAAAGAGGAAAAAGGTACGTGACGACGTGGAAACAGCCGAGTTTAATACGTTGACGAATATTATTTGTATATCGTAAACTAGATGGGCAGCCAGAATCGAAATAAAGAGAAAAAGCGCATTACGCTCGTGGTAAAGTTCACGAGTGGCCAGCAACACTGCGTCTGGTCGCAAACTTTCGTTCGCAACACTTTTTGCGAGTAATTATAACGTACCGGGGTCGGGAGTAAGTAGTTGGTTGCCCCTGAAATTTGAACTGTCGGGGACGAGGTAATAACGCGGCAACTAGTTCCCCGCTTGTTTCTGGCTAGTTTTCTACTTTAAATGAAATTAACTGGCGCTCCGCGGTACTTCGACTGTCGTGCGCGCCTGCGGGGGCTAAAAGGCGATAAGTACGAATGAAAAACGCGAAATTCTGGCGTATTCAATTCGAACGAACGCGCTGTGTTACCTTTCCAACGTATTAGTGTTTGTCGCGTGGAAATTTCGACTGAAATTCGCCCCCGTAACGTTAATGAATTTACGCTGTAGTTATTGTACTTCATTTAGCCAAAATGAAACGAAATTGTCGTCGCTTGGAATCATTTTGCATTTTCTATTTTATAAATCTCTTGCTAAACCCTTAAGGAAGCAGAGAAAAATGTATAATTTTTACGATATACAGGGTGTTCGACCAACCCTCGGAAAAATTTTAATGGAAGATTCTAGAGGTCGAAATAAGACGAAAATGAAGGATACTAATTTGTTGATTGAGGCTTCGTTAAAAAGTTATTAACATTTAAATTTCCGCCAATACTGAATTTTTTTCTAGAAAGTGGGTAGGATTTCGGAGGTATGTGTGTTCACCAAAATTGATTGTAATTGTCCCTCGCAATCGAAAATAATTTTTCCAGAACTATTTCAAATTCTTTTTTTCGTGGAAAAATTTCATTTTTAATAAATTTGTTTGACGTCCTGTGGAAATTTTGTTTAGTACTTTTTTGTAGGTATCCATGAGTTTTACTTCCATACTAAATTTCGTTGAAATACGTTCACTATTGTAGAAGTTATGGCCGTTTGAAAATTGGACACCTTTTATGGGGTTTTTGTCACTTTACGGGGCCAAGGGACAACTTTTCAAATTTTTTTAAAATTTCTACATATTCTTGACTAAAATACGCGTAGTTTGCCGCTTGAAACATTAAAATCCTCCAATCCGTTCAGAAGTTATGATATTTTAAACATACGCATGAAATTTCAGTGAAACATATCAACGGTATGGTCAGCCATTATTGTATTTTCGGTAAAGAATTTTTATCTCGAAAGCGCGTAGGATTTCGGTGGTATGTGTATTCACCAAAAATGATTGTAATTGATCCCCGCAGCCGAAAATAATTTTTCCAGAATGATTTGAAATTTTTTATTTAATTTTTTAATAACTTTTTAACAAAGCCTCAATCAATAAATTGATATACCTGATTTTCGTCTTATCTTGGCCTCTAGAATCTACCATTAAAATTTCTCCCAGGGGAACGCCCTGTATATCCAATATTATTCAGACGTTTCTGTTTTAAGTGTCCCTTTTTGTTCAAATTATAATAGTCAAACTATTCTTGGAGTATAGCTAACGCGCTGATCGTTTTAATACATATTGGAGTATCTGGAACGGTTTTGTCTCGTCGACAGTGTTCGCGAGACACGTTCGATCCACAAAAGTATAACAGTACACAGTCGCCGTGAAAATTCGGATGTATGAAATAAGTGAAAGGGCAAGACAAACAATTGTCACGGGCCCCGGGTGTGACGGGAAATATTTACTCGAGCATTGATTCGCTGTAAACACGCCTATGTTTTTTAACCTAGTAGTCAACCAGCCCGTGACGAATTCGAAACATTCGGGGGAAAAAAACTCTGCCCCTCGCGACCGATGTTCGATCGTGACGAACACACGAATCCGGGCAGAAATTTAATACAAACTCGAGTATAATCGGAACGGCTGCGTTCCGTAGATACGAGCACCGTTGATTTACGAATAGACGGCGCGGACAAAATTCCGTGGACAAACATAACAGGGCCAAAAAGTCGTGACGTAGGTGATCTCGTCGAACCGTTCGCCAGACCGTGAAATTAGCGAGGTTCCGGAATCTATCGCGCTTAAATCATCAGATTTCCTATAAAAAATTGCCCGATACAGCTTCCGCGATTCTTCTCGATCGCCGTTGGAGCCCAACGCGAAAGAACATATGACAAATCACGCGTTTCGTACTGCAAAGTTTTTCCAAATAAGAACGAGACACTAATTACATTATTTATTGGCTCCCTTTAAGGAAATGTAATTATCAAGAGTAACAAGACAAAATCGTAAATCTCATTTGTTGTGATAGAGTAGAGCAGGTAATCGATCGCTATCTACTGAATCACTTATCGATCATAGATCTGACAGTAATGTAACACGCTTCGTACAGCTAATTGTCTTCTCATTACTTGTAAAACCTCAATCTTTAAAAATAATTGTACACAGAATTATGAAATAATGAAAATTTGTGATCTGAGAGGAAAATTCTAAATAGTTTATAGAACTTATCAGCGCATTATCGTTGAAACGTGAAGACGTTAATTAACAGGGGAACCAAAACACGATTTCGCGAGACTAATGGAGTTCTCGAATTTCGACTCAATAAGCTCGAAAATAAAATTACAAACTCGGTCATCGATCGGCGGCGCCATACGAAACGCAGATAGACTCCGACTTCCGATTTCCTTCTGCTCGGCTGACGTTCGTTAGTCAGATAATAAACACGTGAGACAACGAGCGTTGCCGCACGTCAGTGTACGAAACGAGCGTACACGGAAAATCCGGTAGATAAATCAGCAGACTACCGAGAGGAAGTGGACAGGGGACATCGTAAAAAATCAGCTGCGCCAGTTTTTCGGTTCGCGTTTGTTTCTGGCGATTTTTTAGAGACCCGCGGTCGGCTCGAATTTCAATTTACGTTACGAACAATTTTCAACCAGAAACTCGTGCTCGTTATCTCGTAAATTCTCGATCGATTCGGTCGGTTCTTTTTACACAAAAAGGTGGATCGATGTTGCATAATTTTGGATGAGTTTTAAATCTCGAGTTCCTCCAGACCTTGACAACTTTGCAAATTTTTGGTAATATCTGGAATGAATAAAATAAAATTATTTATTATTTATTTATTTTTTTTTTCTTATAATCTGTAGTGAAAATTTTGGTCTATTTACTATTGACAGTAACTATAATTATAAAAAACTAAACATCCACCAAGGGCGTGAAGAGGATAAAGTCCCAATCAGTTTTCACTAGTTTTCCTAATTTTTGCACGAATATCAGAGCATAAACGACGCGAAAGTCGAAGTTACATTTTTGTGTTAAATTTCTCCAAAGTTTAAAATAATGACGACGCACATCGTCGTTGGTATTAATGCATCAGCCGTCTATTAAATCCGCAATTATTTGACGAATCCGCTATTTATCGTCGCGCGTAATATTTGCGCGACGGCCGCCCGTGTAAATCTCCGTCTGCGAATCGAATTATCATCTGATTACCTAGACCATTTATTGTAATTCGAACGGAATGGAAGCGTAAATTTGTCCACGCGTGCGCGTATTTATACGGGCAAAGTCGACTACGAAATTATGCGCTTCAATTTTACTATTGAATTATTTATCACTGGAACCGGAAACCACGGGAGAGAAGACGTCGCTCGAACTTTCCCTCGACCTGAAACCACTGATAATCGAACGCGTTTTGCATTTTCTATAAAATTTTAAATCCACTTTCGCGATTTTCGACGCCCGGGATATTCAAACACCGAATACGATTTGGAAGCTCAAAATATTGAAAAATTCGTTTCGTTTCGTCTTACATCGAAAAATGAATTGTATCGCAATAGCAGATGGCGCTGCATACTCAGAAAATGGCGCTGAGCATTCCCCAAAAAGAACAGTTTTTCAATCACACGTTTCGTTATGCCTTTTTCAAGTTTTATAAATAAGCTTACTCTATGTGTTTAAATCATTCAGTTTTACCATCTTAACCCAAAAAGTTGTATTAACCTTCTTCATTTCTATCGATACTTTGAACAACAAAATATAATTCCCAACGTAAAGCATGAAGTATGAGGTTCGATCGAGCAATTTTCCGTGTAAAATCACACGTTTTGGGGGCACGGTGTGTGAAATTAGGCACATGTCTCTCGATCGGAGAGGAAGGAGCTCGTGTAGGAGCTAACGAGCCGAAACGAGCGGGAATTTTCGAAAATTAAGATAAACGCTTAAAGCCGAGCGCGATCGGACGACAATGGGATTTGTTCGAAGGGTAAAAAGGTTAGTCCGGCAAATGAACGGAACGCGAACATTAAATCGGTAATGCGATAATGGGAATCCGGTGCAATGGGAGCAATTCGGAATATAACGAGTTTCAATTAGGCCGTTTCGGAACGCAAATGACAACGAGCTGACCCGCGCTTACGAATATGCAAATACGGAGGGGTTCTGCGCGGCTACGAAAATATTCCGTGGCCCCGAAATTGTTTAACCAGCGATATTAATAACGGCCTGTACGATAATACGCGTAATTGATCGTAACGCGTGAATTATGGACGGTCACAAGGAGACCCGTAGGCGAATTAATTTTATAAAATCGCCGTACTCTTCTCGAAAAGCACCACCCTTTTATTAATATTGCAGCTTTGTCGCGTGCAATTCGATTTTCCTTCGGTTCTCGAGCGAGCTTCTTTGTCCGTAAACTCTTTTCTCCGGAATTGACGCGGTAATCGTGTAACGTGATTTGTGCAGAGAGAATTTATTATCCTTCGAGTATAGAATTTGGAAACTGAAATTTGTAATTTTTTTTATACTTTTTGTAGAACTAGTATGTACAATGAGGATTAAATAAAGTTACGATTTTAGTTTTGAATTCTGTTTCATGTTGAAAGAAATTTTATTGTACCGAGTAAAAATTTTAATTTGTATTTCCTCAAAATGTTAAATTGTATTTTTGAATTAAATGATCCAGGGGAGCTAATTTTATAGTTCGAAACAAAAGAAATCGGGCGGAAAAATGGCGAACAATGTGAAAAATATTATAATAGAGCTATTTTGTAAAACGTTTCAAATAATTACCTCTAAACAATTTAATTATTTTTTTGGGGACAAATATTTTCGTCAATAGTGGCTGCAAAACAATATAAAATAATCATTTCTGGAAACTTTATATAAGGAATTACAAGTAGCATAAAAGTTCAAGAAAACAATTGCAAACATCTCCTTAAAATTTAAATTTGACTCGTTTTTAAAAATATTCATATAGATTTAAATAGTGCAAATATTATAACATTACATAGTTCTTGAACGAGTTTTATCATTTCAATGTAAACTCAGAGATAACATTTATCAATGAATTTCCGAATCAAGGAAAGTATAATAGAAAGCAGTTAATAAAATGAGCAGGGTCAGTTGCCCCGATATGGAACACGTTTCTAATTTGGACCACTGCAATATTAAAGCAATTATTGCAATATTGCTATTGGCGTTGAATGCAATCGACTACGATTGGCTTGCATATGCCCGAATTTCAAAGCAACATGTGTTCGTGAAAGAATATCGAAGAAAATATCGCAGCCTGAGTTTTTCCAGGTGATCTTCGACCTAATATTATAAATAATAAAATAAGTGCATCAGCTTTGTGTTAGCTTGATTACTTCTTTAAATATAAATATAAATATAGTATTCCATATTACAAGCACTGCATTTCCTAATATGGAAAATCAGGACCTTAGTAAGAAAAGTAAATATTTCCTAAACCGTTTTTATATTTTAAATTTGACTCTTACCAGTCGAAAAAGGATAAAATTTCCTATAAATTCATAATATTTAAGTATTTGAAAAACTATTCCATATCGAGGCAACACTGGCCCTAATCTACGAATACGAATTAAAATACGAATTAAACTCGTCGAGAGTAATCAACCGAGCCCGATCGCGCCGGAAAAACGCAGACGGGAAAACGAAGATTATTTTAATCGGCGCTCTTCGGGCCAGCAATTACCGAAGTATCGTTCGCGAAAATCTCATTGTAGTTTCATTCAAATTTCGCCGGCAGCAGTCGCGATAGCCGGGGTCGAAGAATAAGCCGTTTACAGCGAGTTCGCTGGTGAAAATGTCCACGTTGCCCCATTATTTCCACGATCGTGTTTTCGGATTGCATTGTAGTTTCCGGAATTCATCCGGAACGAGGCTGGGGAGGGGGTGGGAAAAAAACCCGTCGATATTCGAGCCCGCGACTACTCGCGAATAACGAAATGGACACGCGGAAGGTCTCCGCGTACAGTGGGGGGTGGAGGGGGGGGGGGGGCGATAATTAGTTTTTGCGCGATCGCGAAATTCCCCGAAGGACCTTTCGACCCGCTGGCCAATTCTCCCTGCTGCGGTAAATACTCGATATTGCGCGTCGGCCAAAGGGTGTCGCGGTTTAATTGAACCCGTCTCTCGCGCGTCGAAAGAGCTCGCGAGGCTACAGGCTGTTTCACATCGCGCGCTTTCCGCCTCAGTCGCGAAAGAAACACCGTAAATTTTACAGCGAAACCTCTGAGAAATGCTCACGTGCACGTCAGAGGGTAAATATATCCGACAAATATAATAGAATCGTTTTTAACAGGTTGACTGTCAGACTAAACCACTCAAATTGTCCACGAAAATGGAACTTTGTTCTTAGACAATTCGGAAACTAGCATAGACGTAATTTGTAATTTGTCATAGAGCTAATTTTTAAAATCTTGTTAAAATTCGAGAGTCATATTTAGATCTATTTTCCTTAACATTTAAACCCTTGACGAATGATTTAATTTCAAATAATTTGTCGAACGTATACTATTCAATTTTGTTTAAATTTGTTGGTACAAGGAATGGTCACGAAAAAAAAATAGATTTGTTTTATGAATACCCTGTAAGTGTGAAAATGTGTTGATTGTTATGTGTAAGACTTGATGACGAGTGAGTAGCCTCATCATTGTAAAACTTGTAACGAGTTAGACTCGTTATTGTATGCCAAGGGGTTAATCTTGAGAATTCAATTTTTTAGTTTTTTAGGGAATAATAATGTGTTGAACAGTTTACGTTTACGAATAGAAAGAGAAACAACGGAATGTGTCACGATATGGCAACGTCGCGGCCAGTTCTGCGTCGCGATTGGGTCCCCACTTTCGTCGCTGTCCAGTGCCCGCCTCCCAGAGCTCGACTTAAAATAATCCTACTATACATCTTCCCAACTTCATGGATTTTTTACTAGAAAACTTGAAGTGTTCAATGTTAGAAAAAATTGATTCGATAGAATTGCATTCTAACTACATTCATCCTCATTTAAGGGAAAATATCAATTTTGGAGAGACACTTTTAATAATATTAAAATAATCCTATCATACATCTTCCCAACTTCATGGATTCTTTATTAGAAAACTTGAAGTGTTCGATGTTAGAAAAAATTGATTCCATAGACCTACATTCTAACTACATTCATCCTCATTTAAGGAATAATATCAATTTTGGAGAAACACTTCCCATTCCGATCGCCTGTCAACGATCAATCAAAATATCGAATATCTGTTAAAGCTCCGATCGAAATCGAAGACTCTTAATTAGAAGGTTTCGGGCGCGTTTCCGTAATTACATGGTTTTTAACGACCGGCTAATTAGTAAGGGCGCGTTAATTACGCTCATACTCAAAAATTTCCAACGACTACAATAATTATCATTGCTAGACCGCCGGTTCGTGTTAATTAAAATTCGGCTTGTTCGCGTTGATTGTTCAACCGCGGCAGGCCGTCTAGGAAATATCGAGGTCCGTCGAAAATAACCCTCGTGGGCGGAGGTGTCTCGGTGCTCGAGGAAATCTCGACTCGAGCGCGACGTTTTCGAGCGGATTAACCGTTCGCGAAATTTTCACGTCGTTTTGTCCCACCCACGGTCGATCTTCTTCCTCCTCGTCTACGGAACGCGTAGCTGCGCGCTCCTTTTTCCGCCTTATTTCTTTTTAACGCGGTCCAATTAGTTGCGTTTACCGGCGAATACTCCGTAACCTGAGCGAATAGTAATTACTATCGTTGCAACTTCCACCGATAACGACAGCAATTTTTGCTCGCTTCTCCAACGCCATTTTGTTCGTCAAGTGCGAACTCGACGGTGTAATTATCGACCTTAACGACGTACCGTAACGATCGCATTATTCAATTAATTAATCGTACCCCCTCAACCGTTGAAAAGGATGGAAATTCCTTCGAACTTAATATCGACGTTTCATTTGCGATGGCTCTGTACGGAAATGCTATTAGCTATTAGAAAGTACAGTTTTCGAGCGACAGAATCGAGTTACAAATTTACCAAAAATGAAAACAAATAATGTTCTTTCCTCGACTCGAATTATTTGCTTTGAGGAAAACGCAAGCGACTGTTGTTGAAACATTTTGTTCCGTTCGTGACAAGCAAACCTGATCGTTATTCGATAACGGAAGCTTCCCAAATATTAGCAACAATATTGTTTTTTTCGAATCGAGTACCGAGATATCCTTTCCCCGAGAAAATAAGCTCCCGGAAATCACGAATAGATTACAGAATCGAGTTACAATGAAAATATCGCGCTGCAATTATTGATCGAGCCAGAAACATCGAACGAAGGCTATTGTACCAAGAGCAACAAAGCGGCAAACGTTTTCTCGACAAATCCAATTTATTTCAATGTTATTCCTCCCCGCGACGCGGTTATTTGCTCGTTCCGCCAATTTCGTTGCTGTTACACCGAAATATCGACGCTAACGCGACGGACCGCTTTCGATCGGACAATTGGGTTGATTAATCGGAGGATCGATGGCTATCAAAAATGTCAACGAGCACTCTTCCCGTTGCTCGTCCCAATAATATCGTTTTAGGAATTTCGTTGCATTTGTATCAAGGTGATGAATAAATTCGAAGGTGCACAGTGTTCGAAAAATTATATTTTGGTGCATAAATCCTTAAGAACAAGATTTTATTTAACAATTTTTGTATTATTTTGTGTCAAATGAAAATTATTTAATTGAAGAAAAAAACGAATTGTGTTTATTATGAGAACATTAAGAAAGCAGCTAATCTGATAACTGCTATTCCAAAAACTTACGATAACTGCATACTAAAATTGGTTTCTTTTTGATTACCTGTATTTACAATCATAATTCCTGTGCTACATAGAGTAGAAAATAAAATGATTGTAATATTATTATTTATTTTCAAGAAGAACAGGATCGTCGAGTTTCTGAGTAAAAATTAACCCAATTAAACAATTTCTAGGGATAAACAATGTTTCAAAGGAAGATCCTCAAGGATTTAGAAACTTACTAAAGCAAAGTGATTGGAGATGGTAAAAAATTGGACTATTTCGCGTCTAAATCGACGTTTTCGAACACTGTGCACCGCGGCCATTAGGGTTGCAGTGGAGGATAACTCGACTAGGAATGGCAAGGATGGTGCCTAGCTAGGTTAATCAGGACTAGAACGACGCCATAAGTCTTGGCAGGGGATGTTGGCAAGGTGAGTATTACGTACTCCCTTCCGAATTCAAAGATTGTCAAGGTGCTTAGTCCCCCAGTCCCCTGAGCTAGTCGATGAGGCTGAATCATAGTGGTGGTAATGGCTGCCCCATATCACAGGTTAGAACTTTGGCTTGCTGAGTGAGTTGCAGTTAATCAACTCTAGTATGGCTCGTGCAGGGACAGTCGAGATTTAGAAAGGCTTCGCACCGACCAGTATGGATATAGTACTAGAAGTTCATACTATAAATATAGATGCACTGATTGGATATATTCCAACCTTCATACCCAAGAGGGTTGCTACCCGATAGGTTTAAAAGCCTCTTTAACAGTGCAACTACCAAAGCAGTCAAAATGATCCATTAGTAATTTTTAATAAATCTTGCGTTTACTCGACTGAATTTTTGAAAATTTATAAATGAGAAAATGAATAGACGTCTGTCTCCATTGCATTATACATTTTCTCACGTATCTATCGTTCTAATTTCTTTGGCTAAGTACACACTGAACGTGCAAAATCAAAAAGTTGACTTTCGAGAGAAAATTAGAATTGGGTTAGATCAATGACCAATGATGAATCATCTTTTTAAATCTAATTATACGTTCGTACGATTTTTCTAGAATTACATTTGCAGGATTTTTAAATCCCCTGATGGATAAACGCGAAGTCACATTTTAATTTTCATAAAAGTACCCGGAGTGGATCGGAGCAAAATAAAAGAAATTTTTTATATTTTCATAAAAATCAGTATTCAGGGTACTCACATCACAGACTCATATTGAAAAATCTATACTGATTATTAATTTAAAATCTGTAAATTCTGAAAAATACGTTTATCATTTCAGATAAATGGCTTCCTTTGGAATCAATCATACGTATTCGCGATATCGAAATACACCAGCCATTATTTTTCTCCGCGGATCGACCGACTTTATCTTTCTTGAGGAAGCCTCGCTAGGTCGACGCCGCTCTATAGACTCCCGTTTTGAAAGGAGATCATACTAAAGAACCAAGGTTCCATCTCCAGTCACAATTGACTTTAAACTTTCAGTTTGCTAGCTTTTACAGAGCTTTAAAAACTCCTCGGCGTAGTTGACTCGTTGCAAGTTTTAACAGGAGAAAGAATTTCAAGGATATAAAATATTTCCTTCGTCGCTCGAATACGTACATAAGATACTCTGAAAGAACCAACGTTCCCTTTTTAAAAAATGACTCGACGTTTCATTTCCTATCCTCGAGAGTGTTCATCCTCGTTCGAGTACACGATTTCACATCAATTACAATAACGAGTTTCCCTCTCGATTGGTTTAGTTCTATCGCGGTCTATTTATTCGCTATTATAATATCGTTTCGAAACACATCCACCACTCGAAGGGAATAACGATTCCTTTCCGAGAGGGTCACCAGAGTCCATCCTTAAGTTTCATCTGATCGTTCCTTATTTATAACCCGGCGGGGGACCGCCATAAAAGCGTCGTGGCGGACCGGAAGTATGATGCAATTACGGAGATGTCATGCAGCCGGGGCCTGAAAATACGGCGTTTACCCTGTTCAATTCGGTGGTCGAAACTCGGTTTATAGATATTTTATGAGCCGTGCAGGGACTGCCTCGTGATTTCATTGGCGCGTACATCACCGCGCCGAAATTACGTCGATCGTACGGGTTTCCACCCCCGAAATCGCTCGAAAATTCATTCCGGCCATAACGATTTCCCTTCCGGGGCCAAAAAAACATTGTTGTTACGAAGCAATGGTTGACAAAAATTCTGTGCACCTATAGGCAATTAACTTTCTTGTATGTGAGAAAGTTAACAGTTATTGTAATTTGTAATTGGACCTACGAGACTGTAGAAAACTATTAAAGTCAAAATAATAACAATTATTTGGTATTACAGTAATGGACAAGTCACGAATTTGTCTATTATTTATTTGGAATTCGATAAACTCGATCAAAAAGGAATTTCTACGTTCACTTTGAATTTATAATTGGACCTACGGGACTGTAGAAAGCTATTAACGTCAAAATAATAATAATTATATAGACGAGTCACGAATTTGTGTATTATTTATTTGCATCAGCTAAAAGGAATTTGTAAAAAACTATTAACGTCAAAATAATAAAAATTATTTGGTATTACAGTAATCGACAAGTCACGAATTTGTCTATTATTTATTTCTAATTCGATAAACTCGAACAAAGAGGGATTTGTACGTTCCCGTTCGGTTTAATCTAAGATCGAGACGAGAAATAACGAATCGAGCACTTCCACGGAGTTCCCGGAACAAAAATCGATCGATGAAACTTCAATCGAATCGTTCTTCCCATCGACGAGCCCGAAAACACCGAGCCAGACGCGAGCCAGGATGCGTTTTAATTATCGGTAACTACTTGCCGTCCGATCGGGGACAAAGAACGACGGGGAACAAGAAAAATACTTGAACTTTCCTAGCTGGACGAGGTTTGGACAACGCTCGGAGACTTTCAAGACGAGGGGACGTTTCCTTTTCGCTGATTATTTCGTTGATTGTGTCGCTCTTATGCCCGGCGAGAAACTTTAATTCCGACAAAGAATATCCACGAAGCGTGTGAACGAGCAAACTCCTAGAAAATTTAAAAAATTTATTACAAGAAAAATCTCCCCTCGTTTAATAATTCTCATGACTCTCGTGATATTTACTTCTGTTTTTTAAAATTTATACCAGAGGCTTTTCTAACGCGTTTCGCGCGAAGCAGATGCTAAAGTGCGCCAACGAAAAATTTTTCCAGGCCCGTCGAAGTATTCGCGCGGGAGTTTTCAATTAAGTTGGATGTTCGGAAATGCTGTCGAAAGTTCCCGCGCACGACCGGATCGTACAAAGGGTTGCACGGCGGTCGAATTATCGGATTCTGAACACGCGCGAAAATCGAGCCGCCGCGAACATTCCCGAGCTTTCTAAATGCTAGCCGCTGCGAGCAACACGCTTAAACATTCCAGTCGTTTAATCTCGCGGCAACCGCGAAAAGTAACAGACGAAAAAGAGCCGTTGCTCGTCTGGGAATGAACCATTCGACGAGTAAACAGGAATCAACTCGAACGCCGGAACGTAACGCGTTCGTAAAATCGATGCGATCGGCGAGGGTGGCGAGCTTTTAACCCTGCAACACTCGATCTCGTCTCCTACGCTCCGTGTCGATTTTAATTTGTTCAAACTATTTTTCGTCTGTTTACACGCGCATCGAGGGAACAAATTTTTGTTTAATAGTCGGAGCTGTTCGAAAACGAGTCGCGGTTGAGCACCATTTTCTATGTTGTATTGGTCGGAATTGGATGATGTATCGTTGGGGGTGTTTCTATTATTTATTTATTAGTAGAGAAAGAGATACAAGTGTAGAAGATAGTTACCTAACAAAGATAAACAGAAAGACAAAGTAAAATGTTAGGAAGTGTGAGACCGACTGTGAATAGTTACAAGGAGATGTCAAGTAAAGGACATTTAAATGATAGAATTGAATGGTTAAAAACATCGATCAAACCATGTGCAGTATCCACAAATAATTCATAACGACGTAGGATTCTGGAAGAAACATTAAATTAAAGATCAAAATTTATACCTGTAAAATAGATATTTGTTTGGTTTTTGATTAAGAGCATATTGATATGAGAATTACGATTCTAAGGATAAATAGTTAGCCCTAGTGCAACGTTTAGATTTTACTAAATAACAATAATAATAGTACACGAACTTGTAAAAATAAACGGTGATAAATGAATATTTACCAGAAAACCAAGTCGTAGATTACCTGATCGAGCAAGCGTGGTGCAAATTAGGATCGATGGACTTCTTCCAGAGCCACTAGATCTATTCTCAGGCAACCGATTCTCCCACCATCAGGATCCTCACTACGTTAAGCGCTCGACGAGCCTTGGTCCCAGCTCAGCTCTCTCCGCGCAAACGCACAGAGGGGGAAGAGTTTCTGCGCTTGCGCGGACGGGAGAGCAGTGGAGGCGGCCATATTTGCTTCGCGAGCCGTCAGGCGATCAACTCTGATGTAAATCGTAATTTTACTTTTTTCTTTTCAGGACAACAGGCATATGTATTTGCAAACGATCATGAAAGTTAATTTGGAAAATTGACCAAATCGTTGATCAATGTTATATTAACACTACGGCTGTTTTTGAAATTTCGTTTAGAATTTCTAACACACAATATTATTTTAGCGCCATTTAACTTCGCTTCTCTTATAGTATTCGTACAATGAATTTTACATTATTCACATCTATTCTTATTGTTTGTTTTCTGAGAAAAATATGTAGTCTTGCCTATCACGACCGGTCTGATTTATATTTTTGTGTAAAAAACTCGACAAAATTTGACTAAACGTCTTTATTTAGAGGTATATTCGTTATATTCTGTACTAAATTTTCATATCTGTGTTTATAATTTTACATATGCATTCTCGAGACTCCTATGTATCTTTACTTACAGTCTTATTTTGGAAACCTAACGTACATTCTATTCGTTAACGATGTAGATTGGAAACGATCGAATGCTTTCGTGAGGTACTGTGTGTGTATTTTGAAATTTTGAAGGAAAGAAACCAGGGAACGAAACAATCTTTAATTTATGGAGGACCAGATCGTTAATCGTACGGGAGCCCGGTGAAATGGTTTCTCTAAATTCTTCGACCGCCGTGAAGTGACTGCGACGGAGTATATCGAGCTTAGTTTCCTGAAGGAAATTACCCGAGGTCGTGGATGCGGTTTACCGAAAATTACGCGACAGCTCATCACGCGTTATGGCTGTCCTGCTCGTTCCACGGAGCGAAGGCTCGCGGAAATGACCGCCAAGACGCTTCGGTATCTTCGTCGCGTAAACACGAAACGCGCGAATTAGAAACCTTCGTTTTAGTATACGTTTGGCAGGTTACCTTGCTGATCGTTCAACTTCTCAAAGGAAACGGAAACGAACAGAAGCATCGTGTATCAGAGCAGTGGTCTTTAATCTTTCGACAGCCCAACGAAGCTCGATCCTTTTCCAGAATAAGAATATTTGCTATTTTCGTTCGAATTTTATTAATTAGCATCATTTCGTTCCCGATATGCCAATCAACAGTGACGTCGACATTCTCTGTTCTCACCTAAATTATATTTTAAATGCACGTGTTCTCAGTCACACACTTTTACCTCGTCCCATTCTGATCGATTCTCGCTAAAATTAATTTTCCTGTATTTCCTTTTTCGCCAAAAGGTTCGTATAAATAAAACAAATTAAATTAAACAATGATCTATGATCTTCAGCCGTCGTTCTGAAAGCAATTCTTCCGAAATAACGGTACTTTGAATGCAAACGCTCCCATGCATCCACGTTTAATCAATAATTAAATAATTAATAATTATTCCTCGATATCCTCCGCGCAACAATGCCATTGTGACGAACGATTTCAATTTTATTTATACGCTCATCGTGAATCAACAATAATCTTCGATCTTAAGCATCATATTTTTAATGGATCTTCATTTTATTTTTTTATTAATTAATATTCCAATTTTATCTGAATACTTTTCAACGTTTTATCTAGCGAAGAAATTTCTTTACTCTTTTTTATGAAGAAAATTTAGCAATTGTCTATCGATGAATATTAAATTACAATTTATATTGTAATTTTATAATAAAAAAAAATATTACTATTTAATATTTATTATATTTTTTATATTACTATGTAATCGATCTGCTGTAACGACTGTAATAACTGTAATATGTAACTAATATATTACGATTGTTATCGATTAACTATTCAACGCACGAAACACGGTTGACAAACTTTTCCATAGAGCTCGAAAATACTGTCGCTGGAACTAGCTGCTGACAAAACTTCTTAAGTTCCGCGGACGAGTTGGAAGTAAGGAGAGTTCGGTAGCCGGAGTCAACTTTATAATTCATGACATAATTTTTTGCAGCTTGTTAAAGTTACGCCACCGGAACGCGGGCCCCGTAGCCGAGAGTTCAATTATGAAAGTCATAACTTTACATCGCTTATCACGGACGTGAATATAATTCCGCGATACATAAAACGCGTTATGCGTCTCTGTTATTAATGGACACGATTTTCGGTGCGAATTCGGTGCACTGAAATAAGGAAAAAATTCGGAACTATGAAAAGGAGCAACTGATGAGGCTGATCTTGATTTCTTCAAATTATAAAAGATACAAATATTCGACGAAGTTAATCATAGCCGTTCGATGCATAATCGAATATTTTTTTTATTTTTCCTTATTAATATAACTCATTTAATAATATGAAAGCTCTAGGAGAGTGAAGGGTTAAAAATTTTACCCGAGAGACGTTCGTTCTTGATAAAGTATCGAAACCCTCCCTCCAACCGGACATTCTACTTAATTCACGAGTTTTAGAAATTAATTCGATGGTTTCTCTGTCCGAGAAAATTGAAATGCAATTTTTAACTCTTTGCTCTCAGTCTTTATTAATATAATTAATTTATTAATATTGAAATGGAATTTTTAACCCTTTGCTCTCCCGAGAGTCTTTATTAATATAATTAATTTATTAATATAAAGACTCCGGGAGAGTGAAGGGCTGAAAATTGCATTTCAATTTTCTCGAACAGAGAAACCATCGAGTTAATTTCGATTATTGAGATACGTAATAAACTCGCGAAATAAGTGGAATGTCCAGCTGGAGGGAGGGTTTCGATACTTTATCGAGAACGAGGTTCTTTCAGGGTACCTTCGATTTCGATACAAAGCTCAAACGTTCGCGTAGGAAGCAGCCAGCAGCTTGGAGAGCAATTGCGCGAAGAAAGGTACGGGAAACGAGGTGGAATCCAATTGGAAACAGCATTATCCTTGACGAATGAGGCGACGCGTGATGATTTTCCGAAATGACCGCCGTTCCGAGCGGTTAAATTTCCGTGCAGGTGCACGCCGCATAGCGCTCGATAATGGTGGCGCATCGCAAATTTACAAAACAAGCCCGGCTAAATGACAAACGCTAATGCGAAACGATGCCTCAATTAAATGGCCCTATGCAAATCGCATTTTCCTACCGCGGACGTTGCGTGTCCCGTACTTATGCGTACGTTCCACCGGAACAACGTATGAATTCACGTCCGCGATCGCCAACGAATGGATATGCAGATTTCCTTAATTAATCGAATGACGAACCTTCGAATTCTGTTCCTCGCACGAATCGAACCGTTTTCTAATGACAGCTGCCATTTCTGGCTTCTTCGACTCTGCAAACACGAGCTCATCCATTTTTTAGATTTCTTACCCCGAAATCTCTAAACACACGTATATTTCAACTAAATGTTTACCTTAGGAAAAGATTAATATCAACAGTAAGAAATGTAATTTAATGAAAATTAAGTTTGATTTATTCTGGATTCACGATGTAAAAAAAAATATTTATTTATTATTAAACACACGTATTCTGAAACTAAATGTTAGTTACCTTAGAGAACGATTAATATCAACAATAGGAAACGTAATTTAATGAAAATTGAGTTTGATTTATTCTGGGTCCGTTTCAACCCACACACAATTCTTTTATTAGCTTCAACGACCTAATGAAAAAGTATTTATACATAAATCTCACACAGAATGAATAGTTAGCGTATTTGATATCGTACGCGGCAAAAATCCGGCACAAAAGGGCAGAAATAAACAGGAGAATGATTTTCAAAGCACTTTCTATGACGGTGAAAAGTTACTCTTGTCGTCGTATTATGTAATTTATGTAAACTCGTTCTTGACAAGATTCCCTTGAAAAGTAACACAGATATTCAGGTACTCCCTTTTGACCGCTTCCACCAGCGAAATTCTCTCCCAGGAATAGTTTTATCTCGGTGAAACGAAACGCGGCAAACTAGATTCGCGTTTAAAGCAATTCTCGTGTACAAAGTATTTCCCCGGTTTCATTTTCAAAGACATCTTTTTTGCACGGTACATTCTCGCAGCATTGCGAGAGAACAGTTAAGTGATATTACCCAAAGATCCTCTAAGGTAAAGAGCAACGTGTTTATTTTCACTTTAATAATCTCAAGTTTTGTTTAAATAATATACGTTGGCTATTCGTCTCGTTCGATAAGTGTAACGACAATTTTAATAGTGTTTATGTACAATTACTAACGATGAAATTGAAGTTAATATAAAATATATAGCTATGAATTTACCAAATGATAAAATTTTCTCGATTTAGGGTGCATTTTAATTTTACAGTCGGCTGGCAATGCCAGGAAAACCATGTATCGTTTTTCTTTTCACTCGTGGATTTTCGTTCCAGTGATTTCAATTTCGATATTGGGGGATGCTGGATTAGTTTTTCGGATCGTCTGTGTAATCCCTTTAAAACTCCCGATCGTTTCACACCATTAATAGTCCATTAATTGATATAATCCTTTCAGGGAAAGAGATTGGAGAGTTCAAGTACATGACACATATTCCACCAGAAATATTAATTTTTATATTTTCTGGAATATTAATACTCAGAATTGTTACATAATATAATTTGATGTTAATTCTAGTATTTTTTTTTGAGTTACACGTTCAAAATATTATTTTCCATCGCAGTATACATATAAATAAAGAAATAAAGAATTACATTAAAAAATAACAATAAAGTAGAAGCTTTTAAATTCAAGAACAAGAATTGTAATAATTTACTATATCCTATACTTGGACTCAAGAATATCAATTTATCATTTCGACCACAATTAAATAATTTATTTATATCACGTATAAATTGTAGAATTTTTTAAAATAACAATGTTAAATAGTTCTAAAAATATCTCAACTCCGAAAAAAAGGTTTTGTAGCAAGTTCTATTACTACACTGTATCTGTAAGGTCACTAATTGACTATTCCGTTTTTGGTGGACCATCGTCATGCTGTTTCCATCCTATCAGCATGCTTTCAGACAAAGAGAAATCCAACAATTACAAGCGAAAATTCCTTTCACGATCCAGAAATAACTTCGATGCCCCAACCTACTCCGGAGGACGACAAAGGTTACGAAAGCTTTCACTTTGTTTCCCTTCAAAACATTCACACCGTGTTAATTGATAGCAGAAGTGCGTTCAACCCTCGTTGCAGCCTCGAACCAAGGGTGTCGACGTTCGCAGGAATTCTCGATATTATGAGAAGGGCTTCCGAAGCATGAAGCTCAGATGTATAGTTCCAAGGACTACTATAAGGGTTCAATGACTTTAGCTATGTCTTAATATATTTAAGAAAGCCTCAAAAATATATTACACTAGCTGATCTTTCATAAAATATCAATGATCGTCGAAATTCTTATAATTCACAAATGGTGATGTGTTTAAAAAAAAAACAATTTTTCATATTCACCATTGATAACAGATTAATTTCAATCATATAATACTTTATTCTACATAGAAGAAATAGCAGTTCCAAGTAGGTTAAGAATGAAAACAATTTTGTGCCATGGAGCAATATTAAAGAATTGCTGAGAGGAATATTTTCTGAAATTAGTAACCTTCCACCATCGATACAAGATTAAATTTGACTCACATGATATTTTATTCTACATAGAAGAAGTGGCAGTTTCAAATAGGACGAAAATGAAAACAATTTTTCTACGGAGCAATATTCAAAAATTGCTGATGGGAATATTTTCTGAAATCAGTGACCCTTCACCATCGATACAAGATTAATTTCAGCCACAAAAATATATTATACTAGATAATTAATCTCTCATAAAATATGTCTTAAAAAAAAACAATTTCATGTTATTATAGAGAAATGTTAAAAAATTGCTTTCTAAAGAATATTTTCCTAAATCACACAAGATTAATTTCACTCGTATAATACTCTATTCTACATATAAGAAATAGACGTTCCAAGTAGGATAAAAATGAAAACAATTTTGTTAGATATATACCAATATTATTATAGCAATATACCAATATTAGACATAGAGCAATATCAAGGCATCATTGATGGGAATATTTTCTGAAATTAATAGCCCTTGACCATCGATACAAGATTCATTTTACTCGTGTAACACTTCATTCCACACAGAAGAAGTGGCAGTTCCAAGTAGGATAAAAATGAAAACAATTTTATATCATGGAGCAATATTAACACTAGAACTACCAATAATTATGCTGTATTTATTTGTACCAAAGGGATTAAAACGATAGACACTTAACGAAATGTATAATACAATTATTCATTCTCTTATGGAAACCTACGTTACATGTTCAAAAATCGAGTCGAGTAAATATTTTACAATTCTTATTAAAAGTCACGAATGGGTCATTTTGGCCCAGTTTGGTAGTTCTACTGTCAAAGAATCGCTCATGAAATATTTGTTAAAATCAATAACCCTTCACAACACTATTCATCACAGAAGTAGCTCCGAAATAGCAGTTCAATGAGAATGAAAACAATTTTGTGTAAGAAGAAAAACATCAAAGGACCGCCGATGCGAATGGTTTTCGACGTCTTCCAGCGAGGCGAGTCACTTATTTCCGACGTCACGAATCGTATTTTCCGTCGTATCAATCGTGGCATATGTGCGTCAACGAGCACACGCGAGACGCGTGATCCGCTTAGAGAGATGACGCCGCGTTTTCGCGTCACGCAGGATTTGCAGGTTACGCGAACCGTTCGGACGAATAACGTATGCGTTGTCGCCTAGGTGCACACGTGCAACGACACGGAACCACGGCCTCAGGATGCGCCGGACTTTTGGCACTTTACCGAATGTATTCAGGCCGTCGCGAAATTCAATTTGCGCGTCTCGACCTTTTCACGGAATATTTTATTACCCGTCTTATACCGAAACTCAGCGCGAAAGGGTCATAGCGGACGCTCTGAACGAAGTCTGGACCGTTATCGCGGATGAGAATGGCATTGTTGGCAATTATTTTCTCCCTACTGGACTCTTTTCCCTTATTATCCATTGTCGAAAGAATTGCGGGACTCTGAGTCGATTTCAATCATAAGAAATAGTTTTACTGGGGAAAATTGTATACTATTGTGTCACTATCAATTGTTCACATCCCTTAAAAGTATGTAAACTTATTTAAAATTTTTTTTAGTTTAACGTGAAAAATAGTATTAAATGTCTCTTGACAAATGATTTTATCTGTTTCTTATTTCTTTACGTTTCTTGTTTCTTTTACAACGTAGAGTTAAGCATTCACTGCTCGTTCGAAGATTTCAAAGAAAATTCAGTTTCTTATATCGTATAAGATAGCGAAAGAATTTTGTTTCACTGCGGGGGAGTTTCATTGAAATCGTAGAACATTTTCTAAATACTATTTTCATTCCCTAAAGTTTCGTGTATGCGGTTCAGCAGTCACTATAAAGTAATTGAATAACGAGAATGGCATCGATACAGAGGAACCAACACTCCGCAATTAAGTTAACTGAAATTCATTTACTCGTATCAGTATTCACGCTGAATTTATATTCAAATTAATTCGTACGTTGTGTACACCTCTAAAACAAAAAATTTAAATACATTGGACATTTCGATCACCGCGACCGTTAATCGGTTCCGAATTATTACTGAAACGTAAACAATTCCCATCAAATGTTCTCGCAATTTCGAGAAATCGAATCTTTGATGTAGAAGGTCTTTATGATTTCTGTTATTGTTCTAAATCATAAATAGAATAATTTCAATAGCGGTTTAAAGAGCTTCTTATTTATTTATGTTTAGAAAACATAATGCGTTTTATTACAACAGTATTTCATGTATGGAAAGCTTGTGCAGAAATAGAGTGCATTCGACTCTTAATGGACCAAGCAGGAAAATAAATGTTGGTCTTAACGTAGTATCCAAATGGCTTTATTAATAAATTATAGTAAAACTCGGACGAAGTGCTGGCTTCGAAATCTCGAGTAATCTTCAAACGAAACTGCTAATCGTAATAATGTTCTTGTTGAAAGAAATTATTTCTTGTAATATTTTAGAAGTGTGAGACATATTTATACGTTTAACTTAAGGGTTTACTTTAAGGGTTTAACCCTTGACGTACGATTTAATATAATTTTTCAAAACGTATACTATTTAATTTTGTTTAAATTTGCTGCTGCAAGGAATGGCTACGAAATAGAATAGATTGTTTTACGTATACTTAGAGATTGTACAAATGTGAGATTTTAATATACAGGGTGTTTGGCCAACCCTGGGAAAAATTTTAATGGGAGATTCTAGAGGTCAAAATAAAACGAAAATCAAGAATACCAATTTGCTGATTGAGGCTTCATTAAAAAGTTATTAACGTTTAAAGTTCCATATCGACCGGAAAATTTTTCATCGAAATTAAAAAATTTCAAATCATTCTGAAAAAATTATTATTGGCTGCGGAGGTCAATTACAATAACTTTCGGTGAATAGACATACCCTCGAAATCCTGCGCACTTTCGAGAAAAAAATTCATTACCGAAAATATAATGTCTGACCATACCATTGATATGTTTCACTGAAATTTCATGCGTACCTTTAAAACATCATAACTTCCGAACGGATTGAAGGATTTTAATATTTCAAAATTCAAATAACGCGTATTTTAGTGAAGGATATGTAGAAATTCTAACAATATTGAAAAAGTTGTTCCTTGACCCCGTAAAGTCAGAAAAACCCCATAAAAATGGTCCAATTTTCAAACAGTCATAACCCCTGTAATAGTGAATATATTTAAATGAAACTTTTTTCTGAAGTAAAGCTCATTGGTACCTACAAAAAAGTATTGGACAACTTTTCTATAGGCCATCAAACAAAATTACTAAAAATAAAAACGAATTTTTAAGAAAAATCGACAAGGGGGAAAAATTCTTTGACGAAAAAGAAAATTTCAAATCGTTACGGAAAAATTATTTTCGGTTGCAGGGGTCCATTACAATCACTTTTGGTGAATAGACATACACCCGAAATCCCACGCAGTTCTGAGAAAAAAATTCGTGTAGGTGGACAAATTTTATTAATAACTTTTTAACGAAGCCTCAATCAACAAATTGGCATTCTTAATTTTCATCTTATTTTGGCCTCTAGAATCTCTGAAATTTTTCGCAGGGATGGTCGAACACCCTGTATGAGGTTTGATAACGACCGAGTAGCTTCATCATTGTGAAACTTCATATCAAGAACTTTTTAAGAATCAGTGACAATAATTGTATGCCAAAGGCTTAATAGATGGACAATTTCGATCGCTAGATAATAAATGGACATTTTTTAACGATTCAACCTATACAAACTGCACTTTCTTCGATAGTTAAACACCGAAGATTTGAGAACCGTTCTGTTCATCGTTTCGCCACTGACTATCGGAGGCATTAGGTGGGATCATCATCGAGCAATGACGCTGTAGCCAAGTCGATATTGGACGCACCATTCGGCAACCCGTTGGCCGTATAAAGTGTACCGATGGTGACCATAATCCAGGAACGGTCACGCTCGTAAACAAGGGCCGACAAGAGGACTGCGAAATGTGCTTTGAGGGAACATATATCCGGCCCGCCTGGCAACCCTAGCCCCATTCTAGTTCGCACTCTGCGCCCTTTTGACCTGACCGTGTCCACCTTTGCGTCAGGATAGACAGGGTAACAAGGATTTGCAATGGTAACGACGACGTTTCGGCGGCCCCTAAAAGCGCGGTTCGCCGATAGTCGCGCGGACCGTTTCAGTGTTTCTCAAATATTTTCATTGAAATCCTCCGTACACCAAAGTGGACGACCACGAAAGTTGACGTCCATAATTTTGAACGAGATGGACTTTCATCCATCTTAAAGTTTCAGACTCGAGACGAGAAAAATACAGTTCTGGTCTGTGAGATTTATTATTCGTCGACTTTATTTTTTGAAATAGTATTTCAAACTTTAAACGATCTTTGGGAAATTGTGATTAAAAATAAATTTATTTTTATGTCTCTTCTTTTGATATGCTTTCGTTCCTTTTATCGTTCTATTATTAACGAATTTAATTCCGCGAAGGGCCCGAAGCAACGTTGACAAATTGCTCTTGTTACAAAACAATGAAAAACCTTTGAACAATTATTATTATGCGTGTACTAATATATGAAATATATTTTACGTACATTTTTCGTAATAATGAGTAACGAACGGATAGAATTCGCAGCCCGGTAATAAGCAACGAACATGGGAATGAATTTTGTTTTCGCTAATGAAAATTAAAACTTTGTCATATCTGTTTGCTTTCGTAACTAACGAACGCGTCGCATATCTTTATTAATATAGATCTAAAGCCAGTGACAAACAAGTAAATTGAATTAAAATTGTTGTTTTTGAAATAAGGATACGGCCATTTTAAACTGACAATTATTCAACAGGCGGATGTAGAATTTCATTCTCAATTATAAAATTGTTTCAAAATAGACCGAGAACTTTATGTATATTAGTATATTAAAAATATCAAATTAATCGCAAAGTTCGTTGGTTGTAAAGGCAATACAAATTATGGTAATTCGTCCTGAATTCACTGGGGAACTCATTAATAAGCCTTTCCTACAGTCGTCCCCATAATTAGAAACAGTAGAAGAGGAGCCTTTGAATCCTCTATTTAGCATAATACAATATTTTGATAAATTTCAAGTGCCAAAGTTTCCGAACCTTAAACCTCTTCCGAAAGTTCCACGTTTCTTAAAATGTTGGCGCCTATATCGAACGCGGGAATTAAACAACGTTTAAATATCAAACGTCTCGAAGCATGGAACTCTGAAATATCCAAATATTCTAAGAAGTTTTCTCGAACATTAGAATTTCATGGAGGAAACGGTATATTATGTATTTAAAAAACATTTAAATGCTAAGTATCCGAAACTTTGGAACTCCGAATGCTGTGGCGGAGGTATTTCATTAAAATATTTGAGGAACACTATGATAATCCATACAAAGTTGGACCAAACATTGAACTGGAGCTGTTCAAATATCAAAATTAAATTGAATCTAAAATTTGAATATTTATTAAAAGTATTACTATATGTGACTCTGTACAAATTATTTTAACACACAAAGTAAATACTAGAATATCCTCGATGTGATATTGTTCGAAATTACTGTTCTTCGTAACGAAAGTTTAAAATAAAAAGTCTTATTAAATTTTTGATGCATTCCGTTGGTCGGTTGTTTACTAATTTTTTTACCAACTCTATAAATAACGAGTAATATATTATTGAACTGAACTTCGATTTTTGTAACTATCAATTTTAAAATAATAAGTAATTTACAGATTTATATATAGTGTAAATGAATAATATTTAAATTTTCACAGAAGAAGCTAGTAAACTCTGAATGTACTTTTTAAGCAATTCCTCAGCATCCAACTATTATGATGGGCCATATTCAAAGAAATAATATAAAAAAAAATAAGTAATTATAAATAGTGTTTGTCCATTTGTGAATCGAAGTCTAGCTATGGTAAACAATTGAATAATACTTAAATTTTCATCAAAAAAGCTAGTAAACTGAATGTACATTTTAAGCAATTGCCTCCAACTATTATGACCTGCCATATTCAAAGAAATAATTAAACAAAAAGTAAGTAACTTATAAATAGTGTTTGTCCATTTGTGAATCGAAGTCTAGCTATGGTAAACACTTGAATAGTACTTAAATTTTCACCAAAACAGCTAGTAAACTGAATGTACATTTTAAGCAATTGCCTCCAACTATTATGACCTGCCATATTCAAAGAAATAATTAAACAAAAAGTAAGTAACTTATAAATAGTGTTTGTCCATTTGTGAATCGAAGTCTAGCTATGGTAAACAATTGAATAATACTTAAATTTTCACCAAAAAAGCTGGTAAACTGAATGTACATTTTAAGCAATTGCCTCCAACTATTATGACCTGCCATATTCAAAGAAATAATTTAAAAAAAAATAAGTAACTTATAAATAGTGTTTGTCCATTTGTGAATCGAAGTCTAGCTATGGTAAACAATTGAATAATACTTAAATTTTCACCAAAAAAGCTAGTAAACTGAATGTACATTTTAAGCAATTGCCTCCAACTATTATGACCTGCCATATTCAAAGAAATAATTTAAAAAAAAATAAGTAACTTATAAATAGTGTTTGTCCATTTGTGAATCGAAGTCTAGCTATGGTAAACAATTGAATAATACTTGAATTTTCACCAAAAAAGCTAGTAAACTGAATGTACATTTTAAGCAATTGCCTCCAACTATTATGACCTGCCATATTCAAAGAAATAATTTAAAAAAAAATAAGTAACTTATAAATAGTGTTTGTCCATTTGTGAATCGAAGTCTAGCTATGGTAAACACTTGAATAATACTTAAATTTTCACCAAAACAGCTAGTAAACTGAATGTACATTTTAAGCAATTGTCTCCAACTATTATGACCTGCCATATTCAAAGAAATACACTAATCCTTCGAGGTTCAAAGAACTACAGTAGTCTTTGTAGTAAAAATAGTCTAGCACAAAGGGTGGAAACGTGTCTGATTTATCAATATCGTGGAAGGGGAGAGGAGGGAAGTAATATCCTGAAGGTTCGTCGCGATCAAACGGATGTCAAGTTCAGCGGCGGCTACAGGCTATTCGCGGCGTTCGTGGCGGGTTTCCTATTTTTCATAATGGAATAATATAGCGAGTATACTCACGAGATGAGAGTCCCTTGTGGTGAAAGTGATTGGGTCCGAGGCTCTTGGCTCCGGACAGTGGAAATCTATTTTGCCCCAAGCGGCCGCCCCGGCGGCTCCGCTTCTGGTCGCCTCGATCAGATCCATTTTCACCCCCTCCGCCACGAATTCGACCTGAAAAAAGGGGACGGAAAAAAACATTTTCATTACTTCTTCGATCCACGCCCGCCGCGTATCTCGATCCCGTCGAAACGATACGCGGCCCGATTTACTCCGTTAAACATCACAGCGAGGAAAACGGAAACCGATATTAACGCATTTTCCCGACGTTAATGCATCGCTGGAATTTTCTGTGCGTGTGCAATTACTTTTAAAAGGCCGTGATTACTTTTTCAAATTAATGTACATTTAAACGAGATTCTCTTTTATTTGGATCTCCGAGCAAGTAGCTTTATTGAAATTGATGATATTCAAACGCAAAAGAATTCCTTTGCGAGTATAAATTAAAATTTGAGCAAATATTTTTATACGAATAATAGATTTGCGATTATTTCGTTGATTCGAGGAAAAATTTTAGGGTATTAATAATTTGCGGATTTGCAACTGGCTTAAGGCGAATCGAATGTGCGTTAGGTATTAATTCGACGTGGGTCTTGGTTGGTGGTTGGATCTGAATTGGATATTAATTAGGTCTGAGTTAGATCTGGGTTACGATGAATTACGCGTTAATTAAGTGTGGATTAAATCTCGTTAAATACGAATACGTCAAGATAAAGTAATTAAATCATTGGTAAATATAATTACGTTAATTAGTGGGATGGAATCATTAATGATCGAATCAAACTGTTTAATTGGTTGATCGCTGCAAGCCAAGTATACATATTATCGCAGCTAAAGGTGATTATTCTTTTCTTGTTGATATTTTCGATATTCTTTGTAATAAATGATGAAACATTGATACTAGAGTTAGTATAATATTTTAATTCATTTTTAAGAGAAATTAATCCCTGAATTCAAATTTTGAGGACCATGTATATTCTTTTTTTTATTATTCCAACTATATACTATAAAAGTAAAATAGTAAATATATATAATTTCACCTTTTGATAACAGAACAATACAAATGTATAATTTATAATTGCTTGCCACCATGGTTTAAGAAAATTAAACAAAATACATAAGCAAATTTTAATAATTAATGGAAGATATATGTACAAAAATCTCGAAGGAGTTTACAAAAAGCTTACTTACGAAGTTTTTAAACTAAATATTTGATGTTGAATATGATTATTTTAATGAATAAAGCCCAATTTGTATCAATATCGAAACAACGTAGAAAAACTCGACAGTTCAGTAGAAATAAAATTGTTCAGCCGTAAACATTCCGCAACAACCGTAACTTCAGCTGCAAAAGTATTACAAATAATGAGAGTAATGATAATAACAACGGCAGCGACGTAATAATTAAGTATAAACGCGAAACGATTCGATGGCTTCGCGGATTTTTATTTATATTTAAATCGCACGGCCGGCGAACAGGAGCAATTGAAAGATAAATCCAGAAACACGATTATTAACGCGCGCATTAACATAGTAATTACATATTAGCAAAGATTTATATCTTTTATCGATCCCAGGCAATCGCGATTTACCCCACACGGGGGAGGCGGGCATTATTTATCCAGGCCGTTAAAATCGCGACCGGTTAAAATTCGGGAGTATTTTTCAAGGTGATTTACGATCGTTCGTTTTTACCGCCTCGCATAAATAGTATAACGAACTCAATTAACCGATCGATTACTTATTAGCCGGACATAAATATACCAGCGGGCGTTGCTAATTATTCGTAATTGTTATCGATCGTGCAGCAAACACGTTGTAAAATATTTATCAGAATTAAGTACTTCTAGTTTGATAAATAATTCAGTTTTCATATTTTTAAATAATTCCACGTTAAATTTGTTTTTAGACGATGCTCGAAGTCACATTAGCTGTCAGTAGCAACTATACAAATATGGAAGAATTAATTTAAAAAATGTTTTATTAGCAATTATGAGACTCCTATTCGTCCGTTTAATTTTACGTAATATTTCGAAACTTCGAGCAGGTTACGAATATTCTGCAAGGAACTTTGTGTTCATTTTATAAAATTCAATACTGTAGCGCACTAAATTATGGAGAATGGGCAAATAAAAAATAACTGCAGTCCAGCTACATTGTTAACAAGGAAACTTTGGCTCTCACGACGCTAAGGAACTTTTTAATAATTTTACAGCGAGCTGGATCGTAGGAGATGTATATTCATTGCATGACATTTTCAAGGGACAGATTAAACGACGTTATCGTTTTTTAAATGTAACATACACGATCATCTTGTTTCTCTAATTAAAATGAAAATCAATTCTTGATGAAAAGATTTTAACAATGCGATCCATGTTCTTTAACAGTCATTTATCATTCTTTTCTTTCAAGGAGAACCAAACTCAAGGACTAAAAATTTGGAATGAAATATTAACAGATAGAGTTTAATATTAATATAGAATCGTTTCGAGGGGTTGTTTAGGACAACCTATGTTATCTCACTATAATTCTCATGTTTATTCGATACACCTTCAATTGGACACACACACACACATACAGAGTTAAGTTAAATGTAAAAATTTTTGATAAATTACCGTAATTTTCTGTAAGGCATTTTTTCAAGTTTCTATGATATTAATATTTCTGGTAGTAATAAATGCACTATAATTGCCCGTAGTTTTAGTGTTAAATACTAAAAAAAGAAGCTTGAAATATAACCTGAATCCTCTGGTACCTTAAAATTCAAAAAATTCTTGAAATTACCACAATTCTAACGCGGGAGTTTCAAGTTATTTTTTCCTGATTCGAATTAGGTAAAGTATAATTTAATTTCGCCATTTTCATCCTCATCGTGTTTGGAACTGCTATTTCTTCCGTGTATGTAGAGTGTTATACGAGTCAAATTGAAGGGTTACTGATTTCAGAAAATATTCTTCAACACTAGGACTACCAAACTGGTCAAAATTCGTAATTTCTAATAAAAATTATTACAAATCTACTAGACTGGATTTCCACAAATTTACCACGATAAAAGAATGAAGTACCATTTATTTCGTTTTAATTTCTTTGGTACAAATAAACACACATTGTTGGTAGTTCTAGTGTCCAATATCCAAAGTTTAATATCCAGGTTTCTCCAACGATCCAGGAACAAGAAAGAAAGCAACCAACGACCCCGTGCGCCGTTTTGACTCGAACTCGAAATGAATAAACAGTTCCCCGTCAGTCATGGCTTTCCGATTCCGCGGATTCAAGCAGAATCCAATAAACTCTCCTCAGCCGTTCGCAAGAGGAGCGTTACTACCGGGGCAAATCCTCTTTACGGGAACAATACGAGCCAGGTCTGAGAAACGGAGGCTGAAAAACCGTCGGAAGCAACGCGACCTAATAAATCAACTGCTCCTTAGCTGCCGTATAATACCGGAGCTATTTACACGATCGAAGCAGACGGTATTATTTGTCGGATGAGACCCTCCGCTGAACGTCCTATTGGACTTTCGACGATTGCACAAAGTGGACGTTTTCGAGCAGGGACGCGTCGCCATAATGGTTCGCGGCGATCAAAGCGGCCCCCTAAGTCTTCATTAAGATTTCCGGGGAGGGGCCAACCTCCCATCCACCGTCGACTGTTCATACACGAAGTTTGGCGAGCATTACCAAACGGGAGGCTGGAACGATATCGAGCGGAACTGGTCCCCGACGCCCGGAAGCTACGGCTGGATCCATCAAAACCTCGGAAACCGCGGGAGACAGTGTTGTTTCAGTGCCGGGCTGGGTCTTGTTTAAATTCCGGGACGGAACGTTGTAACCGACCGCGGATTCCAGTGTAATCGACGACGTTCGGGACCGAAATTCAGCAGTCGGGAACTCCGTTCTTGCGGGATTTGTCGCGCGCGGGACGCCAACTTCCCGCGAACCAACGGAATACGGGGGTCTTCGATTATTTACGTAACCGGAAGTTTCGTAATATTTGCCCTCGAATTGCTTCGAATGGCGGAAGGGAGACGTATTTAACAATTTTAACGAACCCTTCTACCGCGATACGATATTCCAGTTTTCCAGATATGGACGAATGTGTGCAAATATGAATGGTAGAACGGAGATTCATGTATCAAGTTTATGGAATGATTTTGTATTTGAACTTTCGAACCATGAGTTCGTTTTATATTATATAGGAGTAATTGTAATACTGGACTGTAATAATATTAGAGTAATATTAGATTATAATGCTGGAAAATTGAATCTATTACGATAGGAAGACCTGATTTTACAGGAAGAAATTAACGAAATTGTTTGATTTTATTGTATTAAGGAATAATTATGATTTCTTATGGAAGATTCGTTCATATTGAAAATGTTGTTTTATAGAATTTATGTAAAATTTACCTTGGAATTGCTTCGAATGGTAGAAGGAAACCATATTTAACAATTTTAACGAACCTTCTATTGTGATACGATATTCCAGTTTTCAGATATGGATAAATGTATGCAAATATGAATGGTAGAACGGAGATTCATGTATCAAGTTTATGAAATGATTTTGTATTTGATCTTTCGAACCATGAGTTCGTTTTATATTATATAGGAGTAACTGTAATACTGGACTGTAATAATATTAGAGTAATATTAGATTGTAATGCTGGAAAATTGAATCTATTACGATAGGAAGACCTGATTTTACAGGAAGAAATTAACGAAATTGTTTGATTTTATTGTTTTAAGGAATAATTATGATTTCTTATGGAAGATTCGTTCATATTGAAAATGTTGTTTTATAGAATTTATGTAAAATTTGCCCTGGAATTGCTTCGAATGGTAGAAGGAAACCATATTTAGCAATTATAACGAACCTTCTATTGTGATACGATATTCCAGTTTTCCAGATATGGATGAATGTATGCAAATATGAATGGTAGAACGGAGATTCATGTATCAAGTTTATGAAATGATTTTGTATTTGATCTTTCGAACCATGAGTTCGTTTTATATTATATAGGAGTAATTGTAATACTGGAGTGTAATAATATTAGAGTAATATTAGATTATAATGCTGGAAAATTGAATCTATTACGATAGGAAGACCTGATTTTATAGGAAGAAATTAACGATATTGTTTGATTTTATTGTTTTAAGGAATAATTCTGATTTCTTATGGAAGATTCGTTTATATTGAAAATGTTGTTTTCTAGAATTTATGTAATATTTGCCCTGGAATTGCTTCGAATGGTAGAAGGAAACCATATTTAGCAATTATAACGAACCTTGTATTGTGATACGATATTCCAGTTTTCCAGATATGGATGAATGTATGCAAATATGAATGGTAGAACGGAGATTCATGTATCAAGTTTATGAAATGATTTTGTATTTGATCTTTCGAACCATGAGTTCGTTTTATATTATATAGGAGTAACTGTAATACTGGACTGTAATAATATTAGAGTAATATTAGATTATAATGCTGGAAAATTGAATCTATTACGATAGGAAGACCTGATTTTATAGGAAGAAATTAACGATATTGTTTGATTTTATTGTTTTAAGGAATAATTCTGATTTCTTATGGAAGATTCGTTTATATTGAAAATGTTGTTTTCTAGAATTTATGTAATATTTGCCCTGGAATTGCTTCGAATGGTAGAAGGAAACCATATTTAACAATTATAACGAACCTTCTATTGTGATACGATATTCCAGTTTTCCAGATATGGATGAATGTATGCAAATATGAATGGTAGAACGGAGATTCATGTATCAAGTTTATGAAATGATTTTGTATTTGATCTTTCGAACCATGAGTTCGTTTTATATTATATAGGAGTAATTGTAATACTGGAGTGTAATAATATTAGAGTAATATTAGATTATAATGCTGGAAAATTGAATCTATTACGATAGGAAGACCTGATTTTATAGGAAGAAATTAACGATATTGTTTGATTTTATTGTTTTAAGGAATAATTCTGATTTCTTATGGAAGATTCGTTTATATTGAAAATGTTGTTTTCTAGAATTTATGTAATATTTGCCCTGGAATTGCTTCGAATGGTAGAAGGAAACCATATTTAGCAATTATAACGAACCTTGTATTGTGATACGATATTCCAGTTTTCCAGATATGGATGAATGTATGCAAATATGAATGGTAGAACGGAGATTCATGTATCAAGTTTATGAAATGATTTTGTATTTGATCTTTCGAACCATGAGTTCGTTTTATATTATATAGGAGTAACTGTAATACTGGACTGTAATAATATTAGAGTAATATTAGATTATAATGCTGGAAAATTGAATCTATTACGATAGGAAGACCTGATTTTATAGGAAGAAATTAACGATATTGTTTGATTTTATTGTTTTAAGGAATAATTCTGATTTCTTATGGAAGATTCGTTTATATTGAAAATGTTGTTTTCTAGAATTTATGTAATATTTGCCCTGGAATTGCTTCGAATGGTAGAAGGAAACCATATTTAACAATTATAACGAACCTTCTATTGTGATACGATATTCCAGTTTTCCAGATGTGGATGAATGTACGTAAATATGAATGGTCGTTTACGAAATGCTTGAAGAATGTTTGGTTTGAATTTTTGAATCATGAATTCGTTTTATATTAGACTGACCAAGCTGTAAAATTGAATCTATTATAATAGGAAGACCTGGGCTCCAAAAATTATTTGATTTCATTCTTTCGAGGAATAATTATGATTTTTTATGGAAGACTCATTTATATTGAAAACGTTGTTGTATATCTATATAATATTTGACCTGGAATTGCTTCGAATGGTAGAAGGAACACGTATTTAACAATTTTAACGAAGCTTCTACTGTGATACGATCTTTAAATATGAATGGTAAATGTGAATGCTTGTTTATGAAAACGAAATGCTTGGAGAACGTTTGGTCCGAATTTTTGAACCATGAATTCGTTCTACATTAAACTGTAATGCTGGAAAATTGAATCTATTATGATAGGAAGACCTGACCTCGCAGGAAAAAATTAATCAAGAGTAAATAATAGCGAAATTATTTGATTTTATCGTTTTAAGGAATAGTTATTTTCGTTCATATTGAAAATGTTGTTTTATAGTATTTGTGTACGAATAGAGCCCTTACGTGGATAAATTCGTACCAATAACATCTGATGTTTGTATCGACGAAGTCCAATTGTTCAGAGATCCGACGAAGAGTATAGATTACCCGATGTCTCTATGGTTAAACAAATATTCTACGGAAAGAATGACAGAAGCCGAATTTCCCTCGAGGTTTGGCAATAGGTCGAAAATCTGGCGGTACTCGCGCAAAATGAAACTTTCGCCATTGTTCGAAAAAACCGCGTACACTGTCGCCTAAAAGTTCGAGGCATCCTTCGATCTTTCAAACGAACATTTTACAAAAACTAACGTCAATTATAAATTAGATAAGATGGAAATTATAATTCGTGGACGAAAAATTCAGAGTCTCGAATCAAAATTTATTACGAAAATTATAATATACATTCGAGTAGTATTAGTCATTTACCAAACAGTATCGAATAATTTGAATAATAATTGATTTCTGGAAGAATTTCGAAAGTTTTGGAATTTTTCCAAAAGAATATTTACAACCCTCTAAAGCTTCTAATATTCATTGGTAAAATTGTCAACGGTACAAACGAGTATAAAAAATGAAGATCGAGGCTCGAAAGTTTTGAGTGTCAGTGTACGCTGTTTTCTTCGGGACCAGTATCGAACCAATTCTTTATTTCGCGGGGGGGGGGGAGGAAAGGTTGCGGGGAGAAAGAGGGTATGCCATTTAAATTTTCTTGACAAATGCACGCGCGTATTTTAATATTTCACTTTTTCCCTCGCGATATTTTTCATTATCATGCTCCGGTACTTTTGAATCCACGTTAACTGGGACTCGAAATACACAGAAACGTGCATTTCAATATTTCACCTCGAGAATCTCGACGTAATACACTGTCGAAAACATTAGAAATAACGTACCTATCTTATTATCGTTTATTACAGTTTATTTTGGAAACAGCTTCTAACTGCACTTTGTTTTCTTCACACGCTTCTACACTTTATTCCTTTCTCCACATATTTTTACATTATTTTCACTGTGCATTAAAAACGACACCTAGAAAATATTCATTCGATCGTATATAATTTAATTTTTTTGATATTCTATTTATCTTTCGGTATGATTCGTACAATATTTTTCTTTTGTAATTTCAACTTGTAAAAGTGTCGCTAGAGACAGTTGACAACATCTCTTGTGTATACAATACACGAAGGAATCTGTTGACTATTGAATTACTTATTTATTAAATATTGAATAAACTATTTTTTGATCATTTTCTGGGGTTATGTTTATCTTTCACCGAACGAAAACTAATTTCTAGTAAAAAAGTGTCGCTAGAGACAGTTGCCAACATCTCGCGCGTCTACAATACACAAAATGGTTTTGGTAGTTTTCATTTATAAATCTGAGGTTACCTAAACTATTTTTTTATAATTTTCTTGGATTTTATTTATTTTTCATCGAACAAAAACAAATTTCTAACACGACAGTGTGTTGGAGCCAGTTGTCAACACCTCGTACGTCCACACTACATGAAAAAATCAAGTAATTATCATTCATCGACCCAGTATCCTATCATCTGGGGTTACCCAAACTATTGTTTGCCCAAATTGATAATTTTCTCAAATTCTATTTATCTTTAACGTTACAAAAGCAAATTTCTAGCACGAAAGTGTGTCTAGAGCCAGTTGTCAACACCTCGTGTGCCCACACTACATGAAAAAATCAAGTAATTATCATTCATCGACCTAGTATCCTATCAGCTGAGGCTACCCAAACTATTGTTTGCCCAAATTGATAATTTTCTCAAATTCTATTTATCTTTCACCTTACAAAGACAAATTTCTAGCACTATAGTGTGTCTAGAAACAGTTGTCAACACCTCGTGCGTCCACACTACACGAAAAAATCCGGTAATTTCCATTCATCGAACCAGTATCCTATAATCTGAGGCTACCCAAACTATTATTTGCCTAAATTGATAATTTGCTCAGTTTTTGGAGGCTGGTCTACGAGAAGTCGCGACGGTTCCAGAGTGGGACTCATAATAATGCAGTTCCCGCAATCTCCGACAAAACTCGCGGCAAGTAATCGGTGTGAAAGGAAGCCCGCGGCGATTTCTATTTGCATATTACGCGAGTCCACGTCGGTACGCCCTTAAAGCTACTTAAGGGGCGATATCCAGAGGAACTATGGCCGCCGTTAACCCCTCGCATCGGACTTTTACTTTACGCGTCGTTATTGCGACCAGTTTATTGCATCGTTCGTTTCTTTGTTACGAGTTCCCGACGGCGGCGATGCTACCCCTCGCTCTCCCGTCGCTTTTTCGCGGCGAGACTTCGCGAAGAAAGTTGCCCCCATGAATATTTCATCGCGTCGCAATGACCGCCGCCGCGCCCGTTACGCTCGGAACTTCCGCTTGGATATTTTCATTTTTAACGAAACTGGCCAACCCCTCCCGGAACTGGATGCAGAGTCAGACGAACGCACGACGGTGGCAAATTTATTAAGGGAACCGGGACAACGGGCTTCCTACGGTGATCGTTGAATGATTAAACCCGATAAAACTATTTTACAAACTGAGATTCTGTTAACAATACTTTTCGTGTAAATATTCTATAGGCAGGGAGAGAATAAACATCTCGAAATAATCGCCCTACGTCTTGGAATGTTTAATCGTAGCATTTAAAATTTATTTACTGTGTATTTAAACAGATATTCCACTTTGGGTACTGTTTTTCATTAAATATGTTAAGAGGGAGGATTCTATGTTAAAAAATAGTGGAATGTACATTTTTTATATGGTGTTTTAATTAAATTTGAAAATTTTTTCGATACGCGAGCGTTTCAGTACGATTTGCTTGCCACGTCTGACTATTTCTCGATATTTCTACTTGCAAAGATATTTAAATCATTTTAACTCGCATGCATTTGGTTAATTTTTATAAAAATCATTAATTTGTCGATCACTGAATCACTGAAAGTGACGTTGCTTAGATTATATAAATTCTACGGTATGTTTTAGGTCCCGTCTGACCATATTCGCTATATTTCTACTTGAAATCGTTACTTGCACTACAAAAATACCAAGAAATTTTAATATCTTACTAGCTGTATGCCTCAGAAAATATTATTTTATGATTACTGACTCACAAAAAAATACAGTCTAAATGTATTAACAATAATAATTAGAATAAAAAGAAATTAATTCATGTCGTTTTATTTACTCGACCACGATTCAAACTAATTTCTTTATTCAATTAAAGCAAACACTGAGCAACTGGGAGCATTTATGTCCCGTTTGCGTAGGGTATTTGGCTCCAGAAGGACAAGAACGTGTTATCTTTTAATGAAACGAGGCGTCGCGAGATAAAACAACGAGCAGTAGACGCTACGATGCGACCGTGATAACGATAACAAATTAAAACCGTAGAAGCGCAATTTGCTCAACCTTGTATTCTTCTTAGTTTTCAAGTCGTTCTTTAATTAATCTTTACTGAAACATTAAACAGCGCAGTAATATTCGTTACTTTTTTAAAACCACGTCTGACCGTTTTCTCCTCTAATTAAGAGCAGAGATCTACGATGAATGAAAACGTAAACGTTTTAAGCGACAGTTTCCGTTTTCCAACGTATGGACGTTTCGCGTGCAATTGAATTTCCTTTAAATCTGTTCACGAAAGGCCGGGCGAGATTCGCTGGAAAAACGATCAGCATAATGTAAAGTAATGCTCCATCGGAACTTGTTTCCCGTTTGTTTATAACGTTGTAACGTTGGAAGATCCCAGAGAAAAGATAATTTAATTAGTTTTCGTGTTACGTTATCCTTCGAGGAGCCCCGTGGAAACTTATAATACTTCGGTTTTAATTTAAAATTAAGCAAAAGTTCCATCCTCTCCGGTTTCTTATATACCTTCTCCCATTTGCTTTTTAAATGCGCGAGACGTTAAAATAAATTTCGCAGAACTCCCGGCGAAGATTTTACGGCGAAACGAATTATTCGAGGGGCACAAAAATATTGTAAATTCCTAAACGGAATTCCTAAAGCTTCCGCTGGAAACTTTGATTAAAAAATATTACGAGAACCGCGTAGCAGTCTCGCTACACGATCAGAAAATATTGGCGTACGCGAAAGGCAACGTTAAATCGAATCGAATTTTCTGTGAAAACTGTAAACTTTACAAAATTGGGAATAAAAAATAAATCACTTGATTTGTGGTTCGCCCAGGTAAACGTTATTTGTGGCTTCGTTGGGCAAAAAGTGACCAGAACGCGGACAAAATATGAAATTGATCTTTGATTATTATATTAAGGTTTCTGTGATCGCTGATTACGAATCTAATGTCAAATTAAGGTACGAATTAACCGTTCATTGATGAGAAATATTTTCAATGTGAAATAATGGATTTTTTAATTCGTTATTAGTAGTTTGAGATATTATTGCACAACATAATAACTATGTAGAACAGGTATTGTCTAATGCATAAAGTATATATAAAAGACACATTTACATATATAGATATTTTTCAATATAGTATAAAAAGTGTTCAAGAATTTACACATTAAAGGCAGACTAAATAATTTCTCATTTTCTTGCAAATCATTTGAATTAATAAAAGCTGACATGAAACTATGATTCAACTATGAAGTTTGTACTTAGGTTTCCTTGTTAATTTTTATGATTACTTGTACCTTGCAACTAATGATATAGCAATTCCATTCACAATAATCGACCCATAAAGAATAATCGTTACTTTGAAAAATGCCATTTTCTTCGCGTTTTAGACGTTTTTTGCACACTATGCGTCGTATCAACGCGATAAAATGTTTCTCAAAGGTCGATGAAAGACTTTGTTCTCTTTAAGCAAGCATCCTCGGACTCTGGAGCTATCGTGACATCAGCCAGCACGGTTCTTTAAGCACTTTGCATGGTCCGCGTCGCTAAGTCCCGATCGTCCTAACCCGGGGGCCGTTTCGAATAAGTCGCAAAGTGGATCACATCGATCCTGAAACGGATCTCACCTTTCTGAGGCATCCAACGAAGTTGTTGATCCCTTTGGCACCCTGCAGGGATCTCGCGTCGGCGCCTCCACCCACCAACAGTCGATCGCTCGCCAAATGTGTGAACGAGCCCGCAGTGTGTCCGTGTTCCGCGTAAATCCCATCGACGATGGCGGAGAGCTGCAACACAGCCCATGGGGTAGGGCAAAGTTCGTGAGGGCTTTCCGAAAAGTTACGCTTACCCCCTTCCCGTGTCCCCGACAACGGCGGCTTAAAAGCGTCGTCTGGAACCCCCGATTTCAGATTAAAGTGCAGCCAAGTCGTCCCGAGACGAAGACACGGCTCGACGCGGAGGATTAAGCCTCCTCCTCGACGGCCATCTTTACGATTCACGCGTGCTCCTTCGTTTTTGCGAACACTCGCGAAATTCGTAACCAATTCATCGCCTCGGGACACGTGGATTCCAGAATGACGCTTCTTTTCCGTATCTTTTGGCGTAGAAATTAATTCGGTGACTTTCAACAATTTTTTTTTTAAGGGAACTGTGTTTTAATGATGACTTTGATCCGTCGTTCTCTGGCGAAAGAAAGATGGCTCTTTTGATGTAACTTGAGAGGGTATAGATAATAAAGTAGAAACAGAGGAATTAATTTCTACACCCAATACATTTATAATATATATTTATAATACTATTATAAGTATGGTGGAATGTTTCGTTCGCTAATAATCAGGTCAAACTGACATTATCGTTATAATAGTGCTGCAGTAGAATCTCAAATAAATGCATATTCGAATGGAGTACTTGAGCTCGTTTTCGTCGAGAAAATTATTGCTTTATCACTGGAACTACCAAAGTAGTCAAAGTGATCTAATTTCTAATAAAACTGGTAAAAAATTTACTCTACTGGATTTTTGATGAATATGACTGACAATATGGATTTGATGTATAGACACTTATTTGCAATATTACACCTATTTACTTATTTGCACTTTGGTACAAATAAACATACTATAACTGTCCTGTTCTAGTGTAAAATAGTGACGAATCAAGAAGTCATCGATCTCGAAAGGGCCTCGATCAACGATGTATTTAGCTAATAAATTGCTACCAAACAACAAGAACTCAATATTCTGGAAAAATATGAAAAGTTGCTAATAAACGATATCTTTTCTAAATCAAGGGACCATATACCATAATAATCGTCACCATGGTGCACCGTACAATGGACCACGAGCGAATAACGCGGGCAAAAGCGCCAAGGATCGTGAATAATTACGCCGGGAATTTAATTTCCCGTTAAGGAAGGATAATCTTGTTCGCTGGACGGGGACAAACAGACTGCGAGGAAAAACGATAGCGACCGTTGTTCCGCGTCACGGTCTAGATCTTTTTCCTTGTTAATTAACGATCGCTGATAGCGGAAAAAAGGGACGACAGTTTCGGACGAGACTCCCACGGAATTTCGCTTTGTCGTAGCACGGGATGTCGAAGGGGGAGGGGGAGAAGGTTGCGTCTTTGTCGGAGGCGTGCTAAGCTAATCGGCGGAAAAACAGATTCGCGCGAAAAACGAAATTCGCCACGCCCCGGGATGATCGAGGAGGGAAAATGGGAAAAGTTGAGATCGCCGTGGGAGGCCATCTGTTTCATCCGTTTGTTCGGGCGACTTTATTGAATCGCGATGCAGCGGAAACAATCCGATGAATCTCGACGAGTCGTACTGCAGACGTCTGTCTTTCTTCCGACGTTCGATCGGATTTGCTCAGCCCGTCTGGCGTGTCCATACGGGTGCAAGAGTTTTCATAAATCTCGCAAAGTTGCTATTATTAATGCGAGACATTGCGATTTCCTTGCGATTCTTGGATGTTTGGTTCCTGTTTATGGGACAGGAAAAGGATATTTCGCTTCACTGTCGCTCATAAATCTGTATGAAACAAATTTGTCAGAGCAATTATTCTTAAACAAATTTGTCAGAGCAACTATTCTTAATTATCTTGGTTGCTAGATAAACCTTTTGTTTCGAACCATTCCCAAAAAACCTTCAAAGTTTCCTTGTCATAGCGACTATAAATTAATCTAAGTTTTATTTTTACACAATATTTAGAACTATCTAGGTTGCCACCAGTGGGAAAAATATTAATGGGAGATTCTAGAGGCCGAAATAAGACGAAAATCAAGAATATCAATTTCTTGACTGAGGCTTAATTAAAACCTTATTAAAAGATTAAATTAAAAAATTTCAAATCATTCTGGAAAAATTCTTCTCGGTTGCAGGGGTTGATCACAATCAATTTTGATGAATACACATACCCCCGAAATCCTACCCACTTTCGAGAAAAAAATTTGAGTTGGTGTTGAAATTTTTCGGCGAAAAAACAATTTTTCAAATCGTACTAAAAAAAATTATATTTAGTTAGAGAGGTCAATTACAATCATTTTTAGTCATTACACATACCCTCAAAATCCTACCCACTTTCGAGAAAAAAATTCGAGAAGGTGTTGAAATTTTTCGGCGAAAAAAAAATTTTTCAAATCGTACTAAAAAAATTATATTTAGTTAGAAGGGTCAATTACAATCATTTTTTATCATTACACATATCCCTGAATTCCTACGCATTTTCGAGAAAAAAATTCCTCACCGAAAATAATATCTGACCATATCATTGATATGTTTCACTGAAATTTCATGCGAATCTTTAAAACGTCATAACTCCTGAACGGATTGGGCGATTTTAATGTTTCAAAGTGGAAACAACGCGTATTTTAGCGGAGAATATGTAGAAATTCTAACAATATTGAAAAAGTAGTTCCTTCACCCCGTAAAATGAGAAAAACCCCATAAAAATGGTCCAATTTTCTAACGGCCATAATTCCTTCAATAGTGAATATATTTCAATGAAATTTTTTTCTGAAGTAGAGCTCATGGGTACCTATAAAAAAGTATAACACAACTTTTCTGTAGAGCGTCAAACAAAATTACTAAAAATGAAAAACTAATTTTTAAGTGAAATCGACAAGGGGTAGGAAAAAGGGTTCTGGAAAATTATATTGTATACAAGTTAATCATTTATCTCTTTCACTTTAAGTTTTCTTATAAACTGCATGTTGTATAAATAATAATTTTACAGTATATATCAATGTAATTATTTGAAATTAGTTCATAGTTTCTTAAATGTTTTAAAGGATTTACTAATTTTATAAGAATCATTATTAATTAATGTAATTCAGTTGTAACTGATTTAAGGGTTAGAGTGAAAGAATTAAATGAATAACCCTGTATATTATGTTATATTTCTCGTACCACAGCGCGTGAGACTCCTCCAAAATAAATTTCAACCCTCCCACAGTGAAATTTAAATTTATTTATCAAAAACCAGAACTGGACCATTCCGAAAGGTACAAGCAGCCCGATATAAAATGTACCCCGATTCGGTAGGGCGAGGTTTAAAGGGCTAAAATCGGCTTACGTACGAATAAACTTCCATTCGAACGCGCGCCTGACCCATCATCATCGAAATAAGATTTCCCCGTTGGGCGAGCCTAGCTTTTGAAACGTTCCCAGAGAAATCGAGCAATTCCTTTTCAACGATTTCCGGGCGGCATCGAGGAGGTTTCGTACACCCACGGATGGAAGAAATCGAACACGTGCCGGACGATGTTACGCGCAGCCCTACAACGCGATATCTTCGAGCCCGGCCGGGGAACAAAGTGCCTGGGAAAAGCCCTCCATCGAAGGCACAATATCCGGCATCGGCCGCGGGGATGGGTAAACATCGTAATGCACCTCTCTAACTTGCCAGTCGAAGTACCTTCGACTGCGAAAAGGGTCCCGCGAGCCCCTTAACGAACCGCTCCACCTTAATTTTATCACGGCGGAGTTCCCGCAGCCCTCGTCTAAGATCTGTTTGCTCGCGAAGAAACATCCGAGATAAGTCCGCGGGAATTATGAAGAGATTGCTCCGGCTGCGGTCCAAGGAAAAGCATCCTTCGCTGGAGAGCAGACTAATTACGAGAACGAAAACCACCGATGGTAGGTGGGGGGAGGGAGGGGGGAAACGGCTGGGCTGAAGACCTGGCAAAGTCCTTTCGACCCTGGGCTCCGTCGAGGAGACTTCGAACGGGGGTTCGGCCTCCCCCGGCGAAAAGGGAAGCCGAAAAAGGAACCGGGATAACCGGAAGATAACGACTATCGACGCCTTCCCGTGAACTCGTAATGGACCACTCGACGCCATTCGCCGCCGGAACAGCCCCTCCGTCTAAATGCTGAATTTTATGGGGTCGTTGCCAGTGACGGGGCCAACGATAATCTTTCGCGGTCAGTGGTAAATGATTTCGCGAATCGAGGCCGCCGTTTTCTCTCGAAACCAAGCATTCTGAGGCGGAATTTGTTCTGTGTAAGCTGTACGGTGTTTTTATATTTTTTTAAATATTGCAGGGAAGCGTGAGGTTTTTTTAAAGCCACTTGGAGAATTTTTTGTGAATAAACTGTAACACCTTTTGCAGTCAAATTTACAAGGTTTATTTGTACGTGTTTTGGGGAAATTTTGAAATTGTTTGGGCGAAAGAAAGTTGAAATTGGTGGCCCTGTGTATTTTCGAATATAATCGGTTTTAATTTTTGACGGTATAGTAGAGTCTTGCGGTATTTTTATATTTTTAAAAATATTGTAGGGAAGTGTGAGGTTTTTTTAAAGTCACTTGGAGAATTTTTTGTGAATAAATTGTAACACCTTTTGCAGTCAAATTTACAAGGTTTTTTTATATATGTTTCGGGGACATTTTAAAATTTGTTGGACTGAAGATAGTTGAAATTAGAACCACTTCCATTTTCGAACATAATTGCTTTCAATCTTCTACGATATAGTAGAGTCTTTTTGACTCATTTTTGTGTTTTTATAGCAATAAAAGTAGGCGAAAATATAGTTTAGCGGAACTATTTTCTTGTAGTTTTTGAAGACCAATAATAAGGTGTTAAATTTTAAACTAATTTACTATTTCTCGAGTAAAAAATATTCGGAAAAAGCTATAGAAATAACACAAACGTATACAAGAGTCTAAAAGAAATGTAAAAACTAAAAATTTTGGGTCGATTCTGGTACGAACTATAGTCATACGTGCACCTAAATTTCAAACCAATTGGTCAAGTAGATTTTGAGGTATCATGGACACTGCTCTGGGAAACACAGTTTCGAGAAAAATGCTTTTAAAGTTTTGTATCCCAACGTTGACAATCACCTCCATGAAACAGCCATAACTTCATTAATTTTAGAAATTCAGACATATACAACAATCATGATTCTACTCAAGTGTCATCAAAGCCTTATATATTAAAAATAACACATTTTCACACTCACATGGTATTCATAAAACAAATCTATTCTTGCACGAACAAATTTAAATAAAATTGAACAGTACACCTTTGAAAAACTATTTGGAATCAAATCGTACAAGTGGTTAAGAAAATACAAAAAGCAGTAATTCTGTAATATACAAAATTTTACCTCAAATTGATCCACTTTCAAATATCAAATATTTCAAACCAGTCACACGATCATCGATTTCAATTTTTTTGTTTGATTACTTCGTTTATACAGTCTCTAATTAATTCTATAATTGTCGTTAAATAGAAAAATTGGTACTCGACGAACAAAAGAGTAAATTCGTTTAAACGCGTCGATCGAAATACCAATTTCACTCGGTGGATTTCAATTCTCGAACATATTTGTATCTTCGATGTTTTTTTTTCTTCAAATTATATCGTAGAGAATTTCGATTTCCATCCCCGCGATTCAACGAATTCCCGGCCATTGTAACGCATTTAAACGGATCGATTGGCTTAATTAAAAACTTCCACATCGGCTTTTTTTTTACTCGAACCAGGATCGCGTGGGTTCTGGGTTGCTATCGCTCACCCACCCACGACGATTAACCTTTAATCACTTCTCTGCCCACGAAAGACAATCGCCCACGTGGCTGAAACGTATTTCTAGCGGAGATTAAACTGTACTAACGAATTCAGATTATTAACAAACTCCACAATCGACTGTATTAATTCCAAACAATTTTAAAAATTAAAATGTAGCATAACGTGACACTGGTAGCGAACAATCAAAATACAATATCTCCCAGCAACTTTTACACTGATCAGAAAAATTCTAGCAAAGAGATTCGCGTTTCAAACACCAAAAATTTAAGGGAGGAACAGCGTTAAAATTTAGAGTTTCCTTTTTTATTTTTTTCCTAAAGAATTACAAGTTCTATTGTATTAGGCTTTTTGGGGCATGAAGAGGGGCCCTTACAGTGTAGGAAAATATTTTTTTAGTCCATTTTTTATTATACTTTATTAAATAGGAATTAAGTTTTTTAATCTTATCCCAGAAATCTTTTTTTTGGAAAATTTTTTTTTATAAAAATCTTTGGTCCTTCAAAATGGTACAGATTCTTAAATTTTCCATATTGTTTGTTTAAAACCAGCTTCAAGAAAATTTTTTTCTGATCTCTATGATAGATGCTATACTGTACACCGAATTATGGTTAACATCGAGAAGACTTAACTACTATTAACTAAAATACAACATAAAATGAACTAAAAAGAATACAATCATACAGTGTAAGGATCTCCCTTCATGCTCATAAAAGTCTAACGCGATAGAACTTTTAATTTCTCGCGAAGAAAATAAAAAACCTTTAAATTTCAACTCCCTCACACGAGGATCCCCCCTTAAATGTTTCTGTTTTTACTTTCAACCGTGCTTCGTAATTCTTTCACGCTTCTTCCCCCGCCTCGCAGAAAGGACTGCTCGGTCTGAAACTTTGCAGAACGGAATTCGAGAACTCGATCCAAGAGATCCGGCTCCCCAGGCTGTTGCTCGTAACGTGATCTTACAACGCGTCGCGATAACGTTCATCCGTCGCGCGAAATTCGACAAATGGTAATTCCGCTCGCGAACGCGTTGCCCGTTGTCGCGAATTTCACGGGAACTTCCCAAGGAAAACGGAGACGGTGTCTCGTCGTGCCGAGCGGGGACTCCCCCGCGTGGATGTTAAGTAGAATGTCAAAGTTTATTCTGCAGCTCGATCGAAATTCGTTGTTCTTCGCTGTATTGCGACTCGGTTGCTCCAGGGTCGCGACTATCAAACTTCTGCACAATTAAAACTTACGCACGCCGCAATCAGGCCGGAGCGTACAGCGGCGGATCTTGTCTCGCGAAACTTCCCGAATATCGTTGTACCGGAGTGAAGATCTTCGAAGCAACGGAGTTCGAGAGATTGGCGCGATCAGCGAGTTTATTCCTCTCATAGTTACTTGTTTCGCTTACGTTTCTCGAAACTATTCGAACGAATAACGATTAAAACGAAAACTCAAAGCCATTCAAGTCGATCGAAACAAATTTTATTATTTTGGTATCCTCGTAGATTTAAATACGTTTCATCTTCCTTTAAGTTTAACCCCTTAACGCTCATATTTTTCGGGTGAACCGAGAATGATCAGTTTTCTTTATTGGATTTGTTTCTAAGCTATATAAATATGCTGTTTTTCTTGTTACAATGTCGTATCTAATATACAGATGATTTGAAGGAAAATATTGCCATTCCTCAAACCGTTAGATTGAAGAAATATCGTTTTTCAAAGCAGTCAGACTCAGGCATGAGCGTTAAGAGGTTAATGTATCTTTATCGGCAGAATCATGACTAGACTGCGGATGTTTATGCATTTATGGGAAATTTTAATCCTCAAAAAACTACAGAACGCATTTAATATGCAAAAATATAAGAAATACTTAAAGTAAGATACGAATTATTATATTTAGGGGTTGAAACAGCCCTCTGCGAAGCTTCCGTTTCATTAATTCTATTAATAAAAATGTGAATTTGCATAAAGATCCGCAGTCTAATCATGACATATGTTAACTTGCAAAAGAATTTACCTAACATAGAGAAATTCTAAAGATTGTTGGAGAAAATTCGAGCAATTTTTATTTCGCGTCTATCGAAACAAATTTTATTATTTTGGTATCCTCCTAGATTTAAATACCTCACATCTTCCTTTAAGTTAAATGTACCATTATGAACAGTATTATAAAATATGTTAACTTGTAGAAAAATTTAGCTAACATCGACTAATTACAAAGAATGTTGGAGAAATTACGAGGAATTTTTTTCGAAGAACTCATAATAATTTCCAGTTTTTCGCTGGAGGCTTTGGTGGCCGTTTTCCGGCCGAATATTCTCAAAATTCAAATAGTTGTTTTGTGTAGGGTGTTCTCAAAATTGCATACACGCGTTGCCGCGCGTAATTTCCGCGTTGTTGTTCCGTTATCTCGCGTCAAAGAGAAACGATTTATCACGCGGACGATGTACCGCGTCGTTATGTATTCCACAGCGGAATTTATATCAAGTGTCTCTCGTTGAGCGCAGCCAAACAACTGACTTTTCCAACTAAGCGCAGATTATTGTATAAATTCACCACTGCGCGTGCATGCACTCGAAATTTCATGAAATCTCCCCGTTGGAAACGGAATGGAAAGTGGGATTGCCGGCGACTCTTTGTCGTTCGTCAGATTGCGCATAATTGCTGGGGGCGATTTTTTGTTTCAGCTTACCGTGAAACGTATCGCCGAAATGCAAATGCCTAGCGATGTTAAATTAGCGAAATTACACGGGACGGGGACCGTCCAACGAAATTTCATAACAATGGCACACTAGTTGCAACGCGATTTAGGGTGTCGAGGGTATAAAATATTCTATTTTTACGTGACCCAGACATTTATATTTCGAGGACCACTTTCATAAACGAAGCTTCTGTATATAATAGACGAAATATTCTTTAAAAATTAATTTAAAATATAATTTACTATATTTTTCATAATCTTGTGAACAAAAATAAAGAAAAGACTACTAAATTCACGCTAGTTGCAATGCAATTTAGGGTGTCCAGCATTTTCTAAAATATACTATTTTTAGGCCAGCGAGAAATTTATATTTTGAGAATTATTTTTGTAAATGAAATGTAAATTCTTTAAAAAAAACAATTACTATATTCCTCATGATCTTGTAAAAAAAAAATTAAGAAAAGTCTACTAAATTCAAATGTTTCGTGATATGAGATTCTTAGCATTAAAAAAAAACTGATGAATTATTCGAACTACTGTTAGTTAATGAAATATAATCAAAGAAGTTTATAAATTAATTAAACGAAATCTATGTAGGAGTAGCTTATCAAAAATGGAAAGTATCATAAAACTAAATTAATCTTATTCCTCTTAGGTAGTTTCTAATTGTCAAAAAATAAAAATTAAAAAAAAAATGTAAGGTGTAGGACTATAATTGCACTAAAAATTCTCGTGAAAGGTGAAGTATTTTTCGTTCGTAATTTCTATAACCCATGAAGAAGAAAATGGTGATGACAGGCAAATTTATTTAATCATTTCCCCCGTATTTAAACCGATATTCCACTTTGTGTATTATTTTCTATTAAACGTGTTAAAAGGGATGATTCTATGTTGAAAAATAGTGGAATATACATTTTTTATATAGAGCTCTAATTAAATTTGAAAATTTATTCGATACTCGAGCGTTTCAATAGGATTTGCTTCACGCGTCTGACCATTGCTCGATATTTCTACTTGCAAAGATAATCAAATCGTATTTGCTTGCATATATATGGTCAATTTTGATAAAAATCATTGATTTATCGATCACTGAGTTACTGAAAGTGACGTTGCTTAGATTATATAAATTCTACGGTACGTTGCAGGTTGTGGCTGACCATATTCGCTATATTTCTACTTGAAATCGTTACTTGTATCGTACTACAAAAAATACCAAGGTGAAATTTTAATATCTTACTAGCTGTATGCCACAGAAAATATTATTCTTTGATTATTGACTTACAAAAAATACACTATAATTGTATCAACAATAATAATAAACATAAATAAATTCAACTTAAAACATTTCTACTTGCAATGGTTACTTAAATCATATCACAAAAATACCAAAGTTAAATTTTAATATCTTACTAGCTGTATGGCTCAGAAAATATTATTTTTCCAATATTGACCCACAAAAAATAAAAGTTCAAGGTCCAATTTTAATATTTTACTAGCTGCATAAAAATGAAAATACAACACACAGGACTATAATCACACAAAAAATTCTTGTTACAAGTGTTTTTTGTTCATGATGTCCATACTCGCGCGAAGAAAATGGCGACGACAGAAATCGTTGAAGGTGGATTCTTCCGAGGAGTTCACGAGTTCGAATAATTTTCTCAACTTCCGCAGAACCGATGAAAATCGCGGCCGGGACGCGCGCCAGGATCAACGACCCGAAACTGCAGTGAAAGTCCTCGAGTCCTCCGCGACCCACATTTTACGACGCCGTCAGAAAATGCGGGACACGGATCCTCGACTTTTTCAACGCGTTTTTTATCCGCAGGGCTCTCGCAGTCGCTGTCTCGATGGGGGAGGAAGTGGCTTGAGAAAATTTTTCCCGGGCTTTGCTCGCTATCCAGCTCGTTTACGAAACCTGTTCTCATGGCTGCCCGGGGCCCACGTGGCGGACCAGCCAACTAGAAAAAGCTGCACACACACACACACACGTGGCTCGATACACTATTTAATTTTCAAACCTATCCAGCCAATCAACATTCGATCGTTTAAAATGTGTCTTGGGGCTCTTTTTGTGTCTTAAAATTCACTTCCCTTAACGTTTCAACTTGGAGAATTCATTTTTGCAGTTACATAGTGGAAAGTCCTCTCATTTATGTAATGAACAAAATTAAGGATACATATTATAAAAACAAATAGTCGAAATATTTAAAATAATTTATTTAGAGTATGTAATATCTAGCAACTTGCTTTTTAATGAATAATCTTAAACGAGTCAAGTGAATTTTCTCGAAGATCGAATAAAGTTTCCTTGAAAATGAATCAATTTAACCACGAATTTTTAATTACCTCTTTCTTGTTTCCTTGCTTAGTCTACACAGTGTTTTCGTTATAGAGAATGTATTAGAAAGGAAGAATGTAACTGTCAATGGAACGAAATTTATTTAAGAGATGCTGCAACCGAAAAGTAATAGACAATTAGGAATTGGTACGTGGAATTTTTGGAGTCTGTTTAAATTATAGAGAAACGAGGATTCGTTTGAAGAGACATTTATCGCCGCTAATCTGTTTTCCTATTTTCGCGTATAAAAGAGACGTTGGTCGTTCCGTCTCCTAAAATCACTCCGCGCAAGCATCGACGTCGTTCAATTTAAATTTCACTTAGGGACCGACACGCAAGTATTTTCGGTAAACTTCGAATCCTCTTACAGTCGATGTCGAACAAGATAAGAGTCGACTGTGAGCCGTTATTGCGTGTACGTTTCAAGCTAACGTCAGCTTCCACGAGTCACGTTAACTTTCGGGAAATCTTACTCGACGTGGAAATCGCGTTAAGCAATTTTCGCCGGGGAACCGTGGCGAACGACGTTTCCCCGGCAACTTTTTACTCCGCTGGAAACACGAAAGCGCGGCCCTGTCATCGCGTGCCTGGTAATTCTATTTCGACGTACTTCCATACGGATTGTGTGCTTACGTTTCGTATTGCATCAATATTTATAGCGTTTTACGGCCGGATCCCCCTTGTGTCGTGCAATTTCGGAACGCTCGCAACAGTAATCGATATCGCAAACGTCATCTACTAGTCACAGACGAGGAATACTTCTGTCAGAATTAAATTTTTGTCGAGCTTAGTTTCGCAGTGAACGATTCGACCCATTTGCGTCCTCGCTCTAAATGTGAAGCTTGCTTTGTAAATCGGAGATGCTTGAAAAGTTTAAAAAATTAGATATTTTTCAAAATTGGAATCATTGTATGTGGTGTAAATAAATTTAAAAGAGATACTAGAGTTTTGTAATTAATGTGATAATCAACGTAAACATGGAAAGTTCGATCTTTTTTGTAGTTTTTGAATATTCCATTTTTGGTGACAAGTAACAGTTATTGCGTGGGGATTATTTTCCTCAAAATGTGAAGCTTGTTTTATAAATCAGAGATTTTTCGAAAATCTTTAAAAAATTAGACATATTTCTTAATATTTTCATTTTCTTATATAAACTTAAAATAAATACTAAAATTTTGTAATCAATGTAAACATGGAAAGCTCGATCTTTTTTATAGTTTTTGAATATTCTGCTCTAAATGTGAACCTTGTTTTATAAATCAGAGATGCTTGACTGAAAATTTTTAGAACATTACACATATTTTAAAATAGAATCATTTTATACGATGTAAATAAACTTAAAATAGATACTAAAATTTTTTAATTGGTGTGATAATCAACACAAACATGGAAAGTTCGATCTTTTTTATAGTTTTTAAATATTCCGCTCTAAATCTGAAGCTTGCTTTATAAATCAGAGATTTCTCGAAAATCTTTCAAAAATTAGACATATTTCAAAATAAAATAATTTTATATGATGAAAATAAACTTAAAATTTTGTAATCAGTGTTATAATCAACGTAAACATGGAAAGTTCGATCTTTTCTATAGTTTTTGAATATTCCACTCTAAATATGAAGCTTGCTTTATAAATCAAAGATGCTCGACTAAAAATCTTTAAAAAATTACACATATTTCAAAATAGAATTATTTTATATGATGAAAATAAACTTAAAATTTTGTAATCAGTGTTATAATCAACGTAAACATGGAAAGTTCGATCTTTTTTATAGTTTTTGAATATTCCACTCTAAATGTGAAGCTTGTTTTATAAATCAGAGATGCTCGACCGAAAATCTTTATAAAATTACACAAATATTTCAAAATAAAATCATTGTATATGATATAAATAAACTTAAAATTGATATCAAAATTTTTTAATCAGTATAATATTCAACACAAACATAAAAAGCTCGATCATTTGTATAGTTTTTGAATCTGCCATTTTTGTTAATAACAGTTATTGCGTTCTGATTATACCACTTAAATCTGCAAATGGGGTTAAATAAACCATAGTATACCGCAACAGAAAATTTAATTTCCATAAGAACACCGGTCGAGTTTTTCATTCATAATTAAATCGATGCGCCAAGCATCGTTCAATTTTCCTCCCTTTAAACGAGTCGCGATCACAAAGGACCGATATTCCCCAGAAAATGCAAGCTCCCCTCTTTCCATAATCGACACGGACACTCCGGGTTCGAGAAAAAATCCTCGACTTTTCTCTCCGTTGGTTGGCGCGAAGAAATATCGGCCACCAGTCGAGTTAATCGCGTTAAACAATTTTCCAGGACGCGGGTGGGGGGCGGTCGCCGCAGGATCCGAGGTCCGATTCCGTTTGGCGGACTCCTGAATACGAATTAGCGGCCTCCCGAATCGAAACTCCGCTGGCTCGATGGAAAGCAGACAGAAGAGGTTGCAGAGGGGAGGGGGGGGGGGGCGAAAACGTACGGGTTTGCGGACGAAGTAAATTACTGCGTGGGGGTTCCAGCAGCGGAGCAGTTTACTTGTTTCATTAATTCTGACCCTTTCCGTTCCCCGCTCACGGTCTCTGGTTTCCTTCTTATTCGTTACGTTTTCCTCTTATTACCATGTCGACTTTTTCCGAACTTTGTCTCCCCCGTTCGCCTTTAACGTTCTTTCATTTGTTCTCGCGCTACTTGCAGCGTTACTTATCCACCCATCTATTCCCGACTTCCATTTTCAATTTTCTTGCCACGTTGTTTGCTAGGGTCAAAATTATATAGGATGTTCGGCCCCTGGTAAAAATTTTAATGGGAGATTCTAGATCAATTTCTTGGCTGAGGCTTAATTAAAAACTTATTAAAAAATTAAATTACAAAAATTTCAAATCATTGTGAAAAAATTATTTTTGGCTGCGGAGATCAATTACAATAATTTTTGGAGAATGCATGTATTCTTTAAATCCTAACCATTTGCGAGAAAAAAATTGAGCAAGTGGACAAATTTTTCGACGAAATTCAAAAATTTCAAATCGTTATGAAAAAATTATTTTTGGCTACAAGGATCAATTACAATGATTTTTGGTGAATAGACATACCTCGGAATTCCTAGCCATTTTCGAGCAAAACAATCCTTTCTGAGAATATAATTTCTGGCCAGAAATGGTACCCCGAAATTTCATGCGAATCTTTAAAATGTTCTAACTTCTGAACGGATTGGAGGATTTTAATTTTTCAAAACGCAAACAACGCGTATTTTAGCGGAGAATATGTGGGAATTCTAACAATATTGAAAAAGTTGTTCCTTCACCCCGTAAAGCGAGAAAACCCCCATAAAAATGGTCCAATTTTCAAACGGCCATAATTCCTGCAATAGTGAATATATTTCAATGAAATTTTAGGAGAAAGTAGTGCTCATGGGTGCCTACAAAACAGTATTAGACAACTTTTCTGTAGAGCGTCACACAAATTAAAAAAAAAAATCGACAGGGTGCCCCCATATGTTCGAATTTTGTACTACAACTTGAAGCAATATTTTAAATATATAATGGAATTTTATGAAAAATTGTGAACCTCTTTCGACAACCCCCTTTCCTTTGACACAGCTATTACATCGTTGATACAAAACTTGTTCGACTTTTTATTAAAACGTAGTTCAAAGCTTTCCCATTAAAACGTTGACATTTTCAAAGTGTTTACTAATAAGCCCTGGAGATTGTTGCATGCCATATAAGCTTCAATTTTATTATATACCAACAAAAATAAACACGATCAAGAAAATTTCATTCACTGTAGATTCCAAACTCCCACCATTGACACAATATCAATTCGTCTCAAATTTCTCCGAATTTTTTATGTTAATTTAAAATTCCAGAAATGCCCTGCACCGACAAATTTCGTTTGTTTTCCATTAAATCAAACATTTTATGCTCGTCGATGTCGGAATATCGAACGACGAATCGTAACATAATACCATTCGTGTGCATATTTATGTAAACGCCATAACTTCGTCCCTCCGCCGAGTCGGTCGGTTTCTTCCTCGCCATTAGTCCGTTTCCCCGCTCTCGTTCGTCTTCATTTTCCATTTTATTTGCCCGTCTTCGCCACCGTTTCTCTTCCGGCTTTGATGTCCCGCGTTTCTAGTTTCCCCCGGTGTCACCGGCAGCCTCTTTCGCCCCGTACCGGTTCCCAATTTCCGTGTGTCGTCTCCTCTCTCGTTAATATGGCGAGCGTTGCGGCCACCTTCGGTAACCGCGTCGCGTTTTCGGCCGCGACCGCGATAAACGCGTCGCTGCTCGTAAAAGTGGAGCAGAAATTCGCGGTGGCTCCTGGCTGGGGAGGATGAAATCTCTCGCCTTCCTGCCTACGCTCGTTCCCGCGAACTGCCTGGATCGAGATTATTCGTTCGCGAACACGAACAATATGGCGGAATATATCGCCAAACTTCGCCTCAAATATCCCGGAACGGAAACTTTTAGCTATATCGTTTTTTTTTCGCAAAATTGAGCTGATTTACTTCTGGGAGTCAGTTTGTTGTTAAACTTTAATTTAGAGGAGCAATAATAACTTTCAGGTCACGTGCTAATACATCGACATTTTACCAAATAATTTTAGCTTTTCGAATTTTAATTGAATTATTTTACATAGTACACCATCGAACACTTTATGGCCTCTACAACCCCTATAATCGTATGCTCATTGACGCTAATACTGCACATGGTTTGATCCATGTTTTCGACCATTCGATTCTATCATTTAAATGTCTCTTACTTGGTATCTCCTTGTAATTATTGTCAGTCTCATACTTCATAAAATTCAATTTTGCTTTTCTTGTATACTTGTATCTCTGAAATATCAAAGTAAATGCCTTGAAAGTTTATATTTAAGAAAGAAATTCGACCCACAGAGGGTGACTGCGATTTCCCAGCGACGAAAAAAGTTTTCAAAATTCTCAAAAGCGTATTTATCATTGGTACCTGAATTTGCCTCCGTGCCCGCCATTTACGCGGTTTCTCCACTTACAAGATCCACGAGAGAACGGTTGAATAAATTCGAGCGACCGTGCGCGCCATTGAGCGAACGTTCTTTCTTTTCCCCCATGTTTCTCCCTCTCTTTCGATGTTTTCCCTTTTTTTTCCCCCGGAGATTTCGCCGGTTCTCCCAGACGCCCGTAACGTCGCCCGTAATTTACGATCTCGTTAAAAACGGAGAAATCATTTATTTTTCGCGCGACATGATCTACGAACGCACTCGACGTACGAGGACCGAGGGGGGGCGGACTCGGATTTTTGGGGCAGGGAAAAAGGACGAGCCGCGGGAATAGATCATTTTGCAGCCAGCGTCCGCTGGTAACTTTATTGCGTAATGAGCACCGATCGAGCGTTTTTCCGAGACCAGACTGACGTCGGAGGATCGTTAAAACCGTGAAATCCGGTTACGCCATTAATCCAGCAGCCGTCCCTGGCCGTCGTATTAATGATTTGGAAGAATTAAATGAGATGAAAATGCTCGTGCATCGTAGTCGTTCGCGCCATACGATCCACCGGGTATTTACGGTTGCAAAATTTTTAATGGTAACGCGAACCCGCTGGTAATTTGATCGGACGAGATTAAATTGATAACGAATGTATTCGGGCTCGCTCGATCCTGTAAGCTTTATTGAAATTCTGCGATCGTTCGAACGCACTGGATTCGGTAAACGTTTTCATGGATATCATCCGGACATGATAAAATTTCAGGCTGATTATCGATAGGCTTGATAAGGGGAGACTGACTGGCTGCACTGACTCGGCTTTCAGCTTATTGCGTTAACTCCAAACAAATTATTTTGGCTGTTACTGGAAAATGACAGAATTGTTTTTCGGAAACTCTACGAGACTCGTCTGACTGTGAATTCTATTTAATTTTCCAATGTCTGACCTTAAGAATTGATTTGCTCAATTCCTCTTGGGCGAGAAGTTTCAACGCCCACAAATGGTAACAATCAATGTGTGTTTTGGTCGGAGAATGAAAGCACCAGTTTCCCTTCTGCTAAGGACGTCTCTGGGATGAAGACGGTCTGCAAAACAATAGGTAAACTGTCTTATAGTTAAGACTCTAGCACATGCTGTGTGCAGCTGTTCGAGGATCTTGGATTACAATAGTCTGCGAACAATAAATCTGAACCTTGCAACGTCAGGATTTTCGAGTATTTTGTCAGCTTAATACCTGCCATAATAGCCACGAAACGTTACAATATTGAAAAAATATTCCCAAAAATCTTTCCACGTTTCAGGATCGCCAGCAAAGTATATCTATATATAATTCTTTGGTCTTGGAGCTACAGGGCGTTCGGCCCCCCCTGGGGAAAATTATAATAGGGAATTCTAGGGGCCAAAATAAGACGAAAATCAAGAATAATATTTTATTGATGGAGGCTTCGTTAAAAAGTTATTAACGTTTAAAGTTCCGCCTGTACTGAATTTTTTTCCAGAAAGTGGGTAGGATTTCAGGGGTTGGTCTATTCATCAAAAATTATTGTAATTGACCCCTGCAACCGAAAATAATTTTTCCAGAACGATTTGAAATTTTTTAATTTTGTTGAAAAATTTCTCACCTTCTTGAATTTTTTTCTCGAAAGTGGGTAGGATTTCGAGGGTATGTCTTATGGTAAAAAGTGATTGTAATTAACCCCCGCACCCGAAAATAATTTTTTTAAAACGATTTGAAATTTTTTTTTCGCCGAACAATTTCAGTGAAACATATCAATGTATGGTCAGGCACTAGGTTTTCGGTAAGGAATTTTTTACTTGAAAGTGCGTAGGATTTTGAGGGTATGTCTAATGGTAAGAAATGATTGTAATTGACCACCGCAACCGAAAATAATTTTTCCAAAACGATTTGAAATTTCTTTTTCGCCGAAAAATTTCAGGGAAACATATCAATGAATGGTCGGACACTAGATTTTCAGTATGGAATTTTTTTCTCGAAAGTGCGTAGGATTTTGAGGGTATGTCTATTCACCAAAAATGATTGTAATTGACCCCTGCAACCAATAATAATTTTTTCAGAATGATTTGAAATTTTTTAATAACTTTTTAGTGAAGCCTCAGCCAAGAAATTGATATTCTTGATTTTCGTTTTATTTTGGCTTGTAGAATTTCCCATTAAAATTTTTCCCAGGTGTGGCTGAACACCCTGTATAATTCCATTTATTTTATTTCTATCGTAACATAGGAAGGATTTCGAAACAAGTTCTGCAATAAATCGTGCATTTAAGTATTTCAACGATTTTTAAATAAGAAATATCGACGGTGTAATTAGACGCGAAACGAGAGTCATTCGCATTCGGAATAGTCCATTATCGAATAGGAAACCGTTTCACCGCGTTGAAGGTTTCCGTTGCGGAGCGCTGCGAATTCGAGATACGAAACGAAGGGGGTGGCGTTTTTATTTGCGTGTCAGAATTTTCTTTCTCGGGTCCCGGTGTACGAGAAAGCAGTCAAGTGCAGGAGAGACGCGTCAGGCTTGACTTTCTACCATTTCCTTAAGAACGACCGACGCTTTGAACGTTTCTTTTGCCTCGAAGCATCGCGACGCGGATATCAGCGGCGGCTGCTAACTGAAAATTACTCCGAAGCGCTACACGCCCCGGGGGATCGTAAGCTATTTTAAGAAAATTAATATTTAACGCGACGAACTACTCCGGTTTATTCCACTTTGACATCCGTTCGCTTCGAGCGAGACGCTGTCGCGAAAACAGTCGAATAAAGAAAATTTCTTCGAAGATGCTGGTGAAACATTTCATTTTTCTTGTATTAACCGACAACTGTGAAGTCGAGTCGATTATTAATGCCACGTTTAATTTTGAGAATCGTGCACACTCGAAATTCGACCGGCGACGTTCGGATGTTTCGTCGAAATAAAACTTTCAACGGGTTTTCAGGAATTTTCCCGACTAATTTAGTACCGCGGCTTCTACGCGAACACGAAACGAATCTCTTAGGATATATAATGTACGAGATACGTTAAGGTTTTAACTAGATCCCATTTATCCGTTAAATGACGCTATTAATTTATCTCTCGCGTAAACCACCTTAAATTGCCGACATTCTAGCGGTAACATTTTCTTTACGACGGAATCGAAGCGACTTATATTCGCGATTTTTCTCAGTCACTTCGCAAAGGAACTGCAATCCTTTCCGAACGTTGAAAATACAATGGTGATTTTCTTCGTGGCTGAAACAACAGCGATATCATATTGAGAACAAACAACAGCGACGCTCACCCCGCGATATTTCATATTTTCATCGTCCTTTTGTCCACACTTTGCTTTCTAAACCACTTCCTCTGTTTTCGACTTCTGTCCAGGCACCGGTTCAACGCGAGATCGATTTACATTTTGATTTAATTTAGTCCATTGTAAACTCGTAGCCGCTCGTTCGCGCGTGGCTGCGTCAGTTTCGCGAACGCGTCACCGGCTATTTTTCGCCGCGAAATTAAAACCGTTTACACGAACGGAACGAGTTACAGACGCGGAATAATATATTCAAGACTTCTATACGGTTTAATTATTTAAACCGGGACAGACAATTTTAATGATACGATCGAACGTTCTATTAAATAAACTTTCATTCATCTTTCGCGAAAGAATTTATTCCTGGAAACGTTGATGCAGGAAAATTATATTACTTTCTACATATTCTTCATTGAAATACGCGTCGTTTGCCTCTTGAAACATTGAAATCCTAAAATCCGTTCAAAAGTTATGATGTTTTAAAGATACGCATGAAATTTCAGTGAAACATATCAATGCTATGGTCAGACAGTATATTTTTGGTAAGGAATTTTTTTCTCGAAAGTGTGTAGGATTTCGGGGGTATGTATATTCACCAAAAATGATTGTAATTGGGCCCTGCAACTAACAATAATTTTTTTACAATGGTTTGAAGTTTTTTAATTTCGACGAAAAATTTGTCCACTTACTGAATTTTTTTCTCGAAAGTGAATAGGAATTCGAGGGTATGTCTATTCACTAAAAATGATTATATTTGACTCCTGTAACTAAATATAATTTTTCCAGAACGATTTGAAAATTTTTTTTTTCGCCGAAAAATTTAGGCACATTCTTGAATTTTTTCCCCGAAAATGCGTACGATTTTGGGGATATATCTAATCACCAAAAATGATTGTAATTGGACCCTGAAACTAAAAATAATTTGTCCAGAACGATTTGAAAATTTTCTATTATTGTTATTCGGATAACCGAGTGCCGGATAATCCGAACTGTACCAGTGTGAACCATTCTAAAAATCTCGATATTTCAATAAATACCTCAGCGAGTTCTTTTCATCGTTCGTTTCCATCCAAGTATGTTACATCGAGCCACGAATAATTACACGAAAGATTACAAACGACGGACGAAAGAAATGGCGTGTGCCTCGGCGACAAAAGGAAAACGGAATATCAAATAAGATTTTAATAGTATTTCGAAAGAACGCGGTCCCACGGCGAGGAGACAAGAGTTTAGCGTCGTTAAGCCTCCAACGAAAAATTAATAATGAAACACCCGCGGAAAGGTTCGGAGTCGAAAACCCTGAGGGAAGTTCTCGGTCGGCTGAATAAATGATCGCCATTTTTAGCCAGATTCTCTCTCTGCGATTCTGTCCCATCCTTTGCTCGTACAATTTTTTTTTTGTACGCGCCTGGCATTTCTCTTTCGCATTTTGTCCAAATGAAAACTGCTTTGAGCCAATTCGAAAAAGGAAAAGAACGAAACGCGAATGGATATGCTGGTCAACGTTGATTTTCTTACAACTTTTCACAAATTCAACTTCTTTTACAATCGTAATGTAATTCTAAACCTGTATGAACTTTTTGTTGAGTTTGCTCTTCCCTTCTCGAATACCTCGTTTCTGCAATTTTCTATTCCCGTGTAAACACTCGCGTGCAATTCGGCGTCGAAGCGAAATTAGAACTTTCAGCCCTGGAACGGCACACAGCTTTTTTCTGGACCACCGCAGGTCGCGTGATTTTTGCACGTTCTCGAGCGAGCAAAAAATTCTCCTTCAAATTCGCCGTAATATTTACAAGCATGCACATTGATCGCGTGCAAATTACAAATCCTTTTCCAGGTTAGATTCGTATGGTATTCGATATCGACGACCTTCGAAGGAGATACAAACCGATTTACAGTAAAATACGAGACCGTGGAAACAAGGACACCCGTCGTCGAAGACGCCACGGAACGAGATTCCGCCCTCGACGCGACTTATATCGGACTTTTGTCATTCTATGCCTCAAAGGAGCACCGTGGAAGACGCGAGAGTCGAAACTTTCTGGTGCCTTCGAGAAATGGCGGCCATTTTTAACAGGATTCCGGTCGTCCGTCTCCTCGTGTCCGCGACCTCTTATCCCTCTCGTCCCTTCAGGACACAACTCGAGACGCTCCTTCGATCGTTCGGTCCTCTCTTCGTTAACCTTTTATTTCCACGAAGTTCCACGTTCCGCTAACGATTATTTTCCTTCCTCTCGCGGATCGCTCGTCTCCGGGTCAAGTGCGCTCGATACGCGGAAAAGACGAGGAACTACGGTATAAATAGAAACAGATCGACTGCCATCTTCGTTCTCCTATCGAACCGGAGGAATCTTATCGCGTGATCGAGAATATATTTCCCAGTTATTGCTCGCGAGCCCGATTGTCTCCGGTTCCGCCGCGACCTTTCCCCCGCGAGGCTGCGTTTCCATCGACGACGGTTCGGCGGAAAATATGTCAAACCGATATTCCAGACGGTACGAACCTGATGCTTTTAACTCTCGATTAATTCTTACATTTATGTCAAGACACTGGGGGGATGCGATCGATCCTTTCGTTTCGTACGGCGCCATTTTCTACTCGCTGTTTCAAGAATCGAGACCCTTTTCTTTGCTGAAATATTAATCCATGGAAATGGAATTCCAACTTCTACTTGGACGAACATTTGTAGATTTATCGATGTAGATATTTTTGGCCTCTACGAAACACTGTGCTATAAATTAGTTAGTCGAAAATGTGTTTAGAATCGAACCCCCTTTCTTTACTAAAATTCATGGAAATAGAATTCTAATTTCTACTTGGTTGAACATTTGTAGATTAATCAGTGTAGATTTCTTGTCTCTTCGAAACAGTATGCTATAAACCTGTTAATTAAAGAAGTTTCAAGAATCGAGCCATCTTTCTTTACTAAAATCCATGGAAATAGAATTCTAATTTCATTTGGTCGAACACTTGTAGATTAATCAGTGTAGATTTCTCGTCTCTACGAAATAGCATGCTATAAACCTGTTAGATGAAAAATGATCAATCCTTCTTATTACATTTAATAAACAAGATGAACACATTTACTCTGTCACTCTTCCACTATTTCTGAGTATCATAATTCGTAAACATATCACCCACCTATTTTGTTTTAATCGATATTCCAAATTATAAAATTAACTATTTTATAAGTTCAATTAGGAGACACTAACTCTGAAGATTGAGTCACTCGTTGTTCAATTCGAATATCGACTGATGAAATAATTCATGCAACAAATAATTTTGATGCATCGAAGACTGTGCTTCAGAAATTTTTAACAAGAGCTCCCCATACGTATGTAATTGTGTTTGCAATATAAAATGTTCCCATTAAATATCTAGATTTTGATTCGTTATTAAGGAGCAAGAATACATTATTCATTCGAGTAACGAGTGAGCGTATCTATATATCGGTAAAACCAGACGTTCGTTTTGATGCAGAAACATCGTAGTCGAACCTTTACCTAGGAACGTAATCATTGCAGAACAATCTCCGAGCGGGTATCTGATCTCTTATTCAATATTTGTATTTCCTCGAGATACGTCCTGTGCATGGCATGTAAAAAGGACGAGAATACAGAGTAGACGGATGCATTGTTCCCCGCGTTCAAAAGCAGGCGATTCAATATCCAATATATCGGGTAGACAAGTAGCTACTCACCTTACAGAAAGTGGTGATGGAAGAGATCTGAAACAGAAGGCAGAAAGAAGCCATCAGTCGTTGGGAATACGGTAACACGGATAAATAATTAATTTACACCCTCGACTGAAGTGGTTCGATATTTGTATGTATTTCTCGTACAGTCATTATTCATTCCTTAACAAATATCGATACCCAATCACACTTCTAATCGAAATATAAAAACAATAAAATAGACGTCAGAAAAGATACGTGGAAGTCTTCAATTTTGTATATTTATCAGTTTATTTTCATTTTAGTGCGATTGAGAACTCTTACTTAAATTTTAATTAAAAAGATGCAACCGAAAATAATTTATCCAGAACGATTTGAAATTTTTTAATTTAGTCGAAAAATTTCACACCTTCTACAATTTTTTTCTCGAAAATGGGTAGGATTTCGAAGGTATGTCTAATGATAAAAAACGATTGTAATTAACCCCCACAATTGAAAATAATTTTTCCAGAACGATTTGAAATTTTTTTTCGCCGAAGAATTTCAGGGAAACATCAATAAACAGTCAGACATTAGATTTTCAGTAAAGAATTTTTTTCTCGAAAGTGCGTAGGATTTTGGGGGTATGTATATTGACCAAAAATGATTGTAATGGACCCCTGCAACCAGTGATAATTTTTTTAGAACGATTTGAAACTTTTTTTTTCGCCGAAAAATTTCAGGGAAACATATCAATGTATAGTCAGACATTACATTTTCGGTAAGGAATTTTTTTCTCGAAATTGCGTAGGATTTTGGGGGTATGTCTATTCACCAAAAATGATTGTAATTGACCCCTGCAACCAACGATAATTTTTTTAGAACGATTTGAAATTTTTTAATTTAATTTTTTAATAACTTTTTAACGAAGCCTCAGTCAAGAAATTGATATTTCTGATTTTCGTCTTATTTTGGCCTCTAGAACCTCCCATTAAAATTTTTCCCAGGAATGACCGAACACTCTGTATATCAATATTAAGAATTTTTACCTTTCAATTGCAATTGAAAACTCATACTTCAATTTGAAATATAGTAACCTGTCTTTTTATTTAAAATGGAAGTGTGAGTTTTCAATTGCAACTGAAAGGAAAATTTAATTCTTAATATTCGATTGTTAATTTGCCATTGCGATCGACGAATCGTAATTGTTGCAATTGATTTTTACGATTACAGTGGCCAATAGTGATTGTAATTAACTGCAGCTGATTTAAGTGGTAAAAATATGTATAATGGCGCTGTCTAACGCGCGTAGAGGTTATGTTCGACGCGAGAAAGGCGCGAGAATTGAAATTCAGAACGATGAAGAAGCGGTCGAAGCTGATCGCAACGTGTCCGAGCGAGAGCGCGCCGAAAAAGTTTCGGCCACGATTATCATAAGAACTTTCGCGACAGTAAAACGGGTTAACCTCGGCCTGCTTGAGAAAAACGGACGGGCATTTTACGTATTCCACGACGTTTCGAGAGCCGAAGTTCTGTGTACCGCGGCAGAATTAGATCCGAACCAAGTTGCCCCTCTGTCTGTTCTCGCCGCTTTTACATTTCGGTCGTACCTCTTGCTAACGACCTTACTTTTTTAAACTCTCAACGACCCTCTCCCCTCCCCTTTCGTTCACCTCACCCTATAGAGCACGGCGAATTTTGTTAAAAACAGAAATTCAACCGAGAAATAATTACCTTTCGCGTTGCTGTTTACAAAAGGTAACCGAATCGGTATTTATAATGGTTTTTTTTACGGTCAGAGTTCCGTGTGCCCGGGAACAATATTTAATTTCGTGAGAGAAAAAACGAAAGACCTCGGAAATTCCGAAAATTTCGAAACATTTTTGCCAAGACAAATCCATTTTTCGCGCGGAGATGGAAATTACCTTTCTAACAAAGTAGCTAGAAAGTGGCGTGAAATATCGAGGAAAATCTCTTTAATTAAAATTTCTCTGAAATTTAAAAATTAAATCGTTTTACCGTGAGCTTAAAAATTTAGTTTTTCGGTCCCATTTTCGTACGTTTTCTTGTCGAATAACGGATTAAATTTCGGTCGCATTTAACACTACGGATGTTTGATATTGGAAACGGATTGACCTTAATAAATCGGTTCTCGTCCACCCCATTTTCCAACGGTGACATTTCTTCGATAAATAAATTCTGCCTTCGACTTACTCCCGCGATCGTGACAAATTAGGCGCATTAAGGTCGGGCAAGGCTTTCGCTGCATGTAACTTTAATTTAACGAACGAAATCTGTTCGGGTCAAGGTTCAGGTCCCTCTAAATTACCAATGGAATTTCAATCCCGTTCTGGCGTTCGACGTTTCGACGGAGCAACGTGGACGTGTATATTGTAATATTAATTATATTTCGTGAAATTTGAAAGGGAATCGGAATATAAAATTAATTCCTATTTTTCAGAATTTCGTTATTACGTGAATTTTTATACCAATTATTTTTAGTAATAATATAATTACGTGGATGTAAATTTCCATTTTTACGTCGTGGAAAATTTAATTGAGAAGCGTCTTCCACGTCTTCGAGGATTCTTCGAGGAACGAGCGATTACCCTTATGAAATAATCGCACGTTCGGCTGGCTTTTAACGAACAGATTACTCGTTCGGTCGTTATCGTTAAAACTTCCAGATTTTCATCAGCCGGATGGAAAATTTAAGCATCGAACAATTTCCCTGGCTTGTGTGCCACGCAACCACTGGAACTTGACTTATCCTAACGTCACGTTAATACCCCGGCGAGGTAACTTGGCAACCCTATTGTTCACCCCTGATCGGTTATCCGCTTCACTATCCTCCGATTAAATTCGCTGATGAACTCGCGACGATAAAGTTCGGTCAAGTTCATTACGCTCCGTGGAGGATGTTCATTAAAACGTGGAAAACCAGCAGGAGCAACCGGGAAATTCTTTCCTCGGATGTTCATTATTATGCAGACTGTTCTTGCTGTTCCGTACATGCGAAAGTCTGGTTAGTTTTCTAAAGAAAAATTGAAATCAGTCTTAATAACAACTGACATAAATAATTAGAATTCTTCTGAAATATACAGGGTGTTCGATCAACCCTGGGGAAAATTTTAATGGGTGATACTAGAGGCCAAAACAAGACGAAAATAGAGAATACCAATTTGTTGATTGAGGCTTCGTTAAAAAGTTTTTTTTTAAAGAATTTCTTTCTCAAAAATGCGTAGGATCTCGGGGGTATGTCTATTCACCTAAAATGATCGTAATTGACCCTTGCAACTAAAAATAATTTTTTTAGAAGGATTTGAAATTTTTTAATTTCGCCGAAAAATGTAAGCATCTATTCAAAATTTTTTCTCGAAACTGAGTAGGATTTCGGGGGTATGTCTATTCACCAAAAATGATTGTAATTGACCCTTGCAACTAAATATAATTTTTTTAGAACGATTTGAAATTTTTTAATTTCGCCATAAAAGTCAGCACCTATTCAAATTTTTTTCTCGAAACTGAGTAGGAATTCTGGGGTATGTCTATTCACCAAAAATGATTGTAATTGACCCTTGCAACTAAATATAATTTTTTCAGATTGATTTAAAATTTTTTAATTTCGCCATAAAAGTCAGCACCTATTCAAATTTTTGTCTCGAAACTGAGTAGGATTTCGGAGGTTTGTCTATTCACCAAAAATGATTGTAATTGACTCCCGCAAGTAAACATAATTTTTTCAGATTGATTTAAAATTTTTTAATTTAATTTTGTTAATAACTTTTTAACGAATTGTCATTCAAGAAATTGATATTCTTGATTTTCGTTTCATTTTAGCTTCTAGAATCTCCCATTAAAATTTTTCCCAAGGGTGGCTGAAAAAGGGTACCCTGTATACAACTAATATTTTAATAATCGTCCCCCATTTCCACTAATATAATTTTCTATAAACGCACGATATAATTAACAGCAGCATTAAAACGATTATAATTCAGGAACGAGGTTAAACAGGGTTAATTGTAAACATGGACTTCTATATTATTCCGAGTACAAAATTTATGTGTAAAATTATCCTGAAATTTTATTTAACATCCAGTGCACGGCTAATGTAACTTCACGCGAATAAATAATTGTAAATGCTACATTCATTAGTAAATTGCAGCTAAATTTGCATGTATATCGATATCATCAGGAGTTAAACGCGACTTTCATTAAAAACTGTAATTCGATATTTCCGCAAAAATATGATGCAATTCGAGGTATATACTACCGGATGTACAAATAAATATATTTGAACGACACGATACTAGCTGCAATTAAATGCTTCAAGTAAATTTGCAAAATTGAAGTTCTATAATATATTTTAATTTCGCTTTGCAAAGTTTCACGTAACAGGATAGCACATAATATTGGACCGGGACGAGGCTGTAATTAAAAATTACCCTTTTCGTACAAAATGCAATTAGTCTTCGATTAAATATGCCGTTAATGAAAGCAATATTAATTTCGACTGGCAAGAAAGCTGCAGTTTCATGATCGAACGCCGTAGTCAAAGTAATAAACAAAAGAATGCTTCGACTAATTGTTCCAAGACACTTCTTTGAGCACAGCTAATGAGCGTGCAATGGAAAATAATGAATGAAAACAGACAGGAAGCACGAAGAATATTAATCGGTTAAATTCTTTGAGCAACGTCGATAAGAAAATTCCTTATAATTTGCACGTGAATAATGCCTGAAACATTATAATTTATCTTGTCGGAAAGTATTAACAAACACACGAGAATCTAGGTACGATTCGCCGCTATTTGCAAGCAATAACGCGAAATTCAATCAGAGCCACCGTCTCGCAAGAATTATTCAGAAATTGTTCCCCAAACGCGGCGTATCTTGCCAATGTATTCCACCCCCAAAATTCTCCCCGACCCCGAGTTACAAGTCGCAGTCGGTGGCATCACAGGAAACAGATTGCAGAGGATTTCTCGCGCGTCATTGGTCCGTTACACGTTTCTGCCAGCTCGAGTGGCAATCCTTATCTCCTCTCGCTCCCACCGCCACCCACCGTGTCCTCTTCTTTCCACCGTTTCCGCCATCTTTACGCGCGAGGGAAAGCGCGACGACCGGAAACAGCTGCTTAGAGCCGCGCTTCGGGACACATACTACGGAAAAGGATATTTTCGGAACGCGTATAACCGTCGGCCGAGCTCGGCCAACTATAAATCAGCGAGCACGAGGCGGCTTCAACTTATGCATCGATAGCAGAGTCTCCCTTCCAATCGCCTTCCTCGTCACACGCCCGCCGACACCGCTGGAAACTTGGGAATACCGTCGATTCCGTATCGAACTGTGCCATCTTTGCCCGGTTTTCCGGAGGAAAATCTATTTTCCAGCCTGGGGAAAACGAAACACCCGAGATCTCCCGTAATTTCGCGGTAACGCGACTCGGATCAAAACGCCATTTACGGGAAAAATGCTGGCTAGTGATTAGGCAAACATCTTGTATACAAATTTAAAGTCATTTTAGATTAAATACAGAATTTATAATCCAGTTTTATTACTGAAACTTCTTTGGAGTCATGGAGTCGCAATAAATTTAAAAATAAACATAGAAGACAGCATCAAAAATGATAGTTGATATATTCATCTGATGGGGGATGAAATGCCCTTTAAAATGAGCGTTTGTACGAGTCGATAGCTCAATTAGTTCCGGAGATATAAGGCTTCAAAGTTTTTGTTTACTTTTTATTGAACGTCGCGAGGTCATTGACCTCGCGCTAATAGTAAATATTACGTCACTCAAAAAATGACCTTTCACATAAATTACGATATCTCGAAAACGAAAAGTCCGATCGACAAAAACCAAAAACCATTTCAAAGAGGAAGCTTTGCCACTTCCAATGACGACTCAGTTATGGAAAAAACAATAGTAGTTTCGGAACTGCACGAGTCTAAACTTTGACTATTTTTAATGTACTACTAATTTCAGAGTAGAATTGAGTGAAATCTAGTTTAGTTTTTTTCTTTTCACTTTACCTGTAAATTTAATAATCCCTCGCGACTTTAAGAACATCAATCCCTTTTAAAAATTAGTTTCGTTGAGTATTTATGGATAACGTGTTATGATGGATAGCACGATTATTATTTAATGGCATTCTTGCACGTTTATCACTAGCCAGCGATCAATGTTCAAGTTTGGTCGCGTTAGCAGTGTCAGCTGCGCCTATAATGGATCGTATGACAACTCGGTATTATAAATTCAACGTTAAAAATGAACAGATAGAAACTCGGAGATACTGGAAGCTGTTTTTAATGATTATCTGATCCAGATAATGACCCTAATCTATATCATTAAATTGGACAATAAGTTGAAAGATTTAAAGTAGATTAAATATTCTTCAAAGGTCTATAATAATAATGCAAGTTTAAAAAAGCTGCAATTTAGCGTGTTTTAGTTTAATTTAAATTCCTCTCTGAACTCTGTACGCAGCTGGCAGTTTACGAGTAATTTGCATCTATAAATTAAAATCGAACATCTTTTATACCGATTTAGAGAGATGGGGGAATAAAAAGAAGAACAATTTTAATAGAAAATTGGAGATGTTAATGATCGTTCAACGGACGTGTTTACAGAAATTGGTATAATTTAAAATGGAGGATTTGGCATATCGATAGCATAGGATAAACTGGCATAATTAAGAGATGGAGCTTACGAGAAGGAACCAAAGAATTTTATGGCATGGAAGATAGGAATAAAGTAACAATTGCTTAAATTCGTGAAAAATTTTTTCGCTGATCCTCGTTAAATCATTGCAGAGGCTGCTGACGAAGTAAACGTCTCCTTCGGTTCCTGCTGAGCCATTCTAACTGAAGATCTTGGCACGACTTTCTTTCAATTCAGGAATTTCTCAGTGGGAAGAAAATTGCTATGGTATCCCATCCACCCAATTCTATAGATCACACCCCCTACAACATTTTCCTATTTTCTAAAATCGAAACGGGACTAAAGGGAAGACTATTCGACCACGTCGAGCATAATTAAATCTATTTTAATTCAACCATCTTCATATAATTTCTTTTCTATGAATAAGTATTTCTACCTGAAAAAAGTCAATAAACATGTTTGCAAAAGTTAACGTGAGTACGTTAAAAAATTCTCCATTTAAAAAAATATTAGCATTATTCCTTAATAATCGTGATCCAAATTTGGAATCCATCTGTCAAACAATATTCACTGACGAGAAACGGTTTAGCAATCGTAAACAATCACTGAAACTTCCACGGTGGCGTATGGAATTGATACCAGTGTACAATTTACAGTCGACACGCGAGACGTCCAAACGCTTCAAAGATGAAAGTTCACGAAACAGCGAAAGTTCAACGTCGCGTACGAACGTACGAGACTGCAAGAGTTCGGTGGCTCTTCGGTTCACAGTTCACGCAGTTCTCGGTTGGAAACTTCAATGAGTTCTGTTTCGAAAACTACTTCGTACGTTGTGTAAAAGTCCTATCTCGTTCTCCAAAACGTTTTCAGAGACATACGATAACCAATAGAGACTTCTCCGACGGTTCTTTGAATTCTTTGAATGTCTAAGAGACATACTTGCGGAGCTCAGAAAATTACTGCAGACTGGTCGATGTTTGCACCAATCGGGACAAACGAGCTACTGTTTTGGGTAGTCTGCAATGAACAATAATTTCTGGTGTGCCTCCTCTTTAACATGAATCTTTAATTTTACTGCTATCATTAGAAGAAAGTATCAAAACATGTTACAAAATTTTATTCGACGCTCTAAGATTGTTTTGAGGAGTCAGCAATGAGCAAACAAATAATTCTACAAGCAAAATTAATATTCTTATTACCAACGAATATCAATATATATTTTTGTGAAGTTCAGGTTGAAAATTACTGTGGACTGGTCGATGTTTCGCAGCAACCAGGGCAAACGATCGCAGTTATTCGCAGCGTGGAGCTCTGTAATCGGGCGTCGAACGCCTCGAAACGGCGGAAAAACGTTGAACAATCGCGCGACATCTGCATAATTCGCGACCCTCGAATTGGCCGGTCGCGGCGAGCCCAGATTAGATAATCGCGATTGAGCCGTCTCTTTGTCCCGTTCGTGACAGTTACGCGGGGAACGCGGTATCGATCGTGCCGTTTGCATGTGAAACGTCATCAAGAATTCGCGCTTCCAGCCAGTAACGAACGTTACCGCGAAGTGCCGTGCATTAACTGGAATCGTGCGTGCTGACGAAATGTCAGCAGTCGAGGCCTCTTCCGCGAAAATGCGCAATCCGTTCCCGCCCGGCCTTCTGCGAAAATCCGTTTTCGAGGCCCGCGTTGTTGACAACTTCCGCGAACGCGATTATTTCGAGCAACCCTTGTCCTCGCGGAACCTTCGAACTCTCCAAAACTAACTGGCACGGAAGAACATTTTTAAACACGGGTAACTTCGCGTGTTCGTTGCACGATACCAGGGAAATAATAATACTAATATTTGGACTGAGTGGGTATTTTATCATTTCCGATTCCTTACATTTCTGATAGGTAAATTAATATTGTCGAGTGTTCGTGTTTCGTGATAGGTCTTAAACGTGCAATAATAGAAATTTCATCGTATTTGTAGTATTTACTGTTTGATATTCAGACATTGGTCGTAGGAACGAAAATTAATTTTTCTTTGTAGAATCATGGGAATTTGTTAAGAAATTAAACACCGACTAGTTATACATAAAAAATTTACATTAAATTAAGCATGAATTACGTGATATCTCATTTTTTTCACAAATGGACTTACACCACTTTCAAAATAAACGGTCTATTTGTTTGTTGAACGCAGACTACCCAAAACAGTCAATTATTACAATTTATCCTGGTTGATGCAAATATTGACCAGTCGAAGAACAGTAATATTGAAACTAAACTTCGTCGATTATAAAATGTCTCTTCATATTCGTTGGACGCAGGAACGAATATTTTGTTTGTTTATCCCAGACTACCCAAAACAATCAATCATTTATCCTGGTTGGTGCAAATATCGATCAGTCGAAGTGCACTAATTTTCAAACTGAACTTCAACGTCGACTAAAAATGTCTCTTAATATGGTCATAGGAGCGAATATTAATTTTTCTTTGTAGAATTATTTGTTTAATCTCAGTCTCAGAGCGTCGAACAAAGTTTCATAACAGTCGAAATGCAACGTCTAACCGCAAAAAATGATCGCTGATTTCTCGATCGCGACACTTTCTTCTAATGGCAGGAAAATTAAAAATTCAGGTTAAAGAGGAGGCACACCAGAAACGATCGACCATTTGTACGTCGCTGTTGCTTGTTCCCGATTCACGCTGGGTCAGCATACGATAACGCTTCGACAAACATTCGTCACTGGTCGCCCGATCCCCCCGCCACCCCCGTCGTTGTTTTTACCTTTAACGAGCAAAGCACGCCAGGAATCCGCACACCTCATGGTGGGGGTGTCTAGACACCCAATCTCTTTCGCGTCTCTCTTCCACGCGTGACGACTTACATTAACGCGTCGCGTTCAGCCCCCGAGGCGGAAACCTGGTGCCAACCGCGGGGCACAACGCACGATCGAGGGACAAGATTCGAGAAAATGAGCACATATTTCCCCGGCGAGGGCGGTTGAATGCCGCTCGCAAAACGTCTATGCGTTCCTAAGACGTCGCCGCGGGCGTATGAAAGCGTTTTTAAAGAGAGCAATATTCTCGTTGCAAGGGGAACTGGGCGCATATCGGTGGAAAGGAAGCTGAAGGGAGTCTCGTATAAGTAGAATGACGTAATTTGGATCCACGAATCTAGAAAAACGATGGATCAAAATGTGTTTCAGCTATCGCGATTAATTTGCTTATTGATATACAAAAATCTACGTTTCGAGAAAAATTGCTATTACAGGAAGAAGTGAGCAAATTAGCAGTAGGGATGGAGAGAGTTTCGAGTCTTGGAAGTGTTAATTGTCGTGCATTGCAATCGAATAAAAATTACTTTGACCTCCAAGTATCTGTCGATAGGAAGTTTGAGTGTGATAGTGCGCGAAAATTCATGCAACAAAAGGTTAAACAAAGCCCTGGAGGTAAACACCGTCGAAGGAAATAGAAGTTGAAGGGAAGTTCGCCGTTTGTCGTTCGCGATGGAAATTGTTTGATGAATTTCTTGCTGTAGAAAATTGAGGCACGGGGAAGATGTTTGGCAGGTTTTAAGGGTGTCTGCGAGGGGATTAATAGCGTCAAGGGTGGAAGGTTTAATGCAGATTTGGGTATGTTGGCGTTTTAACTGGTGTTAGACGATGAGAGTAACGGTTGTAAAATTATCAGCAAGTAGTGACTACCAGAGTGTGGATGTTTATGCATTTGTAGAAAATTTTAATTCTCAAGAAACTATAGGATGCACAGAACCTGCAAAAATATTAGAAATAATTAAAATAAAATACGAATTATTGTAGTCAGGGCTTGAGACAACTGTAGAGCTTCTATTTCATTAATTTTATTAATAAAAATATATAAAGATCCGCAGTATAGTGATTACATATAGATGACTTAAATAATTATGTGCTCAAACGTTTCAGTCTAAACTGATATCTTCTTTGGTAAAATGTGAACGAAATTTCAATTTCAGATGATTCTAATTTACCACATTGTCCCTCTCTCATTATGCCAGAACTACGATCGTGCAATTCTGGCGAAATTAAACGTATATAGCTCTTAAGATTAATTCAATCGCTGTAACAGAAGCTCCATATTTTGAAAGCACAGGCTTTTCGAACGTGTTATTAATTATTGAGGAACCACGAATATTTCACTAACATTTTAATCCATTAACAGTCAATATTTCTCTGAAACTTTAACAAAATTCAAACTCATGCAAATGCAGTGATTCAAAAAAATCCACGTGATGGGTTTAAATAAGCGTGATCTCCAAATGGGGGCCATGGCAGCTAATCTGTCGAGGAATTCATCCCGGGATTCGGGAGACTAAGTAGTGCGGGCACGGCGATTGAAAACGAACGTAATCGATAACGGTCGAAGATAAAGGGTCCCCATTTGCGCCTCCATCCAAGATCTCCAAGCCACTTTTCCAGCTCCTTACGTGATCAATGGATACAACGAACTCGATTAAGAATTTCCCCGATAAAGGATTCTCATTCGCGGAACGAACGAAATAATTTTTCAAACGCGATATAGAATTCGCCGAAGCTAAAAATAAAATATCGTTTGCGCGATGTCACTTTCTCGCGGTCGGTTTCAGAAGGCGGCGGAGATAACTCGGCGACGTTATAACAGAAAAAGAATTACGGGGATACGACAGGATCCTCTGTACAGGGAACAACTATTCCGTTCTGAAATTTTCCAATAAACCCGGCGGCGTCCATTCAGCCGTAATTCCTCGTCTTTAAAGAATCCGTCTCTCGAGATTCCTTCCAATATCTCAAACGACGCTTTCTCCACGGCGATACTGCGTTTCACCTTTTAATCGTTCGCCGCATATACTCCGCGGGCTTTTAATCGTTTTCGGGCCATTCATCGGGCTGAAACGCGTCTCGGGAGGCTGGAAAGGACGCGGAAGGAGCCGAAAAGGCAAACGACTGGGAAATATCCACTCGAGGTCTCGTTCAAACGTCTCTGCGACGCCGACGACTTCTCGAATTCTTTCCCGCGGACGAAGCCGACCGAAAGATTCGCTCGTGCAGGCAAATACCGGATAACAAGCGACACGTTCCTCGAACTGCAATTAACGAACGTGGCCCATGTTATTGTCCCATCGATATTGTTCATTCAAAAGAAAACAGAGAATGTTTCTTTTCTAGTCCAGGAAAGTTGAGGTTGAGAAATTAATTTCGAAAGTGCAAAATTGCGTATGAAAATAATAAGAAATAAGAAGTTTTCGAAGGGACAATTTTGGTTTGAAATTGTACAGAATTTATTTCTAAATATACCAATAAAAAAATTGTGACCATACGAATTATAAAAATGTATACTATCGAACACTAAGAACAGTTTCGTATTGAAATTGTACGAAATTTATTTTTAAATATGCCAATAAAAAAATGGTAAAAAAGCATACTATCGAACATTAAGAACAGTTTAAAAAAAAAAGTTTCGTTTTAAAATTGTACGAAATTTATTTCTAAATGTGCCATTATAAAAAATGATAAAAAAGCATATTATCGAACACTAAAGGAATTTTGAAGCGAAGTATGCACGATTAAAAATTCATCGAAACAATAAATCGTTTAATCTATCAATTATTCTAGGCAAAGTATCCCGTTGTTGATTCCCTGCACAGTAAATATCGAAGAAATAAATACCCCGATAACGTGTTTCTATGCATTTTCACAACCCCCCCTCAGACCCTCCCTCGTCGAGGAATAAATAACGAACAACGCCGTTAGCCCAGTTCCCCGCGGTATTAATATCGTATCCTGAATGGAAACCATTATTTACTTAACAATGAAGACGTTGCATCACGGGTGAGATAAGTTATTATAACTCGGCGTTACGCGCGTTGCGTTACGTAATCCCGGTTATAATTATGGCAACGGGGGGGAACACAGGTTCGCGGAAATAAACCGGCGACGTCATCGTTCACGCCAAGGAAGAACCGTCGTGATATCCAATCGTTTATGCGTCGCGTTATTCGCGATATAATCGCTTGACGTCACGGCGGTTGCTTCATCAATCATGAAGGACCGACTGTGAGGCGGCGTAAAAGACGTCAAATCGATTATTGACATACCCGAACGAGAGCTATGCACGTCTCATTGATCGAAAGCTCGACTCCCAATCGACAAGCATGCAACGTATTCCACAATTTCGTCGGGGATATTCCTAACGCGGGAAATAAGGTATTCGACGCGACACGGATGAATTGCTAAAGGCAGGCCTGGGCCCAGAGCTCCTCGAACTATATTTGAAATTCCTCGATCGCAGGAAAAATGACCTTTTAATATAAAACATCAGAATATTTCCTAATAGTAATTCAGTGATTCTACGGGCCAACACAAGGTATCAAGAGTTTGCAGTCTTCTTTGGGCGTAAAATTTAAATCTCTAGGCCTGTATAAATTGCGAATACAGTGAAGTACTTCTGACAAAGTGCAATTTCAAAGTGCACTTTGACAGGCACACTTTGGAGAAAGGGACGTGTATAAGATAATAGAGGCTGTTAAAAATGGCTCCGTACAAAGTGTTTCTATCTTCGCTCGGAACAGAGTTATAGCTCGGCACGGTTACTAGAGCCACCTTGTCTCCTTGTAATACCTATAATTGTTAACGTTCTCGAAAAAAGCGGGTGTCGCGTGGAGATAAAAAGAACAGTTCCGGATTAAGCGGAATATGGTACCGTGAGTAAGTAGAACGTGGACAGAGTCGAGTAATTTTGCTTTACGAGGGCTGACTATAACGTCTGACCCAATACGAGTCGCAGCGAAGGTCTACTTTCCTCCTCGGAATAGTACGCCTTCTATTTTAGTACAATTTTAAATACGCGCTGATGCCAGTGACCCATTTATAGGACACGTAAATTTAACCGCGCATCGATCGCCTTTTTTTCAGGATTAAACGGTCAAACGTGCTCGAAAATGCAATAAAAAATATAGCATCTGATTCCTTTTACTGTTTCGTTAATTCTTATATTATATGTATAAAAAATTTACCTGATAGGTTCACTAATTACTTCGCACAATAAATTTAGAATATTCCATATTCTCTCTTTTCGAATGGTCAAAATAATTACAGGGCCAATTAATTTTATCTGGCGTAGAAATTACAATATAGACAATTTAATGGACACAAAAATATATGAATAATAAGCAAAATATAATATATTGAGACGTGTTCACGTATTGAAAATTTTCTAAAATTTTTTTCGTTTGCTCGTTCCCGATATGTGGGTTGGGAAGCAAAAATAATTATTTGACGCCAAATTGGTTCAACGAGTGTCGATGGCTCGGTCACGTCATTAACGAGCGCGATTCGTGACGTAATGGACCATTGAAAAATATCTCGAACTATTCCGTAATTGGTGCTTATTAGATAAAGCTAAAGCAAACATGCCGCGATGCACGTTAATAGCGGTACGTGGGGGCAATGAGAAAGAAACGAGCACGATTATCGCGTGAAGCACGCACACGTTCGTGGTCGTCTCTTTTTAGACGATTATATGCTGACTTCGACGTAAATACCGGTTGTTCGACCGTTCGTAGGAGCCTGAAATTATTAATAATCGGGTGCAGACACGTCCTATTACTGGACATCAATTTTTCAACGAATCACCGATCGGTAGCTAATAATTTCACGTCTCCCCGGCTTGTTCATTCGTTATAAATTCTAGTAGAAAAGCAAATACCTCGAAAACATTCAGGTCGTCGTCGATCTATATTCATTTTATATTCTCAAACGTCCATGAAATTGATTTCTAACATTTAAATTCCACACACTTAAAATTTTTAACTAATTTCATCTGGCGTAGAAAATTTAATGGGCACAAAATATAATATATTGAGAGAACTTACGAAGTTATAGAAAATAGGCATTGTATTTAGATTTATGTTGACATAAAATTTAATTTAATTAGGATTCGTCGATTCTGATCTTTTGGAAGAGCGAACGAACGATCGCAGTAGTTCTGTTTTTAATTTAAAATTGTAGATTTGACGGTATTTCGAGGTCAGGTCATATTTCTCTCGCGCCACGTATTTCACGCGTTTCGACCATTCCGAGATGCAACGTGTAGAACTCGGCAATCGGAATATTGTTGCCAGAGCCGATATTCGCGAGACACGCTTTCAACAAGGAGGAAGTGGTGAACTAGTTATCAAGGAAGGAACCGGTGAACTTGCCTGCGTACATTCAGAGGCCGGCCGGTTAGATTGAAACTGTCAAACTTTCGACGATAAGTTCCAAGTTTCTTAACGTCGCTTCCGGGCATGCTGGTCGGTCCAACAGACAGTTCGCGGTGATGTAGAAACTTCCTTTTTTATTTCCGCAATCAGCCGAGTCCCAACGAAAACGAGAGATATCATGGCGAGGATACAATTAACCGATGGAACCGATAATATCAATGAGAAATTTCCTCCTCCACGACTTCACGACGATCCAACGTTTCCAAACAAAAAAAACCGACAAATTTTCTACAAAACCATGTATTTTTACAATTGATTCTCAGAAACACGATGCACAATATAGTAGTTTGTGATTTTAATTTGTTTTCGATGGTAGAATAACTTTTGCAACAAATTGCTATCTTCCATATCCTGGCGAAGCTACGTGACGATCCAACGTTTCCAAATAAAATTTAAGACCGACAAATTTTCTAGAAAACCATGTATTTTTAAAGTCGGTTCTGATAAACGCCAGCAAAATATTCGTCGTGATGTACGATAACGATTTAAGGATTCCCCAAAACGGAAGGTTGCATAACACGATCCATCCAAAGGATCCTCCTTAACCAGGCGATTTGTTTCAGGCTTGTGTAACTTTCTAGTTGGTGGTTTTCGAGGGATTTAACCGGAGCTTCGAAAACTCGATGAACTTCGTTGCATCCTTCTGTAGAACGTAATCCTGCACGAGGATTTTGAGTTAAACCGTAATTAATTGGTCTGGACTGAGAGAAGTTATAACAAATACTGCCTGGTATCGATCGAAAGAAACCACGATTCAACGTTTCTGTATACCGAGAGCTTTGGTAAATAAAATAGTCAGTATTATTTACGAAACGATGGCTCTGTCGTTTTACCAACATCTCTGAATCAATTCATATATCTTAAAACAAATATAAGTCGACTTTCACAACGAAAGGCTCAACTGATTCTACATTCTCGATCCAGTAATTCTGAATCTAAAATTTAGGATTATTTGTGTACAAAGAAAATCTCGTGCCTGATCCTGGCTGCCAAAATCTATCTAACTAAACGCTTCTCTTGTTTCTCGAGACCTAATTGCAAGTATCGTGGAGGCTGCTTAATAAATCGAACCCCGTGAGCCGATGATTGCTTTAAATCACGTCGTCTCTGGCGAATTCGGCCCGACACCGATCCCAGCGCCGTCCATCTTGCAGAAGGAAACGGGGACATAATCGCGTTTCATTTGCCGCGTGGGATCTTAGAAGAGGCTCAGGGGCTATCTATTTCTGGCCGGCTATACGTTATCTTGTATCGGAGATAGCCGCGCGGGGAATGCATCGCGGCACGGTGCATGCTAACGATTTAAGGGCTGCGGATGTGCAAGGAGGTATCCTGCGCATGAATTAGGTCGCCAATGCCATGCAGACCTGGCTAATGTTCGCAGTAACGGCACTTCGGTTAATTTCCCCGAGCGCGCACGCCGCTCTGCTCTGCTCGATCGCCGTGTGCCCGCTTCCCTGTAATCGTCCCGATCGATTTGGCATTAAGGATGATTCGACTTGTTTCTACAAACAGACCCCGGGAATCTCCTGGCTCCGTCCTTTATTGCAAACGCGTTTGCTGCTGAGTCGCTGCACGAAAGAAACGAGTGAAATAGGTAATGGGAGGAAAGGAGTCCACTGAGCAGGTTATAAAAGGGTTACCTTACTGATGGAGTCCACTAAGCAGGCTCCAAAGAGTTATCTTACTGATAGAGTCCACTAAACAGGCTCTAAGAAGGTTACCTTACTGACAGAGTCCACTAAGCAGGCTCTAAAAGGGTTACCTTATTGATAGAGTCCACTAAACAGGCTCCAAAGAGTTATCTTACTGATAGAGTCCACTAAACAGGCTCTAAGAAGGTTACCTTACTGATAAAGTCCACTAAGCAGGCTCTAAAAGGGTTACCTTACTAATAAAGTCCACTAAGCAGGTCCTAAAAGGGTTGCCTTACTAATAGAGTCCATTAAAAGGTCCCCTCGTATACCTCGACTGTGGTTTATATACAGGGTGAGGCATTTTAAACAGGTCACCTGAATAACTCGCTTGTTTTTGAAGATAGGAGAAAATGCATTAGACCAAACTTATTTGGTATCGGGGGGCTCATAATCTGGTATTACCAATTTTTTTGTAGGTGGAGGCGTCAAGGAGATATGAAGGTCAACTTTGTTTTTTTAAATGGAACAGTATATTTTATTACTTACATTCTGATAGAGTGTTTCAAGGCGAATACAATGACCTATTATTAAGGTCATTCAAGGTCACCCAAAGTCAACTGCAATAGAAAATAAATTGTGTCAAAGCACTCTTCGAACACTTGGATACTTTGATACTGCTATTACAAGTGTTCAAAATGGCGACCTTGAACATGGATACATAGTCTAAATCGTTGCAATACTGATGACACTGCCTGGCAAATTTCATTTGTATCTATTACAGAGCAAGCTCTTCTTATACGTTCTTGCATGTCAAGTTTGGTAGTTGGTTTTTCGCGGTACACTTCTGCCTTTAATTTTCCCCACAAATAAAAATCGAGAGGTGTCAGGTCTGGGGATCGTGCCGGCCATTTGTTACTTCCTGATCGACCTACCCAAGAATCTCCAAATTTTCTATTTAGAAATTCTGTAACATTGCGTGCTGAATGAGCAGGGCATCCGTCTTGCTGGAACCACATGGATTGTCGTATGTCCAGTGAAGTGTCTTCTAACAATTCTGGCAAAACGTCTTCTAAGATTCTCAGGTACTTACTACTATTTAGCGTGCCATCAATAAAATATGGACCAATTATTTTATTATGAAGAAGACCGCACCAGACGTTTACAGACCAAGGTCTCTGTTTGTCGACTTCTCTCAACCATCGTGGATTATCTACCGACCAGTAGTGCATGTTGTGACGGTTAATTGCTCCATGGTTTGTAAATGTGGCCTCATCGGTAAATAACAATTTACTCAAGAACATTTCATCGTCTTGTAGTTTTTGTAAGCCCCATTCACAAAATTGTAAACGTTTTGTATAATCATTTTCAGTTAATTGTTGATGAAGTGATATGTGGAACGGATGAAATTTGTTAATGTGTAATATTCGTAAAATACTTCGTTGACTGATGCCACTTTCGCGTTCCAGTTGTCTTGTACTAACATGTGGATCTTGTATTACAGCTGCTACAATATTTATCGAGTTTCCATCATCAGTTGCTCGTTTGGCAAGATTACGTGTTTTGTTATCCACAGTTCCAGTTTCTTGGAACTTTTTTATAATGTTTGTAAAGACAGAAAGTGAAGGTCTATTATTACGATCGGGAAATCTTTCACTATACACACGTACCGCTTCCCTCATAATTCTATGACATTCACCATAAATAAGAACCATTTCTACTTTCTCTGCTATCGTGTAACGCATTTTAGAAAACTAAACACTTAGACTGAATAAATGTTACGAAGCTGTGCTCTAGTCGGTAGTAAAATTACCAATAATGTTTGAGGATACGGATAAGCGTACAATGTGATTGAATGTTTGTTTATCTTTTGTGACCCGTGTCACGCAATACACACACGTGATACACAAGTATTCGAAATGTACTCTGACACAATTTATTTTCTATTGCAGTTGACTTTGGGTGACCTTGAATGACCTTAATAATAGGTCATTGTATTCGCCTTGAAACACTCTATCAGAATGTAAGTAATAAAATATACTGTTCCATTTAAAAAAACAAAGTTGACCTTCATATCTCCTTGACGCCTCCACCTACAAAAAAATTGGTAATACCAGATTATGAGCCCCCCGATACCAAATAAGTTTGGTCTAATGCATTTTCTCCTATCTTCAAAAACAAGCGAGTTATTCAGGTGACCTGTTTAAAATGCCTCACCCTGTATATAATCAGGAGGGTCGCTCGAATACTTGCGAGAGAGTTAAGAGCGTAGCCCTCTGGTGGCGACTATGAAAACTACCATTCGACTCTTTCTGTTTCTTCGAACTATCGCGAGTTCTAACAAGAATGAAATCGAGTGAACTCCCAACCAAAGGCAGGCAAAATGTAAACTAATTACTTTAAAGATTTACAATTATGGTTACACCGCGATTGGGTCAATCGCTCAGTTTCTGACCACAATGGGGAAGATATTAATTGCACCGATTAACGGACGATTAACGACTGATTAAAATTCGTAACAGAGGGGACCAGCTTTCGAACAGAATTATTTCCCTGCGTCGAGAAACGGTCGCCGATCGAAAACGATCCGAACAACAGATGGATATTGGTTAAGCTCCCAAATATACGGCGAAACAATTACTGCGACTGTGATGGTTTGTGAAAGGTATCATTCACTGGTTCTCTTCTAACCCCGGGGTCAAACAATAGCAACAGTATCATATTGTCAACAAGTCAAAATGGATTCAAAACCAAACCCCTCCCTGCGTTGATTAACAAACACGCGCCCATATTTCTGCGCGACAACGCTCGACTTCGCGCATCGTGGGTCATAACGGCGATGTTGCTTTTTTGTTCGGATGCATCGGGCTATGAAATTTTGCAACTACCATGAATTCACCGGACGCTTTTTCAACGTATTATTATCTATTTCCATCGTCGATGGTCTTTCTAAAGAATAAAGCACTCCTCGATGAAAGAAAAATAACAGCAATTGGAGTTCTTTGAACTATTAATACAGTTTGAAAACTGGCGATACCAATGGTGAGAAAATTTGAATGAAACAAATCTAGTTTTCCAACGATATAGAGAGCTTTTCATTCTGATTTAAAGAAATGGCAATTTTATAATAATATTACCTAATTTATTAACTCCTTTTCGTGGCTGTTAGCTCGACGAAATCCAGGTCCAAATTGTAGGTGTTAACACGCAGTAAACAGACCAGACTGATGATAAACTGCTTTGTAACTGAGATTATAAGACTCGTGGCCGACTCTTGTGGCGTACTGATAGGAACTAAAACCCAATCACGATCGTCATTTGCTGTCCTCGAGCCTGGCTCGCGATGTTTACGTTTGGGCCGACCTTCTGTTCGCGAGTCTGGCTCGTGACATTCATGTTTGGGCCAAAATTTTCATCACGAGTCAGACTCGTTAAAGTACGGGAAGCGGTTAATAAATAACATAGGACAACTATCGATTACATCACGAATTAAATTACAATTGCATACATATTGAGTCTGATTACTCTTACTGTCAATGTGGTACGATTGATAACTGCTCCAATAGTAATATGAAGCCTTGTTGATTCCACTATGAAGCTTTACGATTTCTATTACAGTCTGTTCAAGTATTGTTCCTCTGATTATGTTTTATATGTCTCTTCTCAATTTCTCTAATAATACATTCGAACAATTATTTTGCACCAGCAAACATTAAACGAAATTCAATTTTGGTAACCTTTTCTTTTTTAAATTTCACAACCCAGAACTCTTCATCATTAAGTGAATTTTTGATGAATTATAATACCCCTGTATAAACCATACCTTTTACAAAATTTTCACAATTCTTTACTTCTCTAGTACATCGAATTGATCAACAATTTTTAATCGCTAATTATATTTGACGTTCACACCGATCGTCGAGTATAAATTCAGTTAAGTGGGTGTCAAATTTCATTCGACACGCATCGATACGTTAATGGCGTGCGTCAATAACTCTCGAGTCAATTAAAACCGTACCTCAAAACTGTTCCACTCAAAACTATCAATTTCCCGACGTCGAGAACGAACAGCACGAAAGCTCAGGATCTTCTCTGTCTCCGTGCCAACGAGTTTATCCTATTTTTACTTCGAATTCTATCCAGTACCCGATTGAAATCCTTTAACAGCCCCGTATATCGACTCGATCGGAATTTAAACGGTGGAAGTTACGAGTCTGTCGCGGTTACGCAAAAAACGAAAACAAAACCGTTTGCTTAAATTCGCGGATCGTAGACAGGATCGGTTCAAGGATCATGAACGCTGGCGTTAAATCGATGAACTGTATATGGCGGTCGTTTGGCGTGCCCTCCCCGCCTCTGCCGCGACGGGAACGCGTAAATAATTGCATTACCTATCCTATGGCGCGTAATACGCGATGAATGCCAGTGTATACCCAGGACACACTAACGATATTGCCCTCACGTCCGTTCGTCGATCTATTTGCTTCGGGACACAGGCGCTGGACACAACGGAGCTGGCCTGACTCCTGTGTGTTTGCGATTTTAACAGGGTTAATAACGAACAAGGCAACCCGTTTTCAGCCGTAGGCCCGGTGAAACTTCCCTCTTGACAGCGAACGCAAGGCACATCGAGTGGAATACACTTTGTAACGCAAAGAGTATTCCACGGTGTCACGGATAATTTATTTACTTCGATTTTTCATTGAAATTCCACCCCGTAACATTCTATGCTTAACATTTCAAATACTTCATAATTTAATTCCAGTTCCAATTATGTCTTTTTTACTACAGTTTCTCGGATTATTTATTTTAATGTATGTAAATTTTTTATTGACATTCGATCTCGTAATTTTCTGTTTCATAATTTCATTCCGGGTTTTTGTGCAGTTCAATTTACACACGTGTTATAGATTCATAGATTCACGTGAGATTCGGTAATTTCCAATGACATCGAACTATTGTCAGAAGTTGCAATTTTAGTAGAACAGGTCAATCGACACGTTTGTATCGAATGTAGCCCCTAAAGTGTATAGGTAAATACATAGAAGGGGCAGTGGTGGAAGTGATCGTTCTATGTAAGAGTATCGACGTTCAGGTTGTACGTCTAGTCAATCCCATATTGCATTCAATATAACAGACATAGTGTGCCCAACGGACGATATTAATAGTAGTGCATGTGTAGTCGGACTCGTATTGTATCTAATATGACCGAAGTAGTCTAATCGACGTATACAGACTGTATTAGTAGCAATGGACGGTCTACAGTCAGACGCAATTACATCCAGCCCGGTCGAAGTAGTATAAGCAACAGTTACACGTGGAATCAGTAGTAGTGAATGGTCTATGATCAGACATCCGTTATATCCGATACTACACCGCGTTTCTACGTAACTCCTATCATAAATTGCTCTCAGAAAATATTCTTCGGACCACTAAAACTAAAATTGTGCACATCGTGGTCTGAAATGAAATCAGTGACACGATATTCCACGATCACAAAGATAAATGTTACCGTAAACGCAGGTTCGAAAATATTGCTTCAGAATATTATGATTACAATTATAATTTTGAATCTTACTGTTAATATTGAAAATTTAATTTTATTTATTTGTCAGAATTTATATCTCGAGAAACTATGACAAGAATACTTTAATCCTTCTATTAACGTTGTGAACCATATTGAAATTTAAGAATCCTGTAGAAAGCTATATTCTAGATACGCGATTTTATGTTAGAATATTACAAAACCGTGAATCTAATCGACTAATTTATCAATACTTGACATCGTTGCGAATATTGATAACTGACGTTAAATTCCGTATCGTGGATTGTATTTTATTTTTCACTCAACGTTAAATATGGAAGAGATGGAACATATACGCGTATAAAATTGCTGTTACGATTACATTCGATGATGGTGTCTGGTTGGCAAGTATCGATAAGGTCTCTACCCAGGTACAAGTGTATTTACAATCAAATTTAACGAGCTTGTCGGCGATAAATATTGACATATTTTCAATTATCAGTGGAAATGAAACTGCGCGTAAGAAACGCGACAGCTATTGGAAAATATTTCGATTCGTGCAAGGCTAAAAACAGCCATCGAGAGAACACGTTGACATTGTTCTGCCTCTATGCACGAGCAGGGAACGACGTCCCCCAAGTAAGATCAAAGAGGGTACACGTCCAACTTACTGCATCGACGTTGCGATATTAATGTTTCATGAACAGTCCATTAATATTTCATGAGGATTACTTCGATATATTTATTGCGAAAGATTAAAATTTAATGCGTACGTATCGAGCAAATCGCAACTACGAGAAAACAGTACTCGCGAATTAATAACGATAATTCGAGTGGACCGATATGACTTGTTGTAAAAAAAAACGTAGTGAATTGTTAAATGTATACGGACGTTTCAAATTTAATTTAATCCTGCGCACGCGAACATGACCGCGAGACACGTCACGCCCGATTACGGACTTCTGTTAAACGAATTTATCTATTAATATTGTGGAAGGATTTCGAATATAACCTGTAACCAAAATTGTCTGCACATCAAATTTAAACCGGCGTTACAGTTAGCTGGATGTTTGATGAATGGACACGGTAATACGATTTAAAAGAATATATCATTCTCTGGTCTAATAATGGTTTCGATCGCCTTTTCTGGTCGTAAAGCCTCCAATTTTTGTTTGAATTGATACTCGATAGTTTTAACGAGCTTTAAACATTCTCATTTTTATTTCATAAGTTAACGTTTTACCGTTCTAATAAGAATAATTTTAGAAATACTTAGCTACATCTGGCAACATGTGTATTTTAAACTAAAAATAAAATACACTATTCTCGAGAGTATCTGCAAAGCTATTGGATATATCGCGAGCAAAAGATGGAAGAGTAAAATCTAGTGAGGGAAACTAATTTTCTGAATGAGAATTGTCAGTTTCGTTCAAAATTTATTATCGAAAGACGTCGATCGATAAGCGACGAGCAAGAGAATTACTCGCGTCGTTTCTGAATAAATCAAGCAAACGCGAGCTCGTACGTCACACGATTAAAAATTTCCATCCCCCGCCCTGTACGAGGATAAATTTAAAATCGAAGTCGACCTGTTTTCTTTAAGAGCGTCCAATTCGAACGTGTAAAATTGTAAACAGGAACGGTGCTTATTCGAAACGATCGAAAACAATCGATCCAAGTCGCGGCGGTTATTTGATTTTAATTAATCGCCGAGCGTAAAACGAAAATGGATCAAATCCGTTACCTCCTGGACCTTCCTGTGCACGACGATCTTGTGCCACTGGTTATCGTCGAACCGGACTCTCCCCGGCTTTATATGAAGATCTAATCTCCCGTTGGCCAGCGTCATCCCCACAGCGGCACCGCCGTCCCTCAGAGACACGGTCAGATAATCGTCTCTGCTCCCTGAAACGACACAAAAGGGAAAAATACCGTGTTACTTCGGGCGAAAATTAAGCTGCAACTTTGAAATCGTGTCTCTCGCTTTGGCGCGCAGTTTTATGATCGTTCTAGAACCGACTCGAAACGTTAACCGTGTCGAGATTGAATGATTAAATGCTGCAAATGAATTACTCATCATTTATTTACGAGAAATAAAATCTAAATGTCTTTATTAGAATCGAAGACAAGAGGAAATAGAGAAAAGTAGTTTCGAAGGGACGATGACTGTGATAAAACAAATATTTTCTCCGGGGGTTATATTTTTCGAAATTTCAGAGCAATCCATATATAGTCAAATTTTATTTTTTGGTTTTTGGTTCATGTCGATCCGACTTTCCAGATTGAAGATATCGTAATTTAAATGAAGGGGTAATTTTTAAAATTCAACTTTCTGTTTTCAAAAGTATATTAAAAATTCTAAAACTTTAGACTCGTACAGTTTCGAAACTACTAGTGTTTTATCAATAATTGAGTCATCGTTGGAAGGGGCAAGGCTTCCCCTTCAAAATGGTTTTTGATTTTTGTCGATCGGACTTTTCGTTTCGGAGATATCGTAATTTATGTAAAAGGTAATTTTTTAATTTGTCGAGTGACGTAATGTTTACTATTAGCGTGAGGTCAATGACCTCGCGACGCAACCCATGAAAAGTAAACAAAAACTTTGAGGCCTTATATCTCCGGAACTAATTGAGCTATAGACTTGTACAAACGCTCATTTTAAAGGGCATTTCATCCTCTATCAGATGAATATATCAACTATTACTATTTATGCTATCTTGTATGTTTATTTTACAATCTTCTTTGACTCCACGCACCCAAAGACGTTTCAACAATTCCTATCGATTATACGACTGATGTATGATAAAACTGGATTATAAATTGTTTATTTAATTGAAAATGATACTAAATTTGTATACAAGATGTTTCCCCAATCATTAGCTCGCATTTTTTCGTAAATAATTGGACTTTTGTGAAACTAACTTCGCTATTGACTCGAACATTCGTTCTCGATTGAATTTTATCTTCTATCCGACCGAAAATTAAAAAGTTTTAACATAGTTTGCATATTTTCTGTATGAAATTAAAATTCTATGTATATTTAGTGTAAAATTATCGAATATTTTTGTACAGATTTTTAAAGTGCACGTTTTAAGAAAAAATATGCGACACAAATAAACTTCAAAACACAACACTTTATACATATAATGCAAACATTAGCAGTACGTTGCCTTGAAAAAGAGAAATTGGTCATTTGATCGGTCATGGTAGGAATAGGTATGCATGAAGTGTCAAATAGTTTATAACTGCATGACTTTCAAATGACCTTGAACTGAGAAATATACAAGCAATTCTAATTTTAAAATATTCGAATACAGAAAAAAATTCAATAAGAATTTATTAATAAATCCTAAAATTATTTAGTCAGAAATTGCGTTATAGATCGATCATTATAATTTCCCCGGTTAAATCTTAATCGAGGAGCGATAATTTGCGTTTAATCTCGTGCCGTTGCAAGATGCGCGAGCCCATCGCGAACGTAATCCTTGCATAACTTGAACATAATTATACTAAACACGGCTGGCGGTCACCTTTGGCCAAAAACAATAAAAATAAACTGTCGTTTGCCGCTTCTTAATCCCCTGGCTCGTTTCGAGCTTGCCGATATACCGACATAATCCGCGGGGGCTTTTCGGTTCGGTCGCCACGATAATTATTAACGACGAGCTCAGTCGTTTTAGCGGGTTCACGGACCACATCGGAAACGAAAGGCACCGAAACTAATGGTAAGCGGATACAAAGGATTTATGGACATCGTTCCCAAGACCTAATCCCTTTTCTCGATTTCACTCGTGATCGAGGAACGTCTGATGAAATTCTTTTTTCATGAAATACGGATCGACGCGCGTGTTTATGACAAACTTTGCAACAATGTACGGGGTTCGATTCGTTCGCGAACTATGTGCACCGAGTAAAACAGCGTCGAGGTATAACAGACTGAAAGATAATATTGTTACGAATAATTAAATGTTAAATTACGGTAATGATATGCATACGATACATATTTAAATTAGACGTTCAAGGACTGTTTGAAAGTGTTTGTTATTCGCAGAAATGAATTATTAAAGTCATTAAAGAAAATAAACCTAGACAGGACACATAAATACTTTGGATTCAATGTAATATTTCAGTTACTCGACACTGATCGAACCAAGATTTCTGAGATCAAAGTCACTTGAACTGTGCCTTTCAGGAAAGTCAAATGAATATTTTTAAAATTGTTTACGTTTTAATTCGTGGTCGATTAAAAATTGATCAGCCTGAAGAATCGTGGCAACAGTTACGTACCACACTTTGTATATCGATAAATGGAATAAATCTACGTACACGTATGACGTATTCATTTGTTAAATAAATATCACGGTGGGTAAAAGCTGTTTCGAAACGAGTCGGTTAAAAATATGCGACAAAGTGAAACGTACGAGAATTCCGTGGGAATCGGTGAAATAAATATAATTTAACGGGAATAAAGGGAAAGCTTATTTTCTAGGTAAACACAAAAGGAAACTCTGTTTTATTGCCGGCCGCGTAAAAACTGCACCTGCTTGTAGGAATTATATTTCCTTTTATTATCGTAAGAACATGCTCCTCGTTTCTCACGTTAAAATTCTCGTATTTCGTACGAACGTTTACCCTTTTTTCTTTTCTTCTCGCTGGCCTCGCGCGCGAGCCGGAAAAGAACGAACGCGGGTCGGTGCATTATGACGCGGCATTAAATTTGCAACGAGCATAATTAACTTCGAACAATATGGGGTGGCATAAAACTCGTAACCGCGGGTCGCGTAAAATTATTACACGCGGCTTTCCTTTCGACCGGAAGCCACGTTCCGATCCGCGGGGGCTTTTTGCATTTTAAGCGACGCGCTGAACAAATCGAGCGACGTCGATGTAATAACAGCGACATAAAAAATTTATTTCGACGCGGGCACTATAAACTGTTAATTCGGATCCCGCGTATACAGAAAATATTGCTCGTGTAACATAACTTTATAGAGACAATGTGAACGGCGGGCGCAATATACGATACCTCGTACGTTCGATATAAATTTCGCGGAGTTCGCCGGCAAAAAACTGTTTCACGTTTCCTTTAACGAGAATTAATAACAGTGATAGATTACGACGAGTAACGAGTACATTTTTATTCGAACGATAGTTCACTGGATCGAAGCGCGACAGGTAATCCGTTTAATAAATTAACGATCTTACTCATTTTCGCGATCAATCTCGCGCAGATAATAACAAAATTTGTTTAATAATTTAAAGAACGCGTTAAAGAATATTTCGTTTGCGAGAAATTCAGCGACGTCCACGGTTCGAAACCGTTTTCGTTTCGGTGGTGTTCGCGCTCACGTTTTTTCACTTTTCAAATTTCGAGCCTTCTCTTGGGAGCCACGTGACGACGTAGAGTGAACAGAATTGAAATTCGAGGGAGATGTAAAGCTTTATCGCGGGACAACGAAAGCTGACACGTCGACGGGACGATTGGTGGTGCGCTGCCGTTAAAATTCAGCGTTTATTCATTTATGGTAATCCTCGACGCGCATCAAGCGTTCAAATGCAAGGGTCAAATAAAATGGAGAAAAAGTGTGCAACTACGAAGACACAGACACCTGTGTCCGTGAAGATAGGGTTGCATCTTTGGGCGAAATTAAGCACATTTGACATTCATCTGTACGAAAGAAATATGGAAGATTTCAAACTTTGACAACAAACTCTAACAGTGAGAATAATTGTACAAAATATAGATCGTGGAACAGAACACCTGATTTTATTGTTTTGATCAAAATACTGGAGGTGTTGGCCCTTGGAATAAAATTTGTTCATATTTGTGTTTTGAGATTATATTATTTACATGTTTCTGTACAATGTTATTCAACAAAAAGAAAACAGCTATGATCGATGAAACAAAGCTTGCTGATTGAAACACTTTTCACAACGACACAATTGTAAAATAAATAAAAAAAGTAGCAAAGATCGATGCAAATTATGGAATAAATTTTAATCCCTATAGTAAATTCAAACATTCAGACATCGTAGTTTTAGTAACTACGTCTAACAGCTAAAGTTTAAAAGAAAAAGAACACAAAATCTTACCAACAAATGTTTGTCGAGAGAACATTGAAAATTAGAAGTAATTGAAAGCAAAACACCATCGATGTTCACATGAAACATTAACAGCTACTAAGATATAAGCTTTTAGTTACCGGATGGGTTGGATTTGGATCCCTTTCCTGTTTGAACAAACAAGTTTTTGTAAATAAAGGTGCAGAGATATGTCGCTGATGAGGTATGAGTGTGCGTGAAGAACGAAATGCAAGTTAAATGCGTTATGAATTGAAGCTTGGAAGCACGTTGTGCGGGAAAAACGAAAGAAAACCGATTAAAGTTTCGATTTTAGTGCTTTCGAGTGATAGGAAGAAGCGTAAAAAAAAATATATAGGGTGTTCGGCTACTCTTGGAAAAATTTTAATGAGGTATTCTAGAGTTCAAAATAAGACGAAAATCAAGAATACAAATTAGTTGATTAAAGCTTCGATAAGAAGTTATTAACAAAATTCTTAATAAAATTAGTACACCTACACGAATTTTTTTCTCGCAAATGGTTACGATTTCGAGGGTATGTCTTTTGACCTAAAATGATTGTAATTGACCCCTGGAACTAATAATAATTTTTTCAGAATGATTTGAAAGTTTTTAATTTCGTCGAAAAATTTCACATCTTTCTGAATTTTTTTCTCGAAAATGCGTAAGATTTCGGGGGTATGTCTATTCACCAAAAATGATTGTAACTAACCCCTGAAACTGAAAATAATTTTTCCAGAACGATTTGATAAAATTTTTTTTCGCCGAACACTTTCAGTGAAACATGTCAATGTATGGTCAGCCATTACATCTTAAGGAATTTTTTTCTCGAAAGTGTGTAGGATTTCGAGGGTATGTCAATTCACCAAAAATGATCGTAATGGACCCCCGCAGCCAGAAATATTTTTTCCAGAATGTTTTGAAATTTTTTTTTCCGCCGAAAAATTTTCCGGCCGATATGGAACTATAATCGTTAATAACGTTTCAACGTAGCCTCGATCAATAAATTGGTATTCTTGATTTTCCACTTATTTTGGCCTCTAGAATCTCCCGCTCGAATTTTTCCCAGAGTTGGCCGTATATTCTTTATAGCAGCGAACCAGTCAATATCGGGAAGCAAAAACTAGTCGTTAATAATTCTAGCATCAAATAACAGGATTGGACGATACGTATCGCGATAAAGGAACGGAAATATCTAGTGCAGCCGCATCGCAGGTAAAGGTAGGGGCAAAAGGGAGAAGGAAGAGGCTGCAGAGCACCGTGAACCGAAAACCTATACACGCGTCGGTTCCGCAATGCTGTAACACACAAACACGCACACACGCCGCACGTTCTACTTTGCCACATTGCATCTCTGCTAGCTCCGCAGTACTGGCCCCTGGTCGCTCATTTGTTCTCCAGATAAGCTATACCTATGGTCACCTCGCTTAAATTATGCACATTTTTGCACGGTTCGCGTGGCCACGCTGTCGGTACGAGTTCCGCGTCGCGGATTTTTGTTCCGCCGAATCTCCGTAGCACGTGCAAAAGATAACTTCTAAACATATCGGTGGACATCGTGGATGATCGCTTTTACCGCTGGCTGGCACTATACTATAAGCAAACGAGACCTCTGCTTCCCAAAAATAGACATTTCAAGAACACGTTGCTTCGTGGAAATAATATTATTAAATTGGTGCATTTGAAAATGTATCTTTTGAAAATACTACAGCGTTTCTAGATAAAATTAGAAAGAATCCAAGGGGCCATCAAGAGTGCAGCTTCAACAGGATCAACATGGTAGTTCAAACGGAAAAACGCGTCGTTTCTTGCGGAAGAAAGTTGGACCTCGAGCGAAGCAGAACGGAACAAAAGAGAGGCATCCGTCAGGAAAGGAACAAAGATTCTTCGAAGAAAGTAATCGATGACGCTGAGTGTCTTTACCATTTGTTCTCCGAGTCCATGGAATGATGACTTAGGTGTTCACAGTGTGAAAACTTGCGTGTAAAATTACTTTTCTTATTACACTTTCTATTTGAGAAGTTTATTTCAGTGTACCTTGATAATCACCCATCTTGCGTTGCAAAGAGAACATTATAGAAACGTCAGGCGTGTTCAGAAATCTATTTCACGTGTTAGTGGTGTACACAGTGAGTCTAAAGCGTGTCAGAAATATTTACCACGATATTCTACTTCTGTGGCCTAGAAAAGGAGCCCTAATGAACATGGGCCTGCGAAACCATTTGTCTTCGAGACATTTTTATTCGACGTAGTGTTTGCACATTGAATATAATATACCGAGGAACGGCATAGAAATAGCAGTTTACTTGGAGATCCGATAAATTGATACTTCGAGTACGTATATCTATAAGCGGGAGTAGGTCAGGCAATGTTATTGATGTTTCCTTCGAATCCTTTCATTTCGCGTCAATTTAGAACTGATTCATAACATAATTAATACCACGACTCGTGGCGGCGAAATTAATGAAGTTGCTGTATTAAAATGAACAGAGAACTGTTCAAAGTTACGCGAGATATCGATAGAACGATACACTATAAACTGTTAGGTTGTTTCAGAAAATATTGAACACTTGATAACCTTTGTTTATTAAGTCACGATTGGAATAAGAAATTGTTTCGAGAATGATGATTTATGGCTCATTATTATCGTTTGGAAAGGAAGAGGTGGGTTCTTTGGACGCAAGAAACTTCCCACGTACGCGTTTGACGTCGCCATTGACGTCACCATTGTTAAACCACCACACACGCAAAATGTTCGCCAACGCGTGGAAAGAGATGATCAAACGATACGTTAAAATTTCGAAAATTTATAAAATATTGAAAACTCTCTGTTACCTTACGCCCCGTTTGTTTAATTGAATAATTTAAATGTTTAAGAAAATCTGAGTAAGGAGAGAATTCGATTTTATATAGAGAATTGGGGAAGGATAATATCCGTGCAAAGTTCTTCCAGCACTGCTCCTTCGAACAAAAGCAGAGAAGAGTTGTATCCCGTGCGAACTTCCTTTGTACTTGTATGCAAAGAGAATGCAAATTTTCTGCATTGTCACTGGTGATGGCTCATGGATTGTGAGGCGAAACTTCGCCAGCATGCAGTGGATTCGAAGTTTCATTTGGAACAATTCAAAATCAAAATTATGCTCATCGCCTTGCTCAACAAACAGGGTACGAAATCGTACAGGAATTGTGTGTATGAAAGACAAACTCTGCACAGTGTATTCATCGTCGAGGAACGAAACGTGCTCACGATATTCTCAAAAGCTGACCAAATTATTTCCAAGAGTCGAGCATGAATTAAACATGAATGTACAAATATGTTTGTTGGGGAATGAATTTTGTATGATTCCTTCGTAATTAATTTTCGAACGACCATAACTCGTAGAATAGTGAATATATTTCAATGAAATTTTTTTCTGAAGTAGTGCTCATGGACACCCACAAAAAAGTATTACACAAAATTTCCGTAGAGCGTCAAATTTAATGAAAACCAAAAAAATTGGGGGGCTGGCAGGTGTCTAAACACGACGAAAATAAAAAATTTCAAATCGTTCTAAAAAAATTATTTTTACTTACAGGGGTTAATTATAATCATTTTTGGTGAATAGATATACCCTCGAAATCCTACGCACTTTCGAGAAAAAAATTCATTACCGAAAATATACTGTCTGACCATATCGTCGATATGTTTCACTGAAATTTCATGCGTACCTTTAAAACATCATAACTTCTGAACGGATTGGGGGATTTTAATGTTTCAAGAGGCAAACGACGCGTATTTTGGTAAAGAATGTGCAGAAATTCTGAGAATGTTTGAAAAGTTAGTCCTTACCCCCGAAAACTGAGAAAAACCCCATGAAAGTGGTCCAATTTTCAAACGACCACAACTCCTATAATAGTTAATATATTTAATTGAAATTTATTTCTGAAGTAGAGCTCATGGATTCCTAAAAAAAAGTATTAAACAACATTTCCGTAAAATTTCTGTTAATTTCATTTTCTGTCTCATTTACCCTTCTTTCTAAACCCATTGATATTGTTAAGAGTGACACAAAAATGGTCGAAAAAATACATTGGATGAAAGGTCTATTCGTATATGTCGTCTATGGTATCGATAAGATATCGATAATTGAACTAATATTTCTCATTCTCACATTCTGAATCGACTTCTATTTTCCACGTGCAACGCAACAACTTGTGTTAACGAACCGCTCCATCAGGTCGTATAAATTCTTTGCGTAATGAACAACACGCCCTTTTCCGCCGCGTGCACCATCGCCCAAAGTTCCAACCGACCCACCACCTCGGTTTCCACCGCCAGCCCCCATTTTTTCACTGCTCTACTTGCATTTCTCATCCGCCTGTTACGTTTCCGGCAGTTTCGTCAGTTTCGGCTCGTGACCCCGTCGCGGCTACTCCCGCGCATTGTTTAGCGCACGTTAAATATGCCTGCGTCGAAATTGTTTCGAACGGAATTTTTAGGGTTCGTTCGTACGCTAGGGGGTAGGCTGTTCGTTCCAGAACCAACGAACATTGTGTCGAATGTAGGTAAGAACTTCGATGTACAGTTAGAACGCCTAAGAGGACTCTGTTCATCGATGTTAATTAACCAGTTGATCTTGATCTTGATCTTGACCGTTCATTTCGAAACTTCGAATACGACGCGCTTCGTTCATTTCTTTTACCAAAGATATATGTATCACTCGTCGCGAAAAATAAATTGACGCTTTTTGTAGTACAGAAATGATTAAGTTCAAAAAATTGTAAAGAATATTAGTTTGTATATGATATTTTTGTTTTAATAAACGTTCGTAGAATTGCACGATGGATCACTAAATTATTTTGGTCGTGTTTTTGGAGAAGTTGGGAAGCACTGCTTGGAAGGTCGTCAATCCCAACCGTCCGTGGCGACATATATGAATAGGAGTGTTATGCATTGTTCTCGTAAAAAAATTTGAATTCCACACTTTTTTAGGAAAAGCAGATAAAACCATTCTCGTGTTATTTACCCCTCTGCGAGTTACGAATTAGAAGAGACGAATTGGTTCTTTGATATTAACTAATAGCAACTATAAATAGTTTCATACAACTTATTTAAAACTAATACTGTTTCGTAAATGATAAATAGATACAGCGCTAAAACGATTAATTTTTTTGCTGGATAAAGTTTGTGTTAGAAGAAATTACATGACCCGTTATCGTTTATTAGTACGAGAATTACTAGGACGAAGGTGTTAGAAACATTTTACGGAGGAGATAAAAATCGACTATAAAACATACAATTAGTCTTTTTTTTTGCTTTCAAAGACTTCTAACCCTGCCTTGTCATGACCTTAATGACTAATATTGATCAATGGTGTACAAAGTGTTCGTCGTAACGGTCGCCACAATCTTGCAGATTGTTTCGATAATCTGGCAAGAAAATGTTAACGTAATATGTAAACTTAATTATTCAACGATGAAACGATTAGAACAATTTCTGTTATATATAAAAATTAATATTAATTCCTCATATAAAACCCTCTTATTTTAGAATTTATTTCTGTATATTATCGTTCTGTTAAATTTGTTTAAAGAAATAGTTCTTTACGAACCACCGTAAAACTTTTTATGGAAACGTCCATTTCTACGAACAGAATATTCGATAATGCACGAACTGTTGCACTTTACAGTAAAAATTAGTGCATCTCGTGAAATAATTTAAATTGGAAAATATAGGTCACAGCCAATGGACTCTTGAAGGATATTCACGCTGCATTTTGAAATTAATTTACGGAAGCACGACTCCGTGGGAAAAATTTTTAATTTAATTCAAATTCAATTTACAGTTTTTAATATTTTTTCTCCGTGTAACCTACTCGTAGGTTTAAAAATGCGTAGCAAAATAATTATAATAATAGTTTGTAATTTCAATATAAAAAAATATTAGAAAAATGTAAATAAAATAAAACAGTCTTGAATTCAGGGGGATTTGTCATTGTCCAATGCTTTGGTCCACGCTACGCTAACTCCACAAAGACTATCTATCAACTGCATCATTTTACAACGAGTCATGCGAGTAGTTGAATATAAGTTTGTCAATTAAAATTTTAATACAGCAAAACCACGTTGCGTGAAGGAAATCTGTCCCGAATGATCACATTTCTCACTGAATTTACCGCGACGATTACGCGGTAGTGTTCCGACCAGCCGCTAGAGGGATCAATATCAAAAATTCAATATGGCGGTTGCGATGGCGGTTAATTTAAAACGTGCAAGAAAATATCTGGAAAACTTCGAAAAAGAAATATAAATATTTATTGCAGCGTGTTTGTATTTCGAAATGATGCAAATTGCACACAAAATATTTGTAAGTGGGGTCTGAATATATAAACCGATTTGAAATCAAAAACTTTTGCTCGATCTATACATACACTTTTTTTTATACCGTGTACATTTATCCGAAATAGCTTTTAACCGCGACTGACCATCAGGATCTGTCAATTTGCATATTTATACATTCGAATATTCTCGTTACGTACGTCAATTTAAATTTTAATATGTACAAATCGTTGCATCTATCACACGTTGTCTATCAATTTAACTTTTGACATTTACAAATGTTCGTAGCTAGTAATCGAATGAAGACGCATCGAGTAACATATTTATGCCAACAGTTGCTACATTCGCCAGCAGAGGGCTACGCTCTCTCACAAGTACTCCATCGATCACACATCTATTCTATATTTATAGAAAAATATTCGACCAGCCCACCTTTATCGCGTCTTTTCAAGGTTTTTAACCTTTATAAAAAATCGAAATTCATTCCCAACGTTTGAGGTTACTGCTCGATCGCACACGACCGTGTAGTTCAACGTTATTTCCAATAATCGGAGACCCTTCTGCAACAGTAACCCGTATAAAAATGTCAGCGTACGTGCCGTGCCGGATCGCGATCTCAATTACCGTCAGCTCGATTTTTCCGTGCCTCAAACAGTCACCAGGACGCGTTTATTTCCTTCTATTTGTCGGTTGCGGCCCCGGTAATGAGCGTCGCCGGGAGATTACGCTCGAGATATTATATCCGTCGATTCGAATCCGCTCTGTCGGACGAAATTCCAGCGACGGAGACGGCGATACGTTATCGCGATGGATTCCTTTGGGATTGACATCAATAAGAAACCACGGATAGCTAGTCTCTGGCGGTAATTATTGGTTTCGTAAAGCTAGGATATTAGCTGGAGCCGGTATCCGCGACGCTGCCAGGGACACCTGGCTGTCGGTGAATCATTGATGTTGTGATTAAATCCCCATCCTCTGTACCACGGACATAAAAGGCATCGATACTGATCACGATTCTCTATAGGAATATCAGAGCTGCGAACGATAGTGATTGTTCCGACCTTGCGTGGGGATTTCGTCATCCAACAAGTGGCTTTTCACATTAGAAATGGAAACCTTGTCCGAAAATTTCCTTTACCGGACACGGAGTTCTTTAAACAGACATTTTAGATCAGAGATTGAACGTTCCGTCGTTTATTTCGTATAACCAACAGGTCTGTAGTTACGGGAACGTTCAATCTTCGGAATAACGAGCCGTCGAATTCAATGGTAATACGACGTCCCCGTTATTATCATTCTTAATAGCTGATAGAACTTCTCTTCGCGTCTCGTTATTCTCGTTATTCCGCAGAAGTTCCCCTTTAATTTTACGGTGGCAATGAATCAAATAAACATAAGGTCGCCATTAACGATTAGCTCCAAGCGTGGGAACAAAGCCCAAGTCCTTGAAGGATTTAACCACTCCGAGAGTTTCTACTCTTCTGGGGGAGTTTGATTTCACGGGAGTAAATCACAAGTTCCTACCTTTCGAAGGGACACGAGCAGACAATGGCCCCCTTAAACAATACCCCTATATTAAACGGGATTCCTTTGCGCAGTATCAATGACATAACCGAACAGAATGCTCACGGTGTTCCTTTTATTCGCGTGATTATATCCTTTGCTATTCGACGAATCAATATTTTTGGCTTTGGTAACATTTGCAGTCAACTTAATTCACAAAAAAATAATTAAAAATAATTTAAATTTAATTATAATTTTAATATAATTTAAATAATTTTTGTTATTGATAGTATGCTTTAAACAAAACTTATTTTGCTCTTTCATTCGTCGAAACATCACGAGAATATAAAATTACATTTATCTGTTTCGAACGTTTTCAACCCTTCTATTTTCATATCAATTATATCCCTTACTATTTAATAAATGAATATTTTTGGCTGTGGTATCATTTGCAGTCGATTTAATTCACAAAAAATAATTAAATTTATTTTAGTAATTGATAGTATGCTTTGGACAAAAATTATTTTGATTTTTCATTCCTTGAAACATCACGAGAATATAAGATTACACTTATGTGTTTCGAACGTTTTCAAGCCTTCTATTTTCATATTAATTATAACATTTCGTATCAATTATATCCTTTACTATTTAACAAATGAATATTTTTGATCGTGGTAACATTTGCAGTCATACGACTTAATTCACAAAAAATATTAAAATTGATATTACTCTTTAAACAAAACTTATTTTGCTCTTTCATTCGTCGAAACATCACGAGAATATAAAATTACATTTACGTGTGTTTCAAGCTTCCTATTTTCGTGTCAATTGTAACACCGCAGAAGCAAATAACTTTATTTATAAAAATATCGTTGACATTGAAATCTCGAGTCCGTGACAGTTCGCGTGATCGTTAGGAAACGGATATAAAGAATGCAAGAATTCTGCTAAATATTTAATTCATCGTGGAACGAGACGTTAGTTGTAGCTGCTCTAAAATTAAACTTTGCCTTTTGAGGTATGATTCGACGAATCTCCGAGCGGACAACCCATCTGCAGCTTTAAAGCAATCTACGAGATACCGGGACACGCTCACTTTTTAACCCCGTGCCTTTGGTCGCGCAGAGGACCGAGTGGTTGTAAGAAACGGCGACTGCAATGCGACCGACGCGAATATTTCGGTGTCCCTATGTATATTTAATTTATACGAAAGCCGCAGAAGGTTTCGGCGTGCAGCGAACAAAATTCATGGATGCAGCGCGCGCCGGAAATTTAGACGACCACATTATAGTACGGGTTTTATTTTTCGCCCGCGAAAAATTTACTTTCACGACCCTAGTTTCGATCGATACCCACGCAGCCTGCGTGCACGAATTTATATTTAACCGGGCAGATAAAATCGAACGTTCCGTTTCACCTTCGATCGTATTAACCGAACAGAAATCGAAACCGTTCGAGAAATTATTGGAACATTATCTCGCGAGAGGGTTGACTGTATTTATATTTGTGCATATTTTATTACGATTCAATTCAGTTTCGTGTGACTTTAAATATGAAGGTATAATTTAGAAGATTTATCAGAATTGCGTTTGTTATTTTCGAGAACGAGGCGATTTGTAACTCCTGTTTTCCTTAACTTGGCAACTCGTAATTATCATACCAATTAGAAAGTTCCTTACGAATCGCAGTGGTCTGCTTATTTTAACGTCTTTGGAACCGGGTAATTATGCAAAACACGATACGTGCATGCAGATAAAATTATACGGTACTGTTTTATAGTGCACCTAAATGTACTCGCACATATGTATGTCATTTGACTCGAGGTACTATGAATATTACATACCATCAGATTTTATATTTTTCGTCGATTAGAAAATTGTATTAGAGAATATAATTAAATTCAGAGACTGAAAAATAGTGTGCACTTTGCAACTGCAGCGGTCCATCTGTGAAAAACATTGTTATCCTAACACGTTTGCCTAACTTCGTTTGAAATGTGTATAAAATATAATTGTCGATGATCAGAGCGTTTCAAACATGTTCTTCCGCAAAAATAATTTTTTTAGAATTAACATCGTAATCTCAAGCTCTGTAGCAAGACGAAAGCTGTTAATGGGAATGTTTTGCGTATGAAAATGCTTTTGGAATTCGACTTGATTCTAATGCGTAAAAATATATAGATATTGTTTGATTACGAACTTACTCGTACACTCACCGGAGTAAAACAGAAGTCCATTCGGCTGTCTCGTTTTGAATTGCAACATTACGGATTCCTGAGTGCTCAGGATTGGAGTGCCCTTGCTCAAATCTATCGTGAGATACTCCGTCCCTCTGAAAGATGCCTCGGAAGACGCTTTATCTGTAACAAACAAAATTTAAATTATTTAATACAAATGTAACTCCACTGGCTTATCGTACTAATAAGAACTATAAAGATAATATTGATTAATATTATTTTTATTTAGTTTAATATATTGATAGTGGTCTTCTTTGCTAATAAAAAGTCTTCAAAATAAACATACAGAAAAGACTAAAATTCGTAGTTGAGTTTCAGTAGTTTATAAAGATAATATTGATTGCAGAATTCTTTTTCGATTAACCAAAACAATATTATTTTTATTCAGTTTAATACTTTGATAGTGGTCTTCTTTGCTAATAAAAAGTCTTCAAAATAAACATACAGAAAGGACTAATATTTGTGGTTGAGTTTCAGTAGTTTAATCAGGAAGGTATATAATAAAGATAGTTTTAAAAAACAGTTAAATTATTTTCTTCGTTTTACAGCTCTTTTTTAGAGCGATTCTTGGAACCGCACGAGTGTGGTTACACACCAAAACTTGCACGACTGCAGTTAGGGGTTAACCACCGTGCAGCGGTGCACCATAATACTGTGAAGATGGATACACTGTGTCGCGAGTGTACAGTAACAGATCCAACGAATTTTTACTCTTTTGCAGCTTTTAAAACCGTTATTATAACTCAATTATTGCTTGACATTCATTTTATCTTCAGAAAAAGAAATTACACTTAATTGGTAATCAAACTAAATAATAGGTGCTCGAACTATTTGGTATTTTAAACTTAATGTTAGAGATCTCACTTGAGAAATTTCAAAATACAATTCTACAATACTTAATTTATCAATATTATTATCAAAGCTGGGCAAATTTTATTCACGTACAACAAATAACAATTTTTAAGAGAACAAAATAACTCTGATTATTAGCTCCTGCAAAATGCCACTATCATTTAAACTACGAACTAATAATAACTTAACTCACTTGAGAAATTTCAAAAAACAATTCTACAATACACATTTACAAAATAGAGTACGTCTAATGACTCGTGAATTTATCAATATTATTATCAGAGTTGGACAAATTTTATTCACGTATAACGAATAAAAATAACTAACTTTGATTATTACCTCCTGCAAAAGGCCACTACTATTTGGACTACGAACTAATAATAATTTAACGAACTTCGCGTCTCGCTTGGCAGAGAGATTCCTTTTCGAACGTTCGCCACCCGCGTCCAAATAGAAACGTTCCCCCGCGACTCTGTCGAAAATTAATAAAGCCACGGCGAAGATGCGTCGGCTTTAACTTCGACTTAATTAAAAGCAACGAGCGGGACGCGCTAGCTTTTCCCTTTTTTTTTCTCCTCCCCCCCTCTCCTCTTTTTTTAATACACTCAAGGTTTTTAATTCAGTCTCGAGACGTCTGATCTCGCGTCCGCCGCGAGTGCACGCCGGGCGAGACCTCTCTCATTATTTTCCATCGTTCCATTGTTATCATGCGACCAAACAAAAGTGCACCGAGGCAAGGCCAGGCAAAAAGGCCATAAGACGAGCTTTAATGGCTTTGGAGTCGCGCCAAATCGCGCCACTCCGGGGGTTGAATGCACCGACTCGCCGATTGAAATGTTCATTACCACCGCAAATCATCAGCCAATCCGCGTGGGAGGGGGGGGACGGGACGTAACAGTCGCGACGGTTCTCGGAGCCACTTTCGTGGCTGGTAATTTTATTAAGGGAGATCCTTCGATCTCAACATTCGAGATCCAAACCACGTGGCTGGCAAATTAAATGCGCGGAGTATATTAAATACTCGTCAAAATGGCGAAATTAAATTATACTCTACATATGCAATTCGAATCAGTAAAAAATAACTTGAAAAATTATCGTAATTTCAAGAATTTTTTGAATTTTAAGGTACTAGAAGGCTCAGAAGGTATTAAACACTAGAGCCATCGACAATTATAGTTTCTTAGTAGCAAAAAAATTAAAATGATAGATACTTGAAAAAATGCATCATACAATGGAAATAAATGTTTATTCATTCTCTTATAGAAGATCACAGTAAATTTGCATAAATACAGTCGATTAAATTTGTAACAATTGTTAGTAAAAATTCTGAATTTTGATCAGTTCGATAGTTCTAGTTTTAAAGAGAATATTATTACTTCAAATGATATCTAACCGAATTTGTGTTGTGGCGTCGCTTTCCATGTTCGCCACTAGAGGGCTCGCGCTCTCACAAGCGCTCGACCGACCCCTCCGTTGCTATATATGTGCTATATATATGCTCTCACGATAAAAATTGTCGTAATTTCAAGAATTTTTTGAAAGCTTCGTGTTTCAGTATTAAACACTACAGTCATCGACAATTACAGTTTATTAGTAGCAAAAAAATTAAAATAGATATTTGAAGAAATGTTCAATGCAATGGAAATAAATGTAATTCGTTCTCTTACAGAAGATCGCAGTAAATTTGCAAAAATTCTGTCAAATAAATTTCTAACAATTTCTATTAGAACCTACGAATGTGTCATTTTTGTGTGTCAGCATGAATTCTTGATTTAAAAGAGAACTGTGAAGCCAGACAATAATTCGAAGACGTCAAAATTATCTATTAAATCTAAACTATTACCATCACATTAAATATTCTATTCCTCACAGTAGGACGTGTGTGTTTAATTAATTATTCCCGTACCATGTCTAACAACTTTGACCAGTTCTAGCGTCAAAGGGAGCATTATTACCCCAAAATAATATCCATCAACGCGTCTGTAAACGTTCGCGCAACTGTTCCGCGAACGATCAGAAATCACGAGGAGCGTTTTAGAATACGGCTCCCCGTTTAAACTTTCCCACTTGACAGCGTAACGTTGCTCACTTTCGATCTCCCCCTCCGTAGCACGTCGTTTCAATCCCCGCGAAAGCCGTGCACGCGTATCAAAAGGATCACCAAGCTGTTCGCTATTGTAGCGTTCGTCGCTTCGCAAAAAACGACACTTTCGCGGATGGAAAGCCCCGGCTATCCAGCAGAAGATCACTTCCACAATTCTCATCTCGTGTCTGAGAGGCGCGTAGACGCCCACCTACACGCCCGCGCTCGCTTTTTTCACCACCCCGTCGTTCAAAGGGAGGACGCACGCGTGGAGGTATCATTAGCCGCGTCCAAGGGTAAAATCCTCAGAATCCTCTTTCCGCTCTCCTAGCTTTATGCTCGTTCGTTTTTGCGCGTCTCGCGAGGGGGGCCGAATGAATCGCCCTGGAAACGATGCAACAAACGACCGAAGAAAACGACAGCAATCCTGTTAAACAAACGTAGTTTGCATCGACCGAGCACCGACGCCGTGGAAACGTTCTTTTGATCTTGACTAGATAATTTTATTCCTTTGTGGATCCATTCTTTACCCGTGGATCGTCTGTAAACGATATTCGCGCGCCTCTGTTCCGTCTACGAGTATCATTGCCCTAGGAACGGAGCTGCTCGCGACAAATAATTCGAAACTCGTTCGAGATTAAAAATATTGTCGAGAATTTGATTTTACACCGCATGAAAGGATCGATGTATTTGATATCGGGGTAAATATTCACTCGAGATAAGCGCCTCACCGATCGAATTTACGATTCGAGCCTGCATATTAATCTTTAGATTAAGAAAGTTATCTGCATCTTTTCCAGTGCGTATTTTCAATTAACTCGATTACGGGGCGGGGGAACTTCAGAATTGTAATTAGAACTTGGGGGACACGAAGTTCTCGAGCTCCCAGGCAAAGGCAAGAGCATCTTGGACAGAGAAATTAGAACCTGTACTTAGCGTTACATCAGTTTCTGAAAGCGGAGCTATTCGAACGAAGCTTTCAGCAGATTTCATTGAACTCTTGCCTCGAAAGCCGTTCGAACTTGCCACTCGAACTCTTTCCACTATTTTTAACGTACGAACTTGCACTATAATTTGAATTTCTGTTGAATTATTTTACAGATACTGTACTTAATATGTACAATTTCTTGACAGTAATTTTATTATGAATTAAACACATATTATTTTATTCATATAACATTTGTAGAATACTTTGTTCAAACATTGCACTGTAATTTGAATCTGTGTTGAATAACCACGAATCTACTGTGTCTAATATGTACAATTTTATTATGAATTAAACACCTATTATTTTCTTATATGAGATTCGAGTTCCTCATGATTAAAACATTTGTAGAATACTTTGTTCGAATGATAGTGTTTGTAACAAAAGAAGGGTCGAAACACGAGACCAGAAAAGAATAAAAATACTGGCGAAACCGTTCTAAAGCGAAGGAGGGTAGGAATAATGGAGACAAGTAGATAGTGTTATGCTTACGTTGTTCTTTAAAGTTTCAAGTATATATTTGCGGCTCGGTACGGTAAAATCAGGTTCAACAGGAACATACTGCGACAACGTTGTTATTTGAAATTTAAGACTCGTAGTAAATATACATTTTTCAGGGAATCGCGAAGCGTTACGTACTTATAAGGAATAACAAGGCGAGTTTGAAGAGTACCCCTCTCGGTACAAGAGAAATTACCGAAACTTCGAAAATGTTCGTTAAAAATGAATCTACTTCCAAGTTATAATTCCGTTCGAATAAAATATACAGCAACAGTGAGGGAGGGGGAACAAATTGTAAACGCGATCCGAAAGACGAGACAGATTTTACTGGCAATAATTTCGAAACTCGCGGATGAAATGCAAATTCGTTCGCCGGGGGGCAGAAATTTTTATAGACGATCTGCATATAAGGTTTCAGTCGAACTTTTACCGTGGCGGATTTCTCTGTTTGTGTTTCATTTGAAATTCGAAATTAAATCTTGCGTCGAGGAGATGATATATAATAGGGGGAGAATGAATAGTGGAGCATTCTAATAATTCAGCGTTAGGGCAATAGAAGTTCCATTGTACTATCGAAGCATAAGGGACGTACAGGGAGTCATGGTACGTTTCGATATCAGTTTAATGACGCCAAGTCGTTCGCAGAGACATTAAGTGAAACATTTACTTTTATAGATATTACTCGATTACAGTGTAATGACACTTAAAATAGGAAATTGTAACTTGTACTTAGAATTGGATTAGCTTCTAAAATCAGAACTGTTTGAATAGTATCGGATCTTCTAACATTTCGACAGAATTCTGTTTGGCCCTTTGAAAATAGGTTTCTTATCTCTAGATTTTCTCAAAATCAGTTCGAAAAGGAGAGAATACGTAGGAGTTGCTAGAAACAAAAATTACAAATAAATAAATGCGATATCGTTCGGATAATTTGTATAAAATTCTGCACTGTTTCGAGTCGATTAATATTAATATATATACAAAGGGTAGTTATGCAAGGGTTTATAACTTTTGGGTGGATAGAACTCGCCAATTGGGGCAGAAAAATTGCAACAAACATGGGTCGAAATTTAATATGTACGAAGTTATTAAACAGTTTTTTGTTTCCATTAAAGCGCGTGACTTGCTCGCATCAGGAACTCTTTATGCTTCAGCGATTCGCGAAGAACTTTCGATTGGACCAATGAAAAACATGTTAATACTGTCGTCAATGTTCGCAAATATTAATGTAAGTAGAATGAATAAATAAAGCAAAGATATATTAATCGAATCATCGATCCATCGCTTTAAGATATTAACAATAAACCTACCACGACCGGTCAAACGACCATTTTTAAAATTTCGTATCAAGTTCTGGTTAGCTTCTGATGTAAATAAAAAATATATAGCAAAATATTCCTCAGTTTCACTTGAGGAGTTTGTTTATTCTGAAATTAGTAGAGTATTAAAAATACTAAAACTTTAGACGGGTACAGTTCCGAAACTATTAGTGTTTTATTAATTATTGAGGCATTGTTAGAAGCGGTGAAGTTTCCCCTTCAAAATGGTTTTTGGTTTTTGTCGATCCGACTTTCCGTTTCGGAGATATCGTAATTTATGTAAAAGGTAATTTTTTTAGTTTGACTATCTCTGTCTTCGTCTGACGTGTCGGACCTCTTTCTCTTTCTCGCGCACGTGAGTCGCGACCGAGTGACCCAGTGACCGAGTGACGTAATGTTTACTATTTACTACGGTCACGTGCGGTCAATGACCTCGCGACGTTCAATGAAAAGTAAACAAGAAATTTGAAGCCTCATATCTCCGGAACTAATTGAGCTATCGACTCGTACAAACGCTCATTTTAAAGGGCATTTCATCCTCTATCAGATGAATATATGCTTTATTATTATTTACGCCGTCTTCTATGTTTAATTTGAAATTTATTTCGACTCTATGACTCCAAAGAAGTTTCACCAATTCCTATCGATTATACGACTGGTATACGATATAACTGTATCATAAAAAAGTTAAAAAATGATTCGAATGTATCCATGATGATATAATAACGTTGCAGGCGCAGGATTTTGAGGGAAGTAATGCACTCTAGTGAACAGCATGCGGAGCGACGGTGTCAGGGAGGTCGATGCGACTCAACGCGACGCCCTCGGTCGTGGGGAAGCTTATTAAATACATGCGGTTGACGCTAACACGATTCCCCATTCATTGGGCAGCAGCCGAGACACGCCACAGGCCGTAGGAAAACTTTCCCAAGCACGCGATACCTTCGCTTCTGCTGGGAAGAGCAAGCAAGTGGCGCAACTAGGACGAGACCAGGGGATCGGCGGAGGGGCTGAAACGACGTTAAAGCTTGCCTGCTTCGACTAATTGTGAAACACGCCCTCGAACCACCCGCCACGGGTTTGAATTATGAAGAAAGTTCGACACACTCGTTCCGCGTTCCCGGGCGAATTTCTTTCGACGCTCGATTGGATTTATGGGATATCGGTTCCACGGTTTCGCTAGAAACGAGCATAAACGCGCTCGAGGTAAACGTTCCGCGGTTCCACGGCGTACAAAAGGGGGCTTTTAACTCGTTCAAGACGTATGTACACGGAGGAGTTTTTTGTTTACGTATGATTGAGAAAACATCTTTTCCATTTTTTTTTGTTCAGTGGATAGTTGTGTCCTTAATTTGGCAATTAAGAAATTATCCGTGTTCTTATACGTATTCTATTAAGTTCGTGATCTAGCAATAGTAATATTTTTGTTGCACAGTGCAATATTACTGTGCTTAATCCGAATCTGTTATTGGACTCAAATCTAGCTGGCTTGTGAGGCTTATCTAGCAGATCCCACCCCAGACGTGACACTATTAATCATGTGAGCGATCTGTCCGAATTAATTATCTGCTAATAAACCACCGATTAATCGCAGACTGTTTAAACGATTAATAGGGCCACGTCCGTGGCTAGATCTGTCAGATCTGCTTTGCTCATAATCGGAATAGCAAATCCACGTGAAGGCACGGCAATGTTATTATTCGTGATGGACTATCAGTACGTCGTTTAAATAATTCTATTTTTCATTCCTTAATTTATTATTTAAATAATTAAAAAATCATCCGACCACGTATAATTAATTTTAATTCGATCAAGTTTGTCTTTTGACCTACTTTTGTGTTGAAAGCATCGTTAGATAGTAATACTCTCGTTGAGAACACTGAGAAGTATAAAAATTTTAATCTTCATTGATCGATGACTCTTGAAATAAGATTTAATTCAATTTTTTCAATGTTTTAAGTTTATGAAAGTATTCAGGTCTACTGTACGAGCGATATTTGTTCCGTATTCACCAGACATCAGAGTCGAAACCGTCCTGACCCACATGAGGGCCAGCGTCTTAATAATGACACCGTGGAAGTACGTAATGATGACGAATATAATGACGGTCTTATACCGAAATATTTTAGACGCACTAACAAGGAATATCCACGCAAGGTCCTCTCCTAATTTTGATGAATCGTTGCAGGTTTGTAAACCGGGCAAAAATAAGGGACTCGTGTTCTCTCCAATTATGGTAACTCAAGTTTAAGGGGTAAAACCACCCTCTAAAGTTTCGCTACGTAACGCTCTCTCGGAAACTGTTAGAAACGAGAAGAAACTTTTTAAAATAAATTCTTCGTGCCCCTCAACAACAGACAACGTGTACACGCCAGCAAGACGATGAAACTAAAAATATAAATAAACAATTTTCAACATTTTTTAAAAAGACTGTTTCTAAGAAAGTTTGTATCAGAATGGTTGTACCCTAATTTCCCCCGTATTTAATACTAGCAAGTTCTTTGAAATATAGAATAAAAATGTGACTTCAAAAATAAATATTGTGAGTGTTTATAATAGTAAATCTATTATTCCTTCCATATTTTTATGGGAAATATCGTGTACTTATATGAATTATCGAACGCTGTATTTATTTATTCGAGCTTTCGAAAAACTGTGTCAATGAATAAAATAAATAAATATTGTGAGTGTTTATAAGAGTAAATTTATTATTCTTTTCTTATTCTTATGTGAAATGTTGTGTATTTATATGAATTATCGAACGTTGTATTTATTAGTTTGAGCTTTGAAGAAACTATCGTTTCTGAAAAACAGCATCGCGTTTCGAAGCGACGTCGCATACACGGTACAAACATCGACGCCGGTTCGATTGTTAGGCAATTACGCCACTTGGGCGGATGTTCGCGAATTCCTCGAAAAGTTGCGACATTAATTAAACCAGCCGAGGCGCGAGGAGTACAGGCGTTACGCGTCCAGGATATTCAATTCGCACGAAAGCGGCTTAATTACTGCGGAACTGGGCACGGAAATTGCACGATACTTACGTTCGCCGCTGGAAATTAGTATCAAATCGAACGATCGAGTTAGGGAGATGCGAGATCACGAGGCAAATAACCCTCAATGGAGCAAAACCGATTGCAACGCACCAATTTACCGGATATCGTGTAATTATAACATCTGCGAAGCACGCCACATGGAAAAGCAGACATTTTACCATAGAAAGTTAATCGACAACACGTTCCTTTCTTCCACATTTCACCCAATTTTGAATTAATCAGCTGACAGCAGTGTCTTGGATGTAATAATCGACTCTGGATGATAGGTAATCCATTACAAATTCATATTTTTATTAATAGAATTAATGAAATAAGAATTTTATAAAGGGTTCTCCACTAAATATAATAATTCGTATCTTTAGGTATTTCTTATATTTTTGGATATTAAGTACATCTCTGTAAATTAAAATTTCCCATAAATTCATAAACATCCACAGTCTAATGACAAGTTAACAACACGAGTCCAATGTTTAATAATTAATATACAACTAAATTACACAAAGAGTTTTCCCAAGTTGTTCCAACACCATTGCAACTATTTACAGAATTTATAAAAATTTTCAAAAATTTAAATTTAAATATAACCACCGTAGAAAACTCGACAGTTTTTCAATATTAACGTAACACGTCTCCCATAAAACGTCTGCTAAATTAGCTTCAACCGATTATTAATCATGCTAATAATCTCCCGGAGTCCACGTCGCTTGCGTTTTATAAGCGCGTCCGTGCGACGAAAAGGCAGTCGAGCATTATGAAGCTTTATTAATTATGCTTTATTCGTCATCCTCTGATGCTCCTTCCATCGCGAGGAAGACACTGGAAATAAATGGCTCGTGTAAATAAGCCGGAGTCGCTTTCGAATAACGTTGAAAGGTGCTACGCGGAGTTATGGCCGCCGTGGAGTTATCACGACGATATCGAAAAAAAGACTTGGAAAATCTGCGCAGAGTATCGTTGAAATACGTTCTGTAATAGTCGTTCGACACACCCAGCATCGAAACGCGAACGAAGGAGCGCGAGCTTAAGCTTCTAATTTATGCCACCGGTTACTCGATAGTTCACGGCGCTTGTGCTCTTGCTTTATCGCGATCGAGAGTTACATCTTACCGGACAAATCCGTATGGACGACCTAAGGACGCGACGTCCTTTATGCAGAGCAGCGAACGATACACACCGTCGTTAATCCGTATTAATCGTTGACCATTCATTAGGAAGTCAGCGTTCGTGGTACTTCTCCGTGAGGGGTGCTCTCACGCCACGTAGTTCAGCACCTGGTGCACTCGCACGATCAATCCCAACCCACTCCCGTTTTACACTAAATCTCCCCAACCCCTCCATGGAACCGTGAAAGACAATGGCCAAGCAAGCTGGAGCCCTAACGAAGAGGCACGTACACGATTCGAGGAGATACTAATGAAAATACAGCATCTGATGCCTCCTTTTTACGCCACTTTCGCTTCGAAATACACTTCGAAACTTTTGACACTGGTAAATAAAACTTAGGGACACTAAAAGGACTGTAATATTATTTTTTAACGAGAAAGGTAACTTTTATGTATTCTATTTAGATTTTATGTATTGTATTAAAGTATTCACTAAATCTTGCAACCTGCTGGAAATCACAAACAAGGAAATATTGAATTTCATATTAACGAGAAGAGTAAGTTTGTACTACACATTTTTCTTTTTAATTTCATATGTGGGAAACACAGCTGAATTCTACGTATTCCATTTAGATTTTAAATAATATATTAAACAGAGTATTCACTCAATTTTGCAACCTGCTAAAAATCACAAACACAGAAATATTGAATTTCATATTAACGACCATTGCAAGAGTAAGTTTGTACTACACATTTTTCTTTTTAATTTCATGTGTGGGGAATGCAGCTGAATTCTATGTATTCTATTTAGATTTTATGTATTGTATTAAAGTATTCACTAAATTTTGCAACCTGCTAAAAATCACAAACAAGGAAATATTGAATTTCATATTAACGGCCGTTGCAAGAGTAGATTTGTACCAGTAAAAATTCGAAGCGTTTTCAAAATATATCGCTGCTGGAGAAATAACTTTTTTTTTTTTTGACAAACGGTGCATTTTATCTTTCCGTGAATGTTTGCAATATCTTACAGAGGTATCGATTTCGCAGTGTACCATGTGACGTGGATCCACTTGAACGCATATGCGCCGCTGAATACACGTTCCCGTTTTAAGTGGATATTACAAATGGTCCGTGAGACACGAGCTTTCGAAGTATGCCGTGTAAAATATATAGGATATTGAATGGGCGACCGAAATTCTCCGGGAAACTGTGCGACCCAGTTTTTCATCGGAATTACGCACGTCGAGACTGGTAAGAGTAAAAACGGAACGCTGACTCGGCGTCTGTCACTGACCACCATATAAGTGCCAAGCTTAGAGTGGTTCGACGAGGACGTGCAAGAGTTTCGATTGCAGCAAGAGAAGGATACTATATTTCACGTAATGCTTGACTTTTAACGACAGAACTGTTTCAAAAGATTCTTGCTACTTGGAACGTTCGATATTCCTAGATAATATTTTTGAAAAAATAATATTTTTACTATTTTACTCTTGGATCTTTAGAACAGCGATAATGACGATTTTGGAAAAGTTTCGTAAATGATACAAATTTTATTCGAAAGACTTGATACCATTTACGAAAATTATGATGACTAAATACTTAGAAAATTCAATTTTCGTTGAAGAGAATCTGAATTTTATGATTGTTATGGAGAACTATGAAGAATTAAGGCAACAGAAAATTTTGACAAAAATTTTTTGTCTGTTTATCCAGCATTAGACTTTTACTTTTGTTTTGAATAGATTTGTTACCTTGTACCCAAGTGCATAAAAAAAATGCAATTATAAAAGAAATATTGCTGTTTTTCTGAAATATTGCTCTTCTAATGGAGTGTTTACATTCTCCCTATAAATAATGTTACGATTTAGTGACAGTTATCGAATCGAAATCGACCAGTGAATATTTATTCCCCGCAATGCAATGTAAAAATATGTATACTAGCTTTCGTAATCATCGGCTCGCAATTTATTTTAAGAACAAAGTCTATTCGTTGAAAATGCTGAATAAGAACGAAGAAATGTAGCACAAGGATTCCATTGACTTTGCAATAACGGGACGAGATTTAACTGCACTTGACATCGGGCACAACATTTTTCAGGAAATCTGAAAAATCTCGCCTGGTTAATAGCCTCACAATTAACTTTGAAACTTTTTAATGAATATGGAAAAAAAAAATTGCAGATCCACAAACGATTCGTCGGGCACTCGATGAATCTGGTTATAATGAACGTTGTTCGCAAATGAAGCAAATAGAAGAAAGGGATCGAACTTTCCAAAGGAGAACGATGGAATTCTGTTTATTTTGATGGAAAACAGAGGTATTCTTTGGCGGGACGTTAACGAGGAATTAAAACAACAAAATGTCAAAATAAAGCGCGACGCAGGAACGGTGAAAACGAGTTTATACTTTATCGTTAAAACAGCTCTGTGTCTGAAATATATTTATAATATTATTTTCTTATCTTACGTTTCAAGAACTGCATTTAATTTTCAAGTTTTTGGAGAAAAAATTATTTGTCTGAAAACAGGGACGCGAATTGTTCGACTTCGATTTTGATGTAATATTTGCAAATTATCAAAACATTCAGTTTATTGTTTACTCAAACATGCAGACCGATAATAGAGTCCCCTTTGACGAATGTAAAATATTAGGTGTAGAGTAATTAATATTTGCAAATTATCAAAATATTCAGTTTATTGTGTACTCAAATTACCGAAGACAAATAAATGAAAAGGCCATCGAAACTGAATATTTTGATAATTTGCAAATATTAATTACTCTAATATTTTACGTACATTAAAAGGGACTCTATTATGGTTCTGCAAAAGCACATTAAAGTCGAATTCCTTCTATCGTAAACACAGAGATCCAGTCGACGGCGTTAAAGGGAGGAACTCGCCGCGTTCTTGATCGAATTTAAATTCAACGCGTTCCACCGGTTAAGCAAAAAAAAAAAACGAAAAAAAAAAACACTTTGCCCCTGCAGTCGAGGGTTAACATCGCTCAATTCACGGAAATCCCTCCAGTGGCGGGGGGAGGGAGTTTCAATGTAAAACCCGAGTGAAAACCTGGCTCGACTCGAATAAAAAGGTTCGCGGACTAGGAACCGTGTAATGCTATCGCCGGAGACACCGGGAGACGTCGAAAGGTTCGAGAAAAGCAAGCGTAATAAAGGGGAGTTAAGAAATCCCGCGGAGGATGTGACCGAAACAGCGAAGAAGAAGAAGAAAAAAAGGAAAAAAAAACAAAGTTTCGGTTTTATTAGGAATAATAAAGGGTTCGCGGGGTGGTGAAAAAGTCACGGGGGTGGCTTTTAATAAATTCCGACGGCTACGCGAGACGATAAAAGTGGCATTAACTGTGTCGTTCGATCTCATCTGCGACGTCCTCGTTCTCCTCGTCGTCGTCGTCCATGCGGGATTAGCCGAGTAATCTCTCGGAGAGCCTCGAGGACGGGTAGTAACGAGATCCCCGGAGAAACGAAGACCTTTTCTCATCTTGGAAGTCGTCCTACCCCTGCCTAGCGTTCCTTTTCCACCGCCCTCCATTCTCCGCCCTGCCGCTCGAGCACGTGCAAAAAAGTTTCCGCCCGAAATAAACTCTCTCCTTTTAAATACGAAGTTGCTCGGTTTTTTTCCCTTCCGGGGCGAGAAAGGGAAGCCGGGAAAAGGCATTCCTTAATGGAACTCGGACACCGGACCGAGGAAGGGGGGAGGGGGGGGGGCTTCGAGCGGTTAAACGTTCAACCTGTAAACTCGGAGCGAACAATCGCGACGTTCGATAAATATTTAGGACCGCTTTAAACTTTGATCATTTTCGACCAGGGGAGGACCCGGAAACACCCCATCGTCCGAACTTATAATCACTGGAGTCACCGAGGGTTGGCCATCCAATCTCGCGTATTTCTTTCCTCGGGGATCGGTGATATTTTTTTAAAATAATTTCACTCTACTATTCGATTCTGGAGGCGGAGTATCGTCGCTTGTTTCTATACTTCTCTGCTAATTTTGGTATTTAACACTTCCACTGGACTGGATTTACCATTGGGATACTAGAAAAATGAATTCTCAAGTCAAGACGTTGAGAGAAATAAATTTGCATAGAATTTGTGAATTTTAAGAACGGTACGAAAATAAGTAGTGAAACAAATTTTAGGTTATGTAGCTTACAATAGTATAAAATCAAAATTTTTGCAGAATATTATACTTATAATATTAATTTATAATGTGTTATTTGGACAGAAACCTTAACTCATTGGTAAAAGGTAACCCTAGCAGGCTGCCTTATCGATGGTCGGTCGAGTGCTTGTGAGAAAGATGAAGGTTCAGCGTAGCCCTCTGTTGGCGATCACGGAAAGTATCACCACGATTCTCAAGAATATGGAACGCGATTGAACTGTTAAAATTACTACAGTACTTCTTCATTTTTTCAATTGCACCCACTCAATGGGTACTTTTCGATGCGTTTAATTTGAGAAATTATTTGGACTTCTATGGATAATGGGAAGCATACACAAACTAGAATCTCTCTCAGTAGTGGATACTTCCTATAATCGAAGTACGGTAAACGTAATAAATATCAGAGCCATTCGTCGCCGCTTTATTTCGGTCGCAACACTTCCCGGGCTACTTTCCGCGAGCAATAAAATAAATTATGCCAGGCTTAAGCTGGCTGATCGTCGCGAACGAGAGTATATAGAGTCCTGTACACCTCGTTTAATAAATCTCGTTGGCTCGCCAGGATAAAAGTGTACTAAAGACGTCGTTCAATTTATTCCCCCCCTTCCTGTTGTGTCCTCCATACATTCGAGGGATTATCGAGTTAATCCTGGGTGTTCCTCGACGAAGGAAACGAAAGGAGCACGAAATTGTGAGTGGACTGACCATAAAATTGATACCCACTCTGTGTCTATCTGTTAAAATCACGATGTTCCTCGAGAAATGAAAAAAAGGTTCGTCCTGAATTCATTTCTGAATCGAATTACAAGATTCGAGAATACAGAATATGGAATTGTCAAATAAATTAACTAAATTATCAAATAATTAAGGTTTATGAAATAAAACAGACATTATATTAGACACAAAAAGTATTTTTAAACATTCTTATGAGAAATCAATACCACGATGTGTACTTGAATTTTCATTATTACTTTAGCTTTTCCTAGACAATTTTCATAAAATATTGTTCGTACCTTTTGCACTTTGAAACATGAATATATCAATATTAAATGATTTGAATCTTAAAAAAAAAAGGTGTATACTTGAATGAGAAATTATATTTTATGTATCGAATTTCTAGCAGTAGACTGTTGACGTGAAAATATATTTTTAATTTAATTTGAATTAGGAAATGAAACTTGGGAATTTATTTTTTTGTTAAAATAATACGAAAATTTATTTTATTCCACGTTCCATACCTTCATACTATAAATATAATTCTTCATAGTCGAAACGAGGACCTTTTTATTAAGGGTTTGAATATATAAATATATCGATGTATTATAATTGCGTGCTTAACGTATCGAATTAGTATCTTTTTATTCGCCACATGTATGTATAGCCTACTCGCCAGGAACGTGTCTCGACCCTAAAAGATCTACATCCGTGGCTCGGTTTCATTGGGATCTCGTTACCCGATGGAACTTTTTTAGAACTCGTTAACCAAGTCAAAACTTCCGATGAAATTTCTGAAAAATAAGATACGGTACGCCGCTTCAAAGTTATGTCCCATGAAATATTACGTATTTCCATCATTAAAAAGTTCGAATACCGTCCGCAGAGAAAGATTTCGAATTCGTTAAATCCTCCACGAATTAAATGCAAAATGAAACTTGCATACTTCACACGTATATAATACTTTCGAGCATCCAATTGCAAATCACAAATTTTTTAACAATAAATCTCTCCTCTACCTAAACCTTTATATCCAAAATAGGGACAAAATTAATATTAACTTATTAATAATATTTTAAACACGAACAAACGTCTCCACGATCGAATTCAAATTGCAGATATATGGAGATAGAATTTGTCAATTTATCGTCAGCTGTGTTCGACGATTCCACCGGATATAACCAACGCCCCCGACTTATTTCTGTCACCGTTCTGCATTTATATTCCACGGTCGGGAACGAATAATTTTCACTTCGATCGGCAGAAAAGTGATCCCCTCGAAGGATAACCAAGCTATCGTTCGGGCCCTTCGTGCGTTATCAAGCAGCGGGACACTTCGTCAAACCGTAGGAACGGGTGTGATCGAGGTCAGAATATAACCACGAGCAGTATCGTTCCCGATTTCGATATAAACGTTTACCAGCGATCGCTCTTATCTGCATTCACAGCTCCTCGTAAACAGCCTTTCGCTATCTGCCCCGGCAGCCACGAGGGTCCTTCTGCTTTTCCTGAAGAGCTATTCGCGCAGCCCCGTATCTATCCAAGCTACGTCGGAGGAACGGTCGCGTCTGCTTCCCCGCGTCTCGAAAAAAAAACCTCGCGAGCGTCAGATACGCGCCAACGAATGATATTTCGGCCGTGCTTAATGTTGCACGTCGTTCCGCGGAAACGAACCTTGAAAAAACCCGACAAGACGGCTGCTCGTTCGGCCGTTAAGAGGTCGCGTCGCCCCCGGGAAAACTCCGTTCGACGGTTTTCCCATCGAGGAAATTTCGCCACGCGATAACGCGAATCGAGCGTACCGGAAATATTCGCCAGGATGCGCGCCGTTTGCGAATAATGCGATATTAAACGACTGTCGAGAAAGTTTGGCGATAAAATTTAATTTTCACGTTTTTAGTAATTAGTGATATTATTAGCGAGTAGAAGTTCGGTCGAATATGTAGAATACAATTTTTACGTACGAGGATACGACTGGGAAATCGATGCAAGTAGAAATATCGAGCATTGGTCAGACTCGATAGATCAATCTTCAGATTGAATTATCTCGAGAACGAAGCGTCGTGCCACAAATTTTATACATATCAAATTTATAGTGAATTGGGCACTGATCAACTTTTATTTAAAACATTTTCCCGTCAGGATATCGGAAATGCCCAAAAAATCGCCCAAAGTATCTATATTTAAAATATCGATGTAAGTAGAAATATCGAGAATTGGGCAGACGCAGTAGACAAATCTTCAGATTGAATTATCTCGAGAACGAAGCGTCGGACCAGAAATTTTATACATATCAAATTTATAGTGAACTAGACACTGACCAACTTTTGTTTAAAACATTTTCTCGTCACCATGTCGAAAATGCCCCGAAACTCGTCCAAAGTATTTATATTTAAATTATCTCGAGAACGGAGCGTCGAACCAGAAATTTCTTACATTTCGAATTTATAACAAACTAGATAATGCACTCTTAAACAACAGTCGAGAACGTTTGGCAATAAAATTTAATTTCCAGGTTGTTTGATATTATTTGTCAAAATACCTAAAAAGAGCGAATAGTCAAGCTTCATCACTTTGAATAAATTAAAATTGAGTTTTCAAGAGATTAAAACGAGTTGTTCGAGTACGTACTTCCGCGAGCAATTAAGTGCAATCATGGTAATTACTTTCCAATTGTGTTACATATTAGCATACCGTTAGATTAATGCATAAGTAACGAGGGTTATTTGTGATAATTTCTTATTCGACGTTACTCCTACCTCGATTTGACGTTTTAATCGGTATAAGATAATTACAGTCATTAAGTAAGTGACTGTAATTACATCGCGCGGTTGCCATTAGCCTCGGTACGTGCTTTCATATTCGCTAATAGAATGATTTTACTATCGGGCAAAAACATTTCGTTCGTCGGAATGCCTGCGACCAAATTAGTCGACAATAAATTTAATATTGTGTATAACATTTAATCTGATCGTCGATCTGAAATTCATTTACTTTTAATGTGCAATGCTCTCGAAAACTAGCGAAAATTTGGAATATATTTTATTTGGATTAAAATGTAACGAGTTATAATTATAGGTTATCTAATTATTGTAAAAAAATCTTAAAATATTTTTAAAAATTTGAGAAATCTTCTACGTGCATTATACAATATTACACTAAGCATTTTCGATGCAATTGATGCAAATCGCTTTTTCTGGTTACGATTCAATTGTCATTCCATATTTTGCTATTTAACGCCAATCACAGGTTTCCTAATTCGAATCTGAGTTGCCCTTTCGACCCAGTTCGCCTATAATAATAGCAACAAGGGACTTCGAGGTAATACAATCGCTGTGAAATATATAGTTACTAATATCTAAATTTCTTAAATATTACAACAGCTCTTTTATTTTAAAGAATAAACTCATATTATTTCGAGTTCTTTTACTTCTAAGCTGACCTAAGAATTCTCATTCCTAACTGCATTACGTAATTCTTAGTGCTTTTGCCCAATCAATATCCTACTGGTAGTTAAGGCTAAATCGTTGAAATGACTCGACTAATTAATATTAATACCACCCTACGTTGAAAATTCGATCGATCATTTTCTTCGTGTCTGGAGGCCTGTTGGCGACTACCAATCGTCGAATGCAGAATGCAACAAACTGGGGACCGAACATGCATTTCTCGATCGACGCAAATCGGCAAAATCTCGATCGCGCCTCGATTAATCGCGTTGAGAACTAAGACAATATTCAAAATTGCATTCGACAAATCAAGGACACATAGTCTCATTTTTTGACACTTCAAACGAGTCTTTGATTTTTAATTGTTCCTCCAGAGAGACTTTCGCTTAAATTTTGGGTCAAACGAGTGATCTATATATTATATCAACGCAATGTCGTTTCTATAAAAATTGCTACATTATCCTCGAAGAAGGATAACTGATTTGCAGGACTAATTCGTGTAGTTCTCCGTGTGTTTTCCGGGAAACCAGGGATCCCTTGTCCACGGTAAACACCGAAAATCCACCTTGGCGTCGCGTATACCTCAAGGTCAGAATTCATGGCGTAAAATGAGCGGAAGCTTTCCCCGGGAACAAAGGAAGACCCTTTTCAGTTGGAGATTCCGAGTTGGTCAGAAAGTGTCCGAGCTCTGGAGCAACTGTGGCCGCAACGGACCGTGGACTAGTAAAACGGAGACCCACGACTACCCTGTTCCACCCTTAGTTTCCGGGCGAGGATGTCCTCACGTGTCGTGTCAACGTGACGCAATATACATGCTAATACGGTAGCTTTCGCTGCCCCCCACGAGCCACAGGACGTCAGGATGTATCCTTTGAAATGGTTTCGAACCATCGGGGTGAATCGTACACCTTTGAAGTTCCTACAACACCCCTCTTTACTTTCCAAACTTCATTTACTGATACTTTGTCAACCTGTGTAATCTGTTGTTTGCAACGGGGCATCTTCGTTCTCGATCGTTAACCTGCCTGTTATCTCTCGCGATATTTAATTATCCATCAAGCACTGAAAAATTTTATTCAAAGAATTCCTTACAAAGTATTCCTTAACCCCTTGACTAACGATTTAATTTCAAATAATTTTTCAAACGTATATTTAATTTTGTTTAAATTTGTTCGTACAAGGAATGGGCACGAAAAAAAATAGATTTGTTTTACGAATACCTTGTGAATGTAAAAATGTGGTGATTTTAATTTATATGTAAGGCTTGATGACGAGTGGCCTTATAATTGTAAATCTTGACATCAAGAACTTGTTGCAATCTTTGTTTAGACACAAAAAAAGAACATGGAAATTTAGTATTTGCGTCCCACGTTTACATAAATTGTTTTAACAGCTATTTAGAGAGTTCATTAGACAATAAGAATAATGGTTAAATAATTGCTCGCAATCTTGTTCCCCCAACTAGTAATTTTTTTTCGCATCGGATTTTAGGGAACAAAATAATATCCGCGACACTTTCTCCGCGTGAGTTATGCAAAAATTGCGTGTACGAAATAAGTCAACGCGAACCTGCTTGTAATTAAACGTAGCTGCTCGCAATGTTGTTTACCCATACGACGCTTCTCGTGTTTTCGCGGGCCGTAATTATAGTATCATGCGTTGCCATTTTTTTGCATGCATAATGGAAAAATCCATACGCCGGTGGCAAAGCGTCTAAAAATAACCGCGGTTACGATAATTTGAAAAATAAACCAATCGACCGGAAATCTGCGATCTTTTTTAAATGCAGCCTCCTTTCATACAGCATCCATATATGGGCGACAGAACAATTGATTCTCAAGTTTAAATGTTGAAGGAAATAAATTTGAAAATAATTGATAAGACAAATTTTAATTTATGTAGTTTACAATTGTCAGTAATCAAAGTTTCAGTCTCGTAAAAAAATTAAAAAATTTTAGTCTGGTGATCAACGTGTTGATAGACTTTAAATTTATTTCAGAAATAAACTTTGACACGTTACTTCGTTCGTCTCGAGCAAAATTTCTTAGTGCTTTACAGTTTTAATGAGTTTCTTTCCATCGACGAATGCTCCTCCCACCCATTACGAACCGATTACGGTTGTATAATTAATCAAGACGCGTCCCCTCGGAATTCATTTGCTGGCATCACGTGCTGCCCTTTAACTCATGCGCCCTATTCCTTCTCCAATTCGATAGGGCCGACAGATAGAGCTGACCTGACAGAAGGCGTTGCGCCATCAGTCACCCATGCTGGTAGGTGAACCGCGAAGCGACGACAGAATGGTCGTCATGCTTCCTGAGGGTGGGTGCTGGGAGCTATTGTCGGTTACCGGTCTCGTTCCCCTTGCCTCGTTAGGGTGCATGTCTTTTCGCAGGAATTCCGCACGCCAATAGGCGCCAGGAACGATCGCGACGCGATAGATAAGTGGTTAATCTCGCGTACAGAAACACGAAACACGCGAAACACGCACTGGACCCCTTAGCAATTGAATTTATGATTTACCAGCCCCCCTCGCGTTTGAAACAAATAACTAGAAAAGGGGGAATCCCATTAGAAACTTTGCAACGATTTATTTCTTGTTGAATTTCGTGAATCCTGAAAGCCTATATCCCCCGATTTGTCCACGAGATTGAAACTTTATTTTTAGACAATTGAAAAATATATATTTCGTGGTACTTAGTTTTATAAACTCGTCAAAGTCCAAGAGTTCTGTTTAGATTTATATCCTTCCCCAGCTTCGTTAAAAAGTTATTAAAAAATTAAATTAAAAAATTTCAAATCATTCTGGAAAAATTATTTTCAGTTTCAGGGGTCAATTACAATCGTGTTTGGTGAATAGACATACCCCCGAAATCCTACGCATTTTCGAGAAAAAAATTCAGTATGGGCGGAACTTTAAACGTAAATAACTTTTTAACGAAGCCTCCATCAACAAATTGGTATTCTTGATTTTTGTCTTATTTTGGCCTCTGGAATCTCATTAAAATTTTACCAGGGGTAGCCGAACACCCTGTATATATAATCAACGTGTTAATTAAATTGTATTTTTAATTTCAGTTTCTTAGAAATTTATCATATTCTCGTGAAAGATTTAATTTTGTTTCGAAAGTTTACACGCTTTGCAGAGGTTGGAAACAATAAATTTCTTAGAAATGTAAATTTTAGAACAAGGTACCATTTATTGTTTTACTTAAATATTCTTGTGGTTGCTCGTACGACTAGTTATTACGTATCGGTAAAAGATTAGTCGAATTCAGTTCCAAGGCATTCGTAGTACTTGACGATCTGCTATATATGATAAAATACATTATCGAGGAACATTTCGTGCGGGAACTCGGGAAAGCAAGGGTTAATCGAAGGGTGGCCGTTGGTGTAAACTAAATGTATATCGATGCGGCTATTTAGGCAAGGTTAGGCCAACCCTCGCCCTTCGTATCAATAGCAGTTCTGCGTCAACACAGTGTTTAGTCGTTAATTTGCATAGCTCCTGAGGTAGCAGTACATTTGGCCTGGCAATTGGTTACACCTGACTCGCGTTAAGTAATTCCTACGCTGTAGATCGAGTCGCCCAACGGTTTAATAATGAAGAGGCATTATGTATTCGAAATAATTAATGCAGTCGAGTAACGACAAGATCAATTTTAATTGCGCGTGCTGAATTCGGCTCGACGTCGATTGGGTTTGATAACAACCAAATATTTGTGACAACCGTTGCAAGTTTGACTAATCAAGTTTGTGATGTTTGTGGAGATTTCTCAATGCATTTATTATATGACTATTAAGTAACTTACACTGGCAACAATATTTGAATGTTATGAAGTTTGCATGCACGATATACCTCTGTTTTGCTTTATATTTTGACTGTGGTTTGTCAGAAAATCATGAAATTAGATATTTTTATACACGAGGGTGGTGATTTATATTTTTGAAAGAAATTTAGTTACTAAAAGGAGGGATTAGATTCGATATTGCTGACTTTGAAATAAAAGAACTTCTACCTCAAGTGTTCTTTTGTATTTTTGAAAAGATTCGTCCCGATTTGTTCTCAATGGCTCATTTTGTACGTTAAACATCGTATCGGTGAAGAATATCGCTGGAATCGCATTAGACTGACGACAAAAGGTGGCAGTGAATCCGTACTAACTTAGAGTGCAATATCTATGAATGCTGTTGGCCTCGTTCGTGGAATAAAAGGATCGTGGGATCGATATGTTTCTTTAAATATCGTGAATACTGCCATTCATGAATTTGTACGTCTATAGATTGGATCTTTCATAGACAACGATTACAAACAAATTACAACCGTTATTAAGGCCTGTTAGTATCAGTAAAAGATATGAAAATTAATTTTTTTGTACAAGAATTCAACTTGGAAGTCGGTGTAAGTAGAAACATCGATAATTGGTCAGACAAGCCTTTAAATTCAAGTATCTCTAAAACGGAGCATCGTATCAGAAATTTATTAAGCTTCAAATTTATAGTAAATTAGACGTTGATCAACTTTTATTCGAGACATTTTCCCCTCACGGTACCGGAAATGCCCAAAAAATCCGCCCGAAAATCTACATTTAAAAACTCAGTGCAAGTAGAAATATCGAGCATTGGTCAGACGGCGCCAGACAAACCTTCAACCTCAATTATCTCGAGAACGGTGCATCGTACTAAAAAATTCTTAAGACTCAAATTTATAGCAAATTAGACGTTCATCAACTTTTATTCGAGACATTTTCCCGTCACGATGCCAGAAATGCCCAAAACAGAAACGAAAGACCCCATAATTTCTTACGAAACGATCCCTATATTCCCGCCATGATTTGCGTCGTTTCGCGAGCATTATTCGCTACAAATAACCAGTCGTTGCATAATGCAATGCAAACGCTACGATTCTTCCCCGTTCCGGGGGAGGGGGAAGCCCGCGGAAATCCCCGGGCGAGAATAATCCGACTTTAAGGAACGGAAAGTCCCTCTTAATTTCCATAAAAATCGCGCATTTGCATAAGAGAGCGATTCTAATTATCTGCAGTTAACATCTCGGCGTGGTTCCCCGCGTACGAGAGGCAGAGCTCACGCGTTGCCGCGTAAACTCGCAGAAACAACGCCGCGTTTTCGTCGATTTTTCATCGAGTCGTCCGAAAGCCAACCCCGGCTGGACGACCCCGCGAATTTTCGCGTGAAAAATTTAATTAGCGTCTCCCCCACGCGCCTCCACCCTTCAAGACACCGTGCGTTGAGCCGTGACCGGTGTCAGACATCTGCTAACAACGCAACAAAACGACTGTTTTATAATCTACGAGCAACCATCCTGGCGTAGTCGAGTGAACCATCCAGCCGCCACCCATCGCCGCAATTTCTCCCACTCCGTTGCGCCGCCACTGCGGCATAAATCCCGACCGTAGAGAATATTACGTTCGTAGCAGCCGCGGAGGAACTTTAACCCCGCTTCTACGCCCTCCCACGCGCCCCCCGACCCGACTACCAAAGCTGCGTTTTCAACTATTTCCACGAGATCCCTCGCAAACGTACTCCGTTTTCGTTGTTTTTCTTTTACTTTTCCTTCCTTTTTTTTTTCTACCCTTTTCTCGTCCCCGCGAACGACGTTTGCGCAAGCTATTATCGCGTTCGCGAAAAACGCGGTTACGCGCGACGCTCTTCCTTCCCTTTGTACGAAGAGAAACATTGCAGACGAAGATCAAAGTGTACTCTGGATGAAGAGAGCTTATAGCTTAGAGCATCGCGGAAGGGATGCTTCAATCTCGTTTTTTCCATTTTCTGCGCTTCTCGCGGGTACTTCTTCGGTATGGAAGCTTCATTTTTAGGGGGGACGATTTAAAAATTCGGGAGAATTTGGAGGTGTCCAGTGTCTTTACGAACGCGGGGAATAATCGTGGTTTCTGTATTACTGCGTTTGAAACTCGAAATTATTAAATTATGTATTGATGAATGAAATGGAATAGTCCTTGGGTTATGAATAAAAATTAATTTTTAAATCTTCAAAATAATTCTATAAATTTTTGTAATCTGTCATTTTTCTAATCTTAGGTTATTGATAAAAATTAATTTTCAGATCTTCAAATAATTCTGTAAATTTCTGTAATCTATCATTTTTGTAATCTTGGATTATTAATCAAAATTAATTTAAAAATCTCCAAATAATTCTGTAAATTTCCGTAATCTGCCATTTTTGTAATCTTGTGTTATTAATAAAAATTAATTTCCTGAACTCCAAATAATTCTGTAAATTTCTATAATCTGTTATTTTTCTAACATCCCCAATTTTTCTATAATGAATCGACAACTATAAATCATTTTCTTGGGGGACCCTGTTTCCTACAATTTCTAATACCTTTTCACAATTTTTAAAACTACACTTGAACATGTTATCATTAAAATTTTTATCAACCCCGCATGATACTAACTCTGCATCGAAAAATTGTAATTTCCCTCTGCAAAGCTCTAAACCAAGCTTTCAGAGGAACAAAATTCAACCCAAAAGCTTACAACGTGCAAACGACGTCTATTTGATAAAAATGACAGTTACCAAAAAAATTTTATAAAAGAAATTTAATATCCACAGAAAATTAGCTAATAACTTTTCTCCCTTTCCCATTCTCCGCGAAGTTTTTGTCCATCGAAGTAGCAGCAACGTGGATTGAAAAATTTTTCCCTATCGCGAACGACGTTTGCAAAAATCGCTTTGACGGACGTCCGGTTCCCCGGGGTTGGATTTTAAATAAATTACTCGCCGTATTCTCGGCAATATGCGTTTTCGCCGTTACTATTTACAGCGAATCTGAACATAAAGGGATAAATTACGAGTGGTCGAGATTCCCGCATCGCTGTTGAATTTCGAGTGAATTCCATTTCGCGCGAACCTTTGTACTTTAAATTGTTCCACTATGCTCGTCGCTCGGCGCTATCGCGTCTCTGTATCGTGTGACTCGATAATGAATAAAGCTCTTCGTGTCACTTAACATTTACGACTCTAACGCGTTAATTTCCATGCGTTTGAGAAGCAAATGAATTCCGTTCGTTCCGGGGAAAGAACCCTCGATACGTTAAAACAATTTGTTACCCGCGTCTCAAACGAAACTCGACCTTTTATAAAAATTCTAAAACACCGAAACAAACTTTTTTTGTCTATAAAATGTAATTTAACCCATTCCAAAGAACTACAACTTCAAGACTATCTTAAACCAATTAAAATTCATATCGAGTCACCGATATTCCATTAAATTTGAAAATTCCAATAACACATTTTGAATAATTCTTTTGTACCGTCTACGATATAATTGATTTAGAGTTTGGTATATTAATAAATGGGAAACGTTGGAGTAATTACGTCGTGCATTGTGTTGCTCGAGGAGGAGCTTAGGTAGTCAAAGGGATTAATAAAACTTATTTGCTCCGAGAATTTCTTACGTTTAAGATTCATTATTGCGCTCGCGAATGGAACAACTTGTTAATCCAGGTAATTAACTCGGTATCTGTTATATCATAAAACTGAAACTGAAGGAAGTACGGTAAATTGAGCCGGAGTTAGGTATAATCCTTATCGACAAGGATTTACAGTCCACGGTGAGGATCGATTAATCACACCAACAAGGCAAGATTTACCTCAGAGTGTGCCCGTACTTCACGGTTACTAATTTGTAAGATTAGAACGAATACCCACCAGTATACAAATTAATCCCCCCGTCGTAACATTATTTACGCGTCTTGGTTCCCTCAAATCCTTAAATCACTGCACGAAATATTTATAACGGCAAGTGGCAACGGCGACACCATAGAACGAAGTTATGCGATTCTCGGAAAATTTAGAGCGGTAGTTATTACCCGGAGCGCCATAAGAAATGGTGCCCCATATATTTTTCAGCAACGCACTAATGCAACTTTGACACTTTCCATTTGTCTCTTGCATTATTTGGCATCGTTTCTCACGAAACCAAGAGCCCGGTGCATAGTAAATTCCACCGTTGCAACTTTTACAGAAAATTTCCGGTCGATCTGCTGCCCGGAAGTGCCATTAATTTAAATTTTCTTTGAATTCGATCACGTCGAATCGTGTTTATCAGTGAAAATGATTTCATCGGGAGAGCGGAATTAATTAATTATTAGTTATTAAACGATATTTGTTTAGTTTAATCGATGATGCACTCTAATTTCAGTGATTTCAGCCTGACGGGCAAATATTTTCGCACACACGTTCGGTTTAGTTTACTCGTCTTCGTTATCGAATAATCTACTGCAACAAACATTACGTAGAAGCAACTATATTGACACTTTTGTTGTACACAATCTGGCATATTAAATACAAAATACCACAAACAACTTTTACATTTTCTACTTGAAGCTTTCCCGTTTAAATATACTTACGTTTTCTTTAACTGGGGACCAATTTTGGAGAAAAATTTTTAAATCTTTTGGGGGTTAAAATTCTGGACTTAATTGTGAATAAAATGAATAATGATTGTGAATGAACTTAATGTAGTTTTAGTAACGTTTCAGACTTTAAGAACGAAAGAGTAAGAATTGATTGCGCGAGAAAAATAACGAAACAACGAAACACGAAATACGAAAGTTAATGGCGGGATCGATAAACGATTCGCCAAGAAATTAAAGCGATATTGGTCCTGGGGCGCAACGATCCCGCCACGTCGTCAGAAATGCATTAACGGGAACTACGATCTACCGATTGATAATAGCGATAGTCTACCTACGTTCGCCACATTACCGTGGACGCTTTAGCTTAGTAATTAGCGTGACTCACTGTATTCCCACGCCCAGTAATCACCAGAGCCCGCCGTAGGCAGCACCGTGCTCCATGCTTCTATGCGTAAACAGAAAGAAGGGGAAAAGGAAAATGAAGTAACTGAACCATGCTTTAACCTATCGACGAACTAAATTGTCGAAAGTCCCTTAAACCTGAACAGAAAGAATTACAATTTCAGAACCATTAAAAAAATATAATTAGGAAGATGAGAACATAGATATCGTGTAATTATGTCTCTGGGAGCATAAATTATTTTTAACGACAAAGACGAATATTTTACAATTAATAATTAATAATTGAAATTTATTGCACGTGACTTGTTTGAAGGATTTTTATTTTTAATGGATATTATGTGCTTGAAGCTGTTCGTTTTTGACATAATCTTGTTTTCAGGGCGGTAAATTGGTAATCTGGTCATCGAGTAAAATTTTTATTTTCTAGGGAGTGGAATTTAATTTGCATTAGATTTAAAACGACAGTATCTAAACAACAAGAAGTCGGGTGAGATTTAAGAGAAAGGTAATATAATTTGTAGGTGTTTGTGCAGTTTTGTACCGTTATAATAGAAACGTGTATTTTCGAGTGTCCACTGTGAAATTATACGGACTGGATAATAACTGATCAATTTCCAGCGGAAATGGTTAAATATACAAACACCGAGTAATTGCGTCCAACACTGATTTCCGTGCAAGTGTGATCGTTATTCGTCGAAACTAAGTCTTTATTATGTATTTATGGCGTATGCTAATGTGGGAGGCATACATAAAATGTACGTACGACAGATTTAATCAATTAATGCGACAGGTTTAACTCTCGAATACTACAGTGAGACATCCGGTCATTTTTGTCATCGATTTATCCGCAAATTCCTATAAAATGTATTTATACTCCGACCAGCTTGTAAAATAAGAAACTTATTAACAGAGCTTTGTTTTCTGAAAAAAATGATTGAAAATGGAATTTTAAACGATTATAAAAGAATTTTCAGTGTCTTCGGTATTTTAATGATAAAAAGTATGTAATATAATATAGTATGATTGACTGTATCCAACGCGTTGCATATGTCTCTGGAACACCTGAATCATTTAACAGACATGATGTAAGGGGTTCGCATCAAAGCACTCTAATTAGAGAAACCCAATTCCCTAATCCTAGAATCTGTTACGATCGTCCTTATATACGACCTAATGGTGTGTAGTTATTCTGATAATATGCAATTATTCGCTAGAACGAAGCAACTATCCATATAAATTGATTCCTTTGATTTTGAACATAACGTTGGTTCATCATTTCATATCAAAGTTGGACCTTTGAGTGTCTTCAAAATGAGTCAAGTTTTTTAAAATTGATATTTAATTAATAGGAAACATAGGAATTATTACTCAACTTCTGGTAGGCCCTTTAACGTATAATTTTTTTACGTATTTTTGATATTGCAAACAACTGATAAGTGTTAACTGTATTTTATATTGTATGTAATTAACTTTAATTGTTTCGAGTTTTCCTGCCCTTTCGTGTAACGCGATGACCGTGCATATCGAGCCCGGGCCTATTGGATCCTCGATAAAAGCGAAAAAAAAGAGGAGGCCATATTTCAATTTAATAAAAATTCCTGATATCGAGGACGAAAATCGATTTTCGTAGGCCAGAAGCACTCTTTTATCTCGCATAGATACGAGACTGCGCCAGGTACGAGCAAGGGGATGTGTTGGTCGCGTGTACGTGAAAGAAAATGGCCTGTCAAGCAATAAACGACGCTTTTGAGAGATATGCTTTATTGTTGGACGTACGCGTGGCCAGAACGCCGGGAACGATTCTGCTGGAATTTACATACCTTCCAGATCTCACCCTCCAATACGCAAATTAAAAAGGATTAACACTCATCGGTCGATTTTAACCAGTTTCAAATTTCATAGAAATTTAATATATTTTCAGTAATATTCAACGAGGGTAAATACAATTAACAGTTAACGAAATTAAATAGTTCTTCGTTTCATCGTCCAAAAACTTCTGAGCACAATATCTATTTAAATTTTAGCAACTGATAATCGTTATAAGTAGACTGCGGATCTTTATGCAAATTCACATTTTTATTAATAGAATTAATGAAACGCTCAACCCCTAAATATAATAATTCGTATCTTACTTTAAGTATTTCTTATATTTTTGCATATTAAATGCATTCTGTAGTTTTTTGAGGATTAAAATTTCCCATAAATGCATAAACATCCGCAGTCTAGTTATAAATAACTGTTTATAATATTTCGAAATATTATATATATATAATATAACGAAATTAAATAGCTCTTTGTTTCATCGTCCAAAAACTTCTGAGCAGAATATTTATTTAAATTTGAGCAACTGATAATCGTTATAAATAACTGTTTATAATATTTCGAAATATTATACATATATATTATAACGAAATTAAATAGCTTTTGGTTTCATCGTCCAAAAATTCCTGAGCAGAATATTTATTTAAATTTGAGCAACTGATAATCGTTATAAATAACTGTTTATAATATTTAGAAATATTATACATATAATATAACGAAATGAAATAGCTTTAGGTTTCATCGTCCAAAAACTTCTGAGCAAAACATTTATTTAAATTTGAGCAATTGATAATCGTTCCAAATAACTGTTTATAATATTTCTATTAAATCCTTCTCTACTGTCTATGAATCGAGAAAATAATTCAAGTGTGAACGACCCCGCGCGTGGAACGTTCGTGTAAACAATTCAGTTCCCGATATAGAGAATCGAACATTCTCCGATTTTTCTGCCGCGAGACAACTTATCGCGTTTTCGTGCCTCGTAAAAACCGTAATCCGTTCCCTCGTTCATACACAATCCTCTACCCCTCGAATCGATGATATACCACCCTCTACTGATTTCACGAACGCGTTACTACGCCCCTCGAGGGGCGAAATTCCGCGGAAATGTTTTCCCTTTCGATCGTGAGGGAGCGTTAACCGCCCTGTAATATGCGGGGAATTGAAACGCGTGTTGTGTTTGAAATTCTACGAGGGTGCAGACGATCATCGGGGGCTAATAAAGCCTACCCTTAACCCGCCAATATTTAAATATAACGGGAACAATTTTCCCAGAATTCTCCGCCCCTGAACGGGCGATAAATTATAATACTCGATGCTACTAAAATTTAATAACGTTTCTTATCGTTGAATATCAATAAAAATAATCATACGCTACTTAACCTTACGATTTTTCATTCTTCGGTAATTACAAATTATATTCCAATTTAAATTGAATGAATGAAAAGGAGCTTAAAGAGTTCACTGTGTAAATTATTATTTCCCCATATTGATTCCCGTTCCAACTACTCCGTTTTGTTATTTCAAGTTTAATACGCGCTTGGATTTATTATAATTATTGCATTATACGCGTCGTTCATTATTAATTTATCGACGCGTATCGTTCAGGCATTTCGTTTACGTTGGATGTACATTAGCAAATTTTAAACAAACCTGTATAATAAGCTGGATCTCCATAAATATTTGATTAATAGATTGGTACATTTAATTCGGCGCGCGGCTCGCCCGGGAAGTGAATTTTCAGGAAACAGTATCGAGTTGAAATTCAAACGATGGTGTGTTAACCTGTCAGTAAAATCCGCCAACGAAACGTGACTATTTGCCTGAATTAGCTCCACGTGTACGATCAGGAATTACAACCAGATCATGGTTGGGCCGACGGACCATCGCTAAACGATACTACTAATCAAATTATGGTCTGAAAACCTGCACTATCGAGCTTTGTTATATACGGTTCAACTATCTATTAATCATATATTCGATGACTGGCAAGTATTCTCGTTCTCGTAGAAGCACGTATACATTTTCAATTTTTACTTTGCTCATTTGCTTTTGAAGGTACGAAACAACGTGAAAACAAAATAATTCAAATTAAAGGTCGAAAGGTTCATAATTATTCTATATTCACGATGTCTCTTATTGAAATATTCCGAGTGAACTCCACATGTTTATTTTCTACGTTACTCGACGGAACCAATGAATACAACAAATATTAATGAAACATAATAATTTAATGATACATATGTTATTATGCATAGAGAAATATTTGCAATTCAGTTAACGAGACTCTCTGCATACGTCAGTTGAAAACTTACGGTATCGCGTTTTAACAATTTCAATTGGTTAATTGCAAGACAGAAAGGCAGTGTAATTACGTTTAACGTTTCGATGATCTCGCCGAGTTCGTTATACAATCCAGACAGGAAGCATGCATTCGTGGTCAGCGTAAGTTGACAGATGCATTTCCGGTGCAACTGCACGCACGTTGCAGCGCCAAGAAAAGTGGGTCAACAATCAAGTCTCTCGAGGGGATGGAAACCAGCTGCCACAAGCGGTAACAACGAAACTAATGCCTGTATTCCTGTATCCCTGTATTCCCTATCCACCACCCTCTATAGTCGTCGAACCATTTTGCGTTTGTTCGCGGCGGTGATTCGCTATCGTTCAAATTAAATCGCTTTTCGAGCTCGAAGATGATTTCATCTTCCGTCCGTAATACTCCGAAACGCATCGAAACCGATTTTATCCAACGATCGAATAATTAATTATTATACGTTCGGAGAATTTCGCGTCCAAGAACGCCGGGAACAGTGCACATTCATTGCTCGTAATGGAAATGGATTAATAGTAAATAGCCCGGAGTGCATGCAGTTAATATAGTCCGATTCGAGTATAATGGCTCTGGCGAAAATTCAATTTTCCAATAATACGTGCTCGATACGTGCCAAATGATTTATGCACTATCGCTTATGTTACATGAAATAGAATAATGCTTAATTCTTGTTAGCTCTTGCGACATTGTAAAAGTTGTAAATACATTTGGAATTTTAAAACTTCAAAATCACTGTTCACTTCGATTCTACGATCCTAGAAGTTGTGTACATTTTAATCTGGAATAATGGAATAAATAGAATAATGTTCGATTCTTGTTAGCTGTTGTGACATTCTAAAAGTCGTACTAAATACATATGCAATTTTTAAAACTTCAAAATCACTGTTCACTTCGATTCTACGATCCTAGAAGTTGTGTTCATTTTAATTAGGAATAATGGAGTAAATAGAATAATGTTCGATTCTTGTTAGCTGTCGTGACATTCTAAAAGTAGTACCAAATACATATGCAATTTTTAAAACTTCAAAATCACTGTTCACTTCGATTCTACGATCCTATAAGTTGTGTACATTTTAATAAAAAATAATGAAATAAATACAATAATGTTTGATTCTTGTTAGCTGTTTTGACATTCTAAAAATTGTACTAAATACATATGCAATTTTTAAAATTCCAAAATCACTGTTTACTTCGATTCTACGAGTCCATAAGTTGTGTACAATTTCAAGAAACTTCGATTCTTTTCATTTAAAAATGTACACAAGTACAAGATATAGTCTTAATCACAAAATTGGACAAAGAAGGGAGCTTTTCAGTAAAAAATGCATACACCTCGATGGACGGTTTAGAGCGAACGGGAGAGTAACTGAAATTACGTAATATTTCCCGGGGGATGTTTTAATAATTCGCCTGGAAGTTTCCATTTTCGCGTTGTTACATCGAAACGGTTATTGTCGAAGGTAAATTCATTGAAAGACCCGCAAAACTTCTCGGAAGTTGCGGAATATGTCTGTACAAGGCACGGCGATACCTGTACATTGTGCTACGAGCGGAAAAGTGGGTCGACAATCAACGATCTCAAGAAGGGAAATACCACCTCTGCAATTTAGCGAGCTCGATGCTCGCGTTTCTCATTTACCAACATCCGCTAATTCATCTATCTCATTTAACTATTTCATTATGCTGACAAATGTTTTGTTAATTCGCTGCATAACTTCAAGGTGCGCTAGCTCCGTTCCGGTGTACGCGTTCAGCTCGACAAAATAAACAGCGAACTATTTGTCATTCCGAATCCATTCTTCCGTTCAACTCGCGAAATACCATATTAAACACTATGCAGAATTTTAATAAACGACTGACAGAAACTTTAATCGTTCGTGTATGTTACAGATATATCCAGTAGAGAGTAAATTTTCATTAAATTATGATTAAACAATAGAATATACCAAAAAATATCAAATTTATCACATTTTGCGTTATTGAACGACTGACAGAAATTTTGATCGTGTATGTTACAGATATGTTCAATAAATAGTAAATTTTCGTAAAATTATGATTAAAAAATAGAATATAACAATTTTCGAAGTAAAAAAATAAAATTGTATTTGGCGTTATTAATTTTCATTTAAAGTGTCTGATTTAATTTATGCGAATTCTGTAAGGTTATTTCATAATTATCTCTGGCATTCGAGTCGTTGAATAATTCGATCGCGGTATTACCGATGTCGAGAGCAAGGAGTTGTGATTGTCGTTGGCCGATTTAATATAATCAAGATTAAATTATTCCGGGAATATGGTACGCCGTACCGCCATGAGTGAAGTAGGTCGACAATCAACAGTCTTGAGAAAGGGGTTAAACCACCGTCGCAATAACGAAGCCGATGCTCGAATTCCTCGTTCACCTTGTTCGCCGTTTATCGTCGACATCCCGCTCATACCATTTCCATTCCATCGAGCAAGACAATCGATCAACACCAAGATCCAATGACCCACCTATAGCGCGAAATCGTGAATGGTCTTAAATCCTCTTAATAGATTTCCAATAGAAATTTAAAAAAGAACTCCTCACATTTTCGTTACACAAGAAAATTACCAGAAATTTGGTTAAAATGCGTTGAAAGGAATTGTTTATAGAAAAAAAATATTGTACTTTTAAATTCTAATCGCTAAACAAATCATTTATATTCTTTTGATTTAGGTGAGTCAATGATAGAGCTGGTTTTAGTCTATTTAAATCCTGATAATAGATTACCAATAGAAATTTAAAAAATTTATGCTTACATTTTCGTTACACAAGAAAATTATCGGAAATTTGGCTAAAATGCATTGAAAGGAATTGTTTCTGCAAAAAAATATTGTAATTTTAAATTTCAATTGCTAAACAAATCATTTATAGTCTTTTGATTCAGGTGAAACAACGATAGAGCTGGTTTTAGTCTTTTCAGTAGAACAGGTCAATCATTAGTCAGACAAAAGTATCATACATTTTCTCACTATTGTTTGAAGCTTGTAAATCTCAAGCATATATTAATATTGAACGTTTTCGACCATTTCAATTATGGTAGTGTGTAAAATAAGTCTGTTCAGTGGAACAGGTCAACCATTGGTCAGACAGCAATCTCATACATTCTCTCACCATTGTTTAAAATTTGTAAATCTCATGCAGATACTAATATTGAACGTTTTTGACTATTTTAACAATGTTAGTGTGTAAAATAATCTAATAATGAAATAAATTTAGCTTTTGATAGAGAAACATATACAACTATGATAAAAATAAATTAATATAGAAAGATAGAAATATAAATAGCCTGATGCACTGTACAAAATTAAATATCGAAAATATAATATAAGATTTTTCAATTAGGAACTTTCTGTTTCTAGAAAATTGATTTTAAAGAGGGTCTGATCAATATTGGTTCTTTCTACTTGCAACGATGTTTATAACATACCCATAGCGATATATATCTCGTTTCCTATCGATTTCACTATTTTATAACTAGTCTGAAGCAATTAAAGTAAACGATTTCACTTTTAATATTCATAAATATAAATGCAAGTAGAAAAAACGAGATATGGTCAGGCAAGTTTTAATGTACCTTCTTTGAGGTATCTAAAATGGACTTTTTCGAAAGATTATGTTTCAATAATTTCTGTTCCACATTTTTTTATGTATTTTTACATAAGAACTAACTTCTTTTTTCAAACAAAATAACAACAATAAATACATTAAAGTTAAAGTCATGCAATGTAAATATTCGTATTATTGTACGTAGATAACAGCGTGTTATAGATCGAGCAGATGTTTAGAATTCCTCGATCCCACTGCGGAGATTAAGGGAGGGGGTAATCTAAATTATTTCCTGACCAATGACTCGCACTGTTGAACTTCTCGATTCGGAAACACTAAATGTCAGTGATGGGTAAATCAAGCACTGTATTCCTCTGTTTCCTCCCCCGTACCTAAACCAGAATTTCAAACATCGTTTCAATTAAATGGAAAAAAAAAAATTGTGATTCGGGGCAACAGAGAGCGAACATTCGTTTCATCTCTACCGACAGTTATCGATGTTTCCCAGCCTGTTAGATACGCGCGATAAATATAAGCCTAAAGTCAACCAGAATTTCGCTTTAATTTTTCAACGCTACCGTTAACAGCTTTTCCCGTGGACGCGATTGTCTTCCCCGGCGGACAGAAATGGTCGTTATACGCGACATAACGTAATTTCCCAGATTTAATGACCATGTTGAAGCTCCGCGTCAGGCTTTCACGGAACGAAAGAGAAACGGACGATGGAACGGCGCGGCCGCTGCACGGGAACACGGGAAGAAAAACGAAGTGGAGGATTTATTATGGTCAGAATAATCAGTCCGTTGGGATCTCTTACAAATACCGCAGGGGAGCGAGCGTTCCTCGGTGGAGGAGCTCAGCAGGGATTGAAGAGTAACGCGTGAAAAAGGGAACGTAACGATGTCACCGTTTTCTGCTCCAGGAAATTCGACAAACCATTAAAGCAAACCTCCGCGCAAAGGGAATGACATTACGACGGAACTCTGCTTCCCTGAACATTCTCCATTCCGATATTAAACACTGATGAACATCGAAAATTCGACTCGTCGATCAGAAAAACGAAACAATCACGATTTTAAATTTTAATCAATACCAAATGTCTCGAAATTGCGAATAGAAATCAAAATAGCAAAGCTAATTGTTCGTCATTTGATATAAACATTGCTCACACTGTGATTATTATGGACAGCAAATTGTAAATTATTTTTATACCCTGTTTCCAAGAAGTGTGTTCCTCAATTTGATAACCAAGTTTCTGGAATTTCGTTCATCGAAATAAAATTAAATTTCAATCAGAATAAAATAGTGTTTTGCTTCCAATATTTAATGTAAACATTGCACACTGTGATTATTCTAAACAGAAAATTGTAAATTATTTTCACACTCTGTTTCCAAACTATATTCCTCAATTTATTAAAAATATATTATTCACCAAACTAAAATCAGAATAAAATAGTGTCTTGCTTTCTGAATGTTTTCCTATCGTCAAAACTATAGTTACCCGACTGAACAATTATAAATCCCCCCCCAACCTGTACACTGGTGTGTCACGCGTGAATTAACGATTCGTACGGGGAGCGTGCATTACGTTAATCGCGCGATAAATTCGCGCCGCGAGCACGAGCGTGTTTTATGCAACAATGAGCCCCCGAAGGGGGGGGGGCGGAATTAATTCAGAGCATCGATACGCCTTTGAATAGTAAGGAAGCGAAACGCAGCTCGAAGAAGGGCGCACCGGGTGGATAACAAACGTTTCTCGAAAAACGAGAATTGCTCTGGAAGCGCTGGTTGGATTTAACGGCGCGAATTTTCATAACCGACCGCGTCAAAATAAAATGTCACGAAACGTGGAAACCGAGTTTCCCTGGACGTGAAAACGCGTCGTCTGCTCGTGACGTTCGATTTCTGCGTGCCGGAGAATGATTCGCAATTTCCACGTAAAGTAAGTGCACCGTTGGCTGACCGTTCGAAACATTTTCTTGCTCGACTCTATCGACCAAGTATTTCCGTATTTTTTAAGGGGGAAAAAGTACTCGAATTAATTGCTTCACGTTGGGAATAGCGCGCGCGAGCCGTGGGGGAATTGATTCGAAGGAACGAAGTTATGGTTTCATTTAAATGCGCCTCCGAATGGGCTTTAGAGCGAACCTAAGTGCAGCTTTTTCCGTTTGTAATAGACTGGATGCACGCGATCCAAAAGTTACAAGCTACTGTACGATTGCTTAATGAAAGAGAAACAGAATGCACGCTGCGAAAAGGGTCGGTGCTTAAAACCTGGAACACAGGGCAGCTTTTAAGGAGCACTTTCTAAGTGGTCTTATTTACCCGTTTAGTGCTTGGCTATATTCCTGGTCAACATCTTATTCTACATGAACATTATGAATTTCGACCTCCAAGTATTTCGACCCTGAACAATTATGGTTTCGAAACGATCGATATACGATTATTTGGAGAGAAGTTAGAAATTTATTTCGTACGTCTTATAATAAAATATAAAAATTTCTGTAATTTACTGCAATTCACAATTGGTATATATATGTTCGGTTAAAGTATTGATTAACCAAGTAGTGATATCTGAAAGATGAAATCGTGAAATTCGTGCAATGGATGAATGACAATTTAATACAATTTTTTAATGAAATATAACAATTTCTGTAATTTACTATAATTCACGATTGATATATATATATATGTGTGTGTCCGGTTAAAGTATTGATTAATCAAGGAGTGATATTTGAAAGATGAAATGAGATTCGTGCAACAGATAAATGATTCGAAATTATTGCATGAAACTTGTTATATAACAATTTAATAAAATTTTTTAATAAAATATAACAATTTCTGTAATTCACGATTGATATATATATGTTTGATTAAAGTATTGATTAAGGAAGGACTGATATCTGAAAGATGAAATGAGATTCGTGGAATGGATGAATGATTCGAAATTATTGCATGAAACTTGTTATATAACAATTTAATAAAATTTTTTAATAAAATATAACAATTTCTGTAATTCACGATTGATATATATATGTTCGGTTAAAGTATTGATTAAGGAAGGAGTGATATCTGAAAGATGAAATGAGATTCGTGCAATGGATGAATGATTCGAAATTAATGCATGAAACTTGTTGAAAGTATTATTAATGCATCGTTGAATGAGGTCTGAGACTCGTTCGCCTGAGTTTATTTTCCCAGAGATTCGATCGTGGAAATCAGAATTCCAGCAATGGTGGCCATAAAGAGGCGATGATAAAAATGCAAAATTTATTCAAATGTATTAAAATCAGGTTTATCGAAGGTGAATTTCTTCGTCGCATAACAAGCAGCCATTTTTGGGGAAACAAACGCGAAGGAGACTAGGCATTAGTATGTGCAAGTGCTCCCTGAGCGTTCGGGTGTTATCTCGCATAGTAAATCGCAATTAAACTAAATCCCGAATCGCTGCTTATCCACGGGGAAACACGGACTTTCGCTCGCGCGGTCCCCGACCTTTTAAATCTGCCCGGGCGTGATCTTGCATTCTTTACAGACTTTTGGAAGAAAAAGAGCGTAAGTGATCCACGGACCCGTATAATTGAGAGAGGACGTTCGAACCGACCGAATGGCTCTCTGTTAAGAGGCTAAACGGAAAACCGAACGCAACTATTCGCGAAAAACATTCATCGATATTAACCCATCGAATGCTATATTACAATTTTACTATTTAGATCGATAGATCAACCCTTTGTCATCTTACTGGGCTTTAACAATATTTACTTTAACCTATTATTGCCTGGAAAATATTTTTTCACGTAGAATAACTTACTTCGAGATGTATTAATGCAAGCATAAATTGTTGATAGAAAATTTGAAATGTATGACAATACAAATTTTTTCTTTATAATATAGAACACATTAAAAAACTCATTTGAGTAGTTCTCTTGCAGAGAATTAAAAAAATTTTAAATTATACTGTGAAGTTGAAAAATTACTAAGTACAATTAACAGATCTCAGAATGGTAATTACTTTTGAGCTTTCCACTGTTGAAATAATAAAACTATCCATGGATCTCCTAACCTTGATAATTATTTATTTTTTCCTGTTTTTGTTCTGTTTAATTTTTCAGGAATACGTTAAACAATTCCAAACTTGGGATTTTTTATTCCATACACAATATCTTATATATTTCCTAAAATAATAATAATATATATTTTTAAAATTAATTACGAAAAAATCCAATGCTTGTTAGAGAAAATATAAATTCTATCCTGCATTAAGAATTTTACCATAAAGATATGAATATTAACAGACCATTCGATGAACAAAGTAGGTAATGTATTAAATTAATAACGTATATTAATATCTTGTGTACGTTATAGACACGCATTCTGCGTATAATACGTACACCGAAGTTGTAATTAAATTTTTAATTACAAGCGTCGTTTAACAAAATTACAACGGCCAATATTTCGCGACACTAATTTGATAACAGTGCACTATGTACACGATTTAGAGGCAATTAACGATTAATGGCGCCGGGTGATTGTTCGAAAAATTATATTTTCAAGCAAAGTCTCGCGAACAAGGTACTACGCGACGAACCATAATGTTACAGATTCGATGGTTTCGATGGTCAATCGTCGAATAAACAAGCCCCTAATTCGTGACGTTAATTACTCCATAGAAATTGATTTCACCAAGGAATTGCTATCAGAGTGGCTCAACAATTGGGACTACATAGTGTACGAGTGACAAAACCGCGTACAAAAATTACAAAATGGATCGAACCACGTGTTTGTTGCGCCTGGTGGGGATGATTTAAATTTTCCCCGACATCGGCGAGCATGCGTTAGGGATCGACGTTGTCGCGACGCGATGATCGATATCGCTTTTAGGAAAGTTTCAGGTTGCACGGCATTAACGGATTAACAGCGCGGAAAGTGTAGCGGTGTAAAAAGCTGATTGCAAAAAGGGGATGGCGCCGGTATCGCGATTAATTGGATTGTACGTCGGGGTCCGTACCGTTCGCGAGACGTGAAATATTTGTGAAATATTGGATGTCGCGGGTACAATAATAAATCATGCTTTCCGATGGTAACTGAAAACAGTGTTATTAAAATTCGACGGTGTTATCGAACAGTACCGGTATATTAAAAATAACCGTTCGCTGGACGATCGTCGCTACAAGTTTTATTATCGTCGTTAACATCCGAACTTCTGTTATTGCATTAAGCATTGTTGCTCAAGAGTGGAAGATCGTGCTTCCGTTATTGCGTTAAATATTACCGAAGAGTGGAATTCCATGTCGCGACAGGATAAGGAACATTGAATCTCAGAGGCAGTCGCGAAAGACTGATCGTATTTTCGATATTCTGACAACCGTGTATTGAGACGAGCAACTTTTCTGTTTGTAATTTATAATTGACGATTTTAAATTATGAACGATTTTATATTGGTGATTTGTGTTCCTCAGGAATAATTGTTTTCGTTTTAAATTGTGCTTATTTCGACTTCAAAGGGGGATTCTTTATTCTTATTCGTTGAAATCTTTATAATTATCGACTACTCGACTATTTTAATTATAGACTACTCGAAGAAATTCACGAAGGGAAGTTGATCAAAATTCGTAGCTACAAAATGTCTAAATAGAAACAGAATTATAATTCTTAACTGTAATTAATTGTAAAATTGACGATTTTAAATTGATGATTTGAATTCTTGACGAATAATTGTGCTTATTTCGATTTCAAAGAGGGACCTTTTATTCTTATTCGTTAAAATTCTTTAAATTATCAAATTACTCAAAGAAATTCACGGAGGGGAGATGTTAAAAATTTGTAACTACAAAATGCCTAAATAGAAACAGAATTATAATTCTTATCTGTAATTAATTGTAAAATTGACGACTTTAAATTGGTGATTTTAGTCCCTAAAGAATAATTGTTTTCGTTTTAAATTGTGCTTATTTCGATTTCGAAGAGGTATCTTTTATTCTTACTCATTGAAATCCTTTAAATTATTGGACTATTTGAAGAAATTCACAGAGTTGTTAAAAATTCATAGCTACAAAATGTCTAAATAGAAATACAATCATAATTCTTATCTGAAATTCTAATTAAGCGATTAACTTTTATTATTGTCTGAAATTCGTCATTGAAATTGTGTCCCACATGCTACGGGACACCGAGTATAACAGGGTACAGAGCGTAACCTAACTTCCAAACTGAAACGGGCTGAAGGTACCGCTATATTTGATAGTGATCGATAATTCAGAGCATATAGTAAACCCAACTACCAGCATCAGTTGTATCCATATAGAACAGCATCCCAATTATTCTGTTCATTACCTTAATTACATTTCATTATCAAATAGATGATCAAGAGTTTGCAGATCGTCTACGCGGATATATTTTGCATACGAAGTTTGAACTCTATTTCATGCTGGAAACGTCACATGTCACGTGGATGATTCTCTGCAGTTTTGAATAAATAATAATTATTCCGAATATTGTACTTTCGAAATATAAAAATGAACTTTGATATTGTTTCGATCGAACTTGACTCGTCGATTCGTCAATATAAATTAATAATTCATTATTTTTGGAGTGTCCAATCTGATTTCAGTTTTGCAAATTCTAATATGATATGAAATTTTTGAAGCTGAAGGAACATGACTACTTTACAGAGTATTTCTTGGCATGAAATTTTTCAAAAAAAATCGCAATAAGAGAAATTAAAAAATTTACAGAGATAATCCTCGTTGAAATAAAAACGTATAATCCTTATTCACTCAACTGTTCCACATAATTTATAATAAAGTGACGTTATAATATCGCTGTAATACAGCTATTCACGCTCCGTGATTAAATAGAATTAATTACACCTAACGAGTTTCGTCGTCGGATTCGAAACCCAGTACGATTCCATCAGAAGAAGTCTAGCTTTGAAAATTATGGAGATAATATTAATACCTCGAAAGTGTGTCGACTCGGGAAGAAAATATCCACCTGTGTCTTTGTGCTCCGAGTACTTTTGTCAAGCAAATTCCGCGGTGCTATTGTTACAGGGATATTAAGGCGATAATGGTCGACCGTGTCCCCCGTGCGCTGTGGATTCGCATAAAAGCTCGATCCGCGGGGATCAAGATCGAAGCGATAAACGCGAAGGACGTACATACGTTCCAGCGTGTACGTAAACATCGGCCAACGAGATTTTCGTGCACGGGGTTGTAAACAAGAAAGCACCCCGTATGGTAAAATAACCTACCTTTCTCACAATAGGCGCCCTCGTAATCGTCGGACCGGCAATCGCAGATGGGTCCGCTATCGGTGGAAATACAGATTCCGTCGTGCTGGCAAGGATCATGAGTTTCACAGGCGTCCGTTGTATTGGCTGTCATCATGTTCCGTAAACTCTGCAACAGATAATGGAAAGTAACGTTATCGTCTCTGTTGGATATCAAAGCGTTGTGTAGATACCGTCCGGCGGGAACGCGGAAAGTGATGAAAAATCGCTATCGGCGAGTCCCGTGCATCGAAAGAGGAGAGTAATATGCGCCGGGAGCCTCGATCGTTTTCGATATTGATCGCTTTTACCGAACGCCCGGCTTCGAAAAAATTCCCGCCGTAAATATCAATTTACGTTGGACGATTCGTACCTCGCCTTATATTGCAGCCACGGTTCCATAGAGAATGGTAAATTATTGCTCTGGAGACGATGGACAAATTATAACTGACAAATGGGAACTTTGAAACGTCCAAGAAATCACGATTGAGTTTGTTAGATTCATAGAAAGATGTTTTTTTAATGATTCGTTTGGTTGGCTAATAATTTTGTGAATAAATGACGGTTTTTCTTTCAAAGTTTCTTTCAGAGAGGGGATTTATTTGTTTCTGGTTTTTAATGATCACCAGTTTGCTCTGTTGCAAATGATTTTTCACGATTTTTCAACCCCTTTCGATGATCTGATAAAAAAATGTTTCCTATCGAAGTTATTTAGTATTGCAGTTGCTTAAATTTAGAAACAAATTGATTTTCAATGGAAAATTAAGGTTACTGTTATATTTTTAAATGGAACTGGGTACTTTTAACTTCATAATATTGTAAACGAGGCCGAGACAAATTCAACGATCTGCTACACTGTGAGTTTCAGATGATATTAAAAGAAAAATTGCCTCCAATCGATTGCCACAATATTTGAAATTATTCGACGATATATAACAATAAGTTCTCGTATTTGGGCGTAAACAAATGAATGTAAACATTACGAATGCTTATGTATTCATCTTCAAAACTCAACCTACAAAATATAAAGAAAATTTCTACAAAATGTGTAGAAGTTTACAAAGAAGTTCTCTAATTGTAGCTGCACATAAAATTTTATTACAAAGAATAGAATTTTGCGTTGCAGAATATTTAATTCAACTACTAATTACATGCACCTTTTTAACATGCTTGTTTTCAGTTTGGTTTTATTTTGTGTGTTAAGTCCTGAAGTTGAATAAATGTAATGCTATTAATAAAGTAAATATTGTGGCAATTTTTCTTCCTATGAAGTTAAAAATACCCACTTCCGTTCAAAAATACAACAGTGATCTTAATTTTCTATCGAAAATCAATTTGTTGTTAAATTTAAGCAATTGTAATTTCTTGTAAATATTGATTAACTTCGATAGAAAGTATTTTTCTGTCAGATCATTGAAATGGGCTGAAAAATCGGGACTAATTCGTGCCTCATCCTGTATATTATTAGAAAATCGCGCTGTGCAATTAATATCGCAATTAAGAATTGTTCGAAAAATGGCGGGAAATAGTTAAGAGGCCACACACTACGTCCCTATCGATCAAAACTACAAAACATTGCCCGAACATTTATCAAAATTCCGTCTAAAATGAATACTCGACAAACATACATCCCGAATCGAACCGTCGCCCTTACAATATTTTTTTGTCGTCGAAACCCCTGAAATATTACATCCTTTTCGATTCGAAATAACAGAAGTATATCGAAACCCATCGTCCCAGCAAAATACTACTTTCTACATGATAGAAATATTACATCCCAATACGTTTCACGGAACCATTCATACAAGAGTTCCATGTCTGAAATCAAATTTGAATCCCAAAAATAACTGAGACGAAAATAAAACACTGCAATACATTATGCAGTATATTTACTCTGCTTTTCGTAAAATACGTAAAATCGTTTGTAAAGGATCATGAAAGTTAATTTGGAAAATTGAGCAATATTGTATTGCACTCTTTGAGAGGTAAATAGTTGATCAATGTTATATTAATAATGTGATAGTTGTGTGATTGATCCTGAGAGCACTGAAAATTATAGCCTTCCATCCTAGATCATTGTCCAGTATATTTACTCTGCTTTTCGTAAAATACGTAAAATCGTTTGTAAATAATCACGAAAGTTAATTTGGAAAATTGAGCAATGTTGTATTGCACTCTTCGAGAGATAAATCGTTGATGAATGTTACATTAATAATTGGTGTGATTGATCCTGAGAGCACTGAAAATTATAGCCTTCCATCCTAGATCATTGTCCAGTATATTTACTCTGTTTTTCGTAAAATACGTATTTGTAAACGATCATGAAAGTTAATTTGGAAAATTGAGCAATGTTGTATTGTACTCTTTGAGAGGTAAATAGTTGATCAATGTTATATTAATAATTGGTGTAACATTTGTGTGATTGATCCTGAGAGCACTGGAAACTATAGTGTTTCATCCTAGATCTCCTAGAGGACTTACAGATGAGGCTATTCGGTTGGAAACAGGCTTCCACAAGAGAAGCCACGGTTCGAACATATAATTTGCCAGAAAATGGCGGTTCTCATAGTACCGAGTTTGAACCATGGTTTCTCTTATAGAATCCTGTTTCCAACTAAGAGGCGTGTCTAAGGCCGTAATAGCTTATCGATGAGTCCCCTGGCGAACTCTCGCAATCAATAAATCCGCTCACGCGTATCTTCAATAAATAAATAAAAATTATTTCCTATCTCACGTCTATAGTTCCATGAATCATTCCTTAAAAATTTTAAGATCGCCTCTGGTGTCATTCTCATCAGGAAAATTTCACTGACCCCCTCCGACTCGGGGTTAAATCAAAGATTCGTCAAATTACAAAATTCCCTCTCTACACGTCGAGCAAAAAATTCCTGTCGATTTTTCACAGTCGTGAATTGTGCTCCGGGTACTTATAATTACTTCGTTCCGAGCAGTCAGCCACACCGCGAGCCCCGATGCATTATCGCGGGAATTCGAGACCAGTCCCGCCTCGATTCTTCGTCATCCCGAAAATGGCCAGGAGCCAACAACAGTGGAACGATCGACAGCTAGGTATAATAACGGAGTAGAACGATGCGGCTGTGACCCGGTGACCCACCTACGTGCACCCGTTGAGATCGTTCCCGGCGAACGAAGAAGCGAGAAATCACTTTTTCCGTCTTTAGAGGAACGCCTCCCCCCCCCCAGTTGGCTCTGGGGAGAAGCCCCGGATATGTAGGCCGTGTTCCGTTGCGAGAAACCAGCCCGCGGACTCATTTCAAAGATTACGGCCCCCGCGGAGGTGCTATGGGAAAACAAAGAAAAGAGCCCGGAGAGCCGGGAGTGGAAAAAAGTAGAAAAGAAGCCTGGATGCGGAGAACCAGGGGAGATTCGTTGCGGCGGTCCGCCGTATCCCGCTCGACGCGACGATATTCCAGCTAATTAAGGTGTATTTCGTTGAAAGTTTCCGCCGTGGGTTTACGCGGTCTGGTAAGGCGGTTGTCTGCCCCCGTGCTCGTACATTCGCGACTTTAATCCTCGGAAATTGTTTGGCCGCGAGACGCCGCCGCGGTTAACCCGCTCGTTTCGCCAGTCGAACAAAAGGACATCTTTTGGACGTTACGCGGGGTGGTTCTTAGTTTTCGATTATTCTTTTCTTTCGTTCAAATATTGGACCAGCAGGGACACGTTTAGATCGCAAACTTGGCGTTAGGGAACTCGTTGATATTGTTAGCAATTCATTTTGATGACACGATTGAAAGAAAAATTGCATTATTGCTAATTGGAGGGTTGAAAGACGTAGTGGTGTAAGATACATTTTCAGCTATTCTGGGTAAAATGATGTTTTGTGTTCATTGTTAGCAATTTATTTTGATGACACGATTGGAAGAAAAATTGCATTATTGCGAATTGGAGGGTTGAAAGACGTAGTGGTGCAAGTCACATTTTTAGCTATTCTGGGTAAAATGATGTTTTGTGTTCGTTGTTTGAAAAAATCTAGATACATGTTAAAGTTGTAAAAACACTTTAACAAGCTCAGAAATATATTTCTGTATAGAAAAATTGAAGGATTAAATTCTGGAGTGAAACAACCATCGAGATGGACTTATTCCACTGTTTCCACTATTCCATCATTTCGCATAAAATAATGTTTTGCAATCGTTGATTACAAAGATTCCAGATAAGTATTAGCGTTAAAAGAACATATCTAAAAGATACGTTAATGTAGAAAAGTGTTAAAAAATGTCTGTATATAAAAATAATTGAAGGATGTTTAAATTCTGGATTAAAATTTCAGAAACATATCGATTAATACAAATTTAGTAATGAACACATTTTTAATGAATAATAATTTTTAACGTACAATATAATAAAAAAATGTAATTTATTCAGGTCTAATAAACCATACAGCGAAATTGCAAAGCTAGGGAAGAAGCGATATTTTATAAAACTGTTTCGATAGTAATACACAAGTATGGGAATTCCCCGCGACCGACTGACGAATTCTACTTGGGGGTTCCCCTATGGTCGACCAGTACTCCAGCGTAAAGCGCCATCTACAGCGGCCATAAACGTGCCACATATAATATAACGTATAATATAGTATTTAATTTTTATGTAGAAGTATTAATAATAGAGCGTAAGGTGGACTTACAACATTATGGTTCGAAATGACAACTTTATTTAATGACAAAGTATGAACTTGCAAGTAAATCGATTTTGATGATAAATAGAAGACAGCTCGAAGGTTTCAAATCCAGTGTTAATTCAAATTTGAAGAATTTGGACTCACACCACTATGGCTCTCAACCCCCCCCCCAATTCTATTCAACTATTATACTAAACATCTACGCAAGTAGAATTTTAATTTAAAAATTGTCAAATTTTGACTCTATCCATAGAGTATCTTTTTAGAATTTTTGTCCGTCCAATTTGCTTCAGATTAACTCAAAATTTGCCCAATCGATTTTCATTAAACTTCCACCATTTTGCTCCGTATTTATCAAAAAATAAAATAGAATATTATAAAACTTCAAAATTGCTAGTGTAATGTAGCAAAATTTTCATTTGGGATCAGTTGTCGAAAACTATACATATGTAATTTATTAATTCTCGAATATAATAAAATTTGAATGCTTAACAAATGTTAAATAGTAAATATTGGTGCACCACAGAGAGGGAAGAAATTAATAAAAATCGTAGACAAATATAGTAGTTATAATTTCGCGAGTAATAATACCTCCAAGCTTGTTAAGGTTGGGTCAACGGTGGCTGGTTTGCAGAAAATCGTTTATTCTTCGACCTCCGCAGTGCTGGTTGCAGCAACCTCGGGGTAAATAAGTTCTCTACGCCAGATTTTGTCGTAGTTTATTAATTCAATTACACTTTTCCGTCCGCATTCCGTTACCGGATCACGTACGGCCACTTGTATCAGCTGACGGTGTAACTGTGTTCCAAGACTATTGTGGATTCAGGACGCGGGACGGGAGTCATGCGGCCCGAAGAACGATACTGGGACGCGAAATCAAATTTTAGTTTCTGCTCTGTAATGGATGTTGCGGCACTTAACCGTAATCGGCTTGTACAATTTACTGCGTCTCGGTCCTAGCGAGTCCCTAAGGTGCTTTATTCTCTTTTGGCCGCAAAAAAATGCTTGCAAATATTCGTCGTCAGCACGAACTTTCTACTTATTCGCAAAGCTATGTACCTAAAATAGATACAGAAATGTACGTAATTGTTGAGAAATTTCGTTCGACGAATTCGACTCGAAAACTCCAATAATAATTTCATCTCTGTATTAGTGCACGATTTTAATCTCAAATAATTGTTCAAACTATTTAATTTTATTTATAAATTTGTTCGTACAAGGAAGAAGAATAGATTTGTTTGACGAATACCTGGCAAATGTAAAAATATGTTGATTTTAATACATAAGACTTGATGACTAATTATGATCAATGATAATTTGATCTCTGTATTAACTCACGATTTTAATTTAAAATAACTGTTCAAACTATTTAATTTCATTTATAAATTTGTTCTTATAAGAAAGAAGAATAAATTGTTTGACGAATACCTAGCTAATTGTAAAAACAAAGACTTGATGACGAGTGTAGCCTCATAATTGTGAAACTACGTTAAGGATAAGATTGTACTAAACATAGTTAATGAGTGTAATTTGTAATTTGTCACGTAAATTGATTGCATATAGAAGCATAGTTCTAACACAGGTGGACACATTTATCTTTATGGAAAGAGAAATAGGGAAATGATGTTTTTTCCCAACATGTAAATACATTCATACAAAATATGCATGAGGATGTAAATGGGGACACACAACCTGCGTATCTACGTACTCGGCGTAACTCGAGGACGCACTGTATTACCATCCACGACGACCTACTTGCGTGAACTAGGATCTTCAGCCTTGACTAAATCGAAAACAGAGGAAGGAAACAGGCTCGACGCTGCTCCAGATATGCACGTAACAATGTTATCGTGTGTTCCACGGTGGAAACTACTTACAAACAAACTAGCATATCCATTGCATCGCGTTAAGTCCTCTCTGTTTAACGAGTTTCAAAACACAAGTATTTGCAGAGGCAACAGTTAGAAGGTGACGAGCGTCTTCGTTACGACCAGACAATGGAGAATTTTCCAGTTCGTTCGGAATTATCACTTTCAAGGCCAATTTGAGCTGTTAATAGTTTCGCGACGAAATTAATTTTGGTAAATATGGAAACCTGTGGTTTTAAACGCACGAATGCACCTTGTGTATTATTTATATTTCTGAAGAGATATTGAATCGATTTAATAAAAAAAAACATTCAAGATTCAAGGTCAATTTGAACTGTTAATAGTTTCATGACAAGTCACGGTTAACTCTAGTAAATATGGAAACCTGTGGTCTTGAACGAACGAGTAAACCTTGTGTATTTTTACTCTAAGACTATTTACACTTCTGAAAATATATTGAATTGATTTAATCAAGCTTAACATTCTGGATTATTACTTTCGAGGGCACAGGTCACCAAGGTAAATTTGAACTGTTAACAGTTTCATGACAAGTCACAATTAATTTTAGTAAATATGGAAACCTGTGGTATTGAACGAACGAACGAACCTTGTGTATTTTTATTCTCAGATTATTCACACTTCTGAAGAGATTTGATCAAACTTAAAGTAATCGATTCACTACTGTCAACAAAATTTCATTCATTTTTATATTATGTATTATGGCGTGCATTTGTAACGCTATTTCTGTCGGTTCCACGTTATCCTAAGCGTATCTGGTCGCGAAGTGAAACATGCTTCTCGCAATGGGTCGCGATCGTGTTTGAAAAGCGGTGGTTCGTAATATACACGGTACGTCGAATCGATTCACTTTCCCGTCTAGCGTGAAACACGACGCTCTATTTCCCCAGTAATTTTCTTAGCGATTCCACGGAAAAACATTATCTGGCGATGCGGTATCGGCTCCTGGTGTCCCGTATTCGGGGCACGGCGCTAGACAGTACTATGGCGGGCGTAAGAAAGGGGGACGGCAGATGCCCCGTATGCGGATACCCGGATTCTCCTCACGTCAAGACAATCAATAGCGACTGTTCCATGGAAATGTGTATACACGTGCAACGGGAGAAGTGTTCTAACGTGTATAACGTTCCCGTGCAATTGTCCCGCCCAGTTCTCGACAGATACAAATAACGTCCGCGAAGATGCACCCTCCTGGCCCCACCGTGCGCCGCGAGAAACGCAATAGAAATCTCCGCCATTCGTTCTAATCGGAACGCGTCGATAGCGGCTCGTCGTTCGATAGACAGAATTGGCGAAAAGTAATTAAAAATTGAAGTCACGATTCGCGGAATGGAATTCTTTAACGAGTAAAATACAAAACATTTTCTCTGGAATGTATCTGCAGAAGTAGGAAGACTATGTAGTGTGAATTATATTACTGTTTAGTCAGCTGTAATATTATTAGTTATTTCATAAACTTTACATGTTTAAAATCGTCGAGATAATGATTTATGTAAATAATAATCACAGTAATATTAATCATTTTATTTGTGTCGAGGTAGTGATATAAGACGAAAATCTAAAATACCAATTTGTTGATTGAGAAAATTTTTCGACAAAAAAAAATTGAAATCCGTCTGGAAAAAATATTCTTGGCTGCGGGGGTCAATTACAATCACTTTTGGTGGTTAGACGTACCCCCGAAATCCTACGCACTTTTGAGAAAAAAATTACTGAAAATATAACGTCTGACCAGGCGTACACCTATTCCCCTTAAATTTGTCGGCGAAATTGAAAAGTTTTTTAATCATTCTAAAAAAATTATTTTCGGTTGCAGGGGTACATTATAATCATTTTTGGCGAATAGATATACCCTCGAAATCCTACACACTTCCGAGAAAAAAATTCATTACTGAAAATATAATGTCTGACTATACGTACACCTCTTCTCCTTAAAGTCGGCGAAATTGAAAAGTTTCCAATCATTCTGAAAAAATTATTTTCAGTTTCAGGGGTCAATTGCAACCATTTTTGGTCATTAAACATACCCCCGAAATCCTACGCACTTTTGAGAAAAAAATTCAGTACGTACGGAACTTTAAACATTAATAACTACTTAACGAAGCTTCAATCAACAAATTGGTATTCTTGATTTTCGTCTTATTTAGGCCTCTAGAATCTCTCACTAAAATTTTTCCCTGGGTTGGTCAGGGGAACACCCTGTATAAAAATATAAATACCCTTCAAGAATTGAAAGATAAAATCGCCCTTAAATCAGTGATGATAATACGAAAGAAAATTGAAAATGCGGGTGAAAAAATTAATCTAATGTTTGTGAATTGGGTGGACACATAAGTTTTGCCCGTGGATTTGTCAGCGCGAAATAAATAAAGGTCTTATTGGATCTGAAAACGTCACGACACAAACATTGGCTGCTGACCGTAACGAAAGTTGGAAACAGACTAAAGTGGAATAAATTCAACTGTCCGATCGAGGTCGTTCAGAGCTTAACCCCACCAATCTCTCGCGTCTTCGAGCGAACCTATGACGCTGTCTGTCTCTCAAATATGGAGGCACGTAGCGACACTGTAAAGCACTTTCTGGGCCACCCACAGTTAGCGGAGTTGCCTTGAATGACCAATTCAATTTAATTTGCGTATGCAACAGCCAACCCGTGTGTATATAATAATTCTATGGTGATGAAACATCCCGCTACTGCATTGCGAAGATCGCTTCTTTGGTTCAGGATTTAGGTAAATTAATAGAGACAAACACGTAGCAATATGTACCTTTTGTCACGTAAATATTAATACTATTTTAGCCGAAGAGAATAATCGTTTATTAGTATTTGGTAATTGTCCATTGTGTAAAAAATGTTTTAATCCTTTTCAAGAACATTATTCGTGAACCAAGTTTGCTCAAAATCGAATCATATAATTCCAGGTAAAAAAGAATTTTTTTCATTTTCGTCGATTACGATACTTTCCTTCCGTGTGCGTCGAAAAGTGAAATATTTGTCTTGCAGACAGAATTTAGGCAGAGATCCAGTTGCAACTTTGATTCAATTTGTGCATAGTGAAACAATAATGTAACGCAGTATGATATGTATAATTGTTTTAACTAGTTTGGACTGAGCCCAACACTTCATTGTCAGTAATAATATTACTACGTTAAATACATATTGCGTCTTTCCAGAAATTGGAGTCAGTCTCATGAAATATTAATTATTTCAAACAGTGTATCGCGTTCAACTATTTAGTACTTCGCATAGTTTCTTGTTTATGACTTTGTGTGTAAAATATTTGGTATATTAAAAAAAGGGTTAAAGTGTACTATACATGCTAAAAAATAACAAATATGTGTTAAAAAAACTGAACTATAATTGAATTGAGTTTAGTCGAAGTCGAATTACATTTACATTGAAATCTTTGAGAAAAGGAATTTTGTTAAAAGGATATTCGATAAATATTTATCCACGTATAGACTCTGGCATGAATATGTACAATTATTAACCGACGTACGGAAACTATGCGGAGAATTATCGTAATTTGAATACATGCTAAGAAATTCCAACAAGCGGAAAGTGCATCGATTTTACCAAGTATGCGCCGCATAGTTACATAAGTATGCATTCGGTTCGATCGAATATATCCATCTTAAAATTCAAACATATCGAGATATTTACTGTTCAAGCAAATAAAACTGGAAGTACTCTACGTTATTGAAGAACACGCCAAGGATATAGTCCTAGAAACGCGGTAAACGGGACGACAAGCACATCAAAGAAAATATTTCAAAGTACAAATTGCACTCGTTCAAATTATTTACAAAATTATTTCTGTTCAGTAATTACACTGAATCTATATGGTACTCGTATTTTTATTGATAAAATTAATCAAATTGAAACTTTGTAGAGGGTTATTCACTGAATATAGTATTTCTTACATTTTTGAGAATTAAAATTCCCCATAGATGCATAAACTGTATTCCACATACTTTATACAAGAAAAAAAAGTGTTAAGTATCGGTATGAATGTTTAATTTTTTTCAATTTGGGTGACGTCTCGACAAAAATATGCAATTCTATCTGTTCGTTATTTTTTATTGTACATTTTCATTAATTTCCCATATTTTTGATTCGAAAATTTGATCCAGAGTCTGTGTTTCACGGCTGGACATTTTTTTCGTCGATATTACTACGGTTAGGAACGGATAAACACGGAACTCGATATTGGATCAAAGCTACTTCCCGTTTCGAACGACCGAAGCACTTTCAGAATGGAGATGCACCGAAACGGTTGCAGTGTTTGGCTTGGGAACCGCTGTTGAACTCGGATCCGCCAGATAGTCGTGGACCCTCCCGGCCAGTTGCGCGGTTTAAATCAAACACCGCGCGAATAACTTGTATCAAAGGCACCGAATCATTTTCACGGAGTTCGGACTGGACGCGAAACGCGACAGAACTCGTCGACGACCTTTGAAACGGATTAGAGACGACGATAACCGACTTCCGTGCGTGTCGAATTTCGAACAAAACGTCCAAATTACTTTGACTTCGGTGCTCTCCATACGGGCCACTCATAAATCTCACGAAGATTCGTCAACGATTGTCATAGTCTTTTTCTTAGGAAACGAATTTATGTAACGATGATAGGAGATTGTCAGATTTTATTGTATTCTTCTTGATTAACACGATTTGCATTAGGTGTAATTTGTTCATCTATATACTATTTTGCCCTTAATATATCTTATCGCTTTAAAACCCTTCAATTTTCTTATACCGTCGTTGACGAGACGCAATGTTGACGGTGATCGAACGTAGATTAAAGTAAACTACGAGGCTCGTTCGATGGGTCCTTAGAAAATCCAAGACTTGGCGCTCGTAGCATCGAAAATGGTTTGCTTTTAGTAAGTATCATGACTCACTAGACAGCTGTCAAAGTCTGAGTTATATCCACCACGTGGTTTTGTTTTTATTGTCGATCGAAGCAAGAAACTTCCTCTTGCATCAAGACAATGCACTTATGCAGTTTCAATGGCTAAAATCATGGAATTAAACTTCGAATTATTACAACATACACCGTATTCACCGGATTTGGCCCCCGGAGTGACATTTTTTCATTTCCAAACTTAAAAAAATGGCTCAGATGCCTATTTTGAGGACCTTCCGAAATCTTGCTTTTTTAGATGGCTTGAAAAAGTTGGAGAAACGCTATTATGTTGAAGAATAACAAAAAATCTACCTAAAATAATTTGTTTTGCTATCTTTTTCTGAGGATTTATTGAACGACTCTCGTATTTACAAGCCATGTTTGCAACGTTAACCGTTCGACAACGTTTGCGATTTAGTAACGGATAATCCGCTAAATCGTCTAATTCCGTGCAAAACCGCTTCGTTCGTGATTCAACATACAATTATCCTTTGTCTCGCGATTATTAGATCCATGGTACGGTTTCAATTATTCCCCGGGAACGAAACGACGGAGCCGCGATTCCGCGTGGAACGCGCATAGTTATCGCGACTACAAAGTGAGAGTGGAACAATTTTGGCTTTAAGTATACGTCGAGGGGGTTTTCATAAAGCATCCTCGTTAACGGCGAAGGAAGAGGAATTTTAAACGTATTCGGTTTGTTCGTTTCTCTCGAAAACGGTGCTTTCTTTGAACATCTTCTAGGGAAGAGCATTAACGTTACAGAGAAACAAGGTAATTCAATCGAGATTTCAGGTATGATATTTGACGACAAACTGAACTGGAATGTCCATATTTTCGAACTAAAAAGGAAATGTAACAATCCTCTAAACGCTCTGAAAACAGTACTAATACATAGGCAGGAGACATGGAGGTCCTATTAAACATGTACAAGGCACCATCAGAAGCAAGTTAGACTATGGATTTATTATTTATGGTGCAGGAAAGGCTTATACATTAAAACAACTGGATCCAATACATGACATCGCCATGATAATAATAACTGGACCCTTTAGAACCAGTCCCATACTAATTATAAACATTTCGAGAGAAGCAAATGAATCTCCACTCAAATTCAGAAAAACACTAACCAATACCAATGGAAGATTTTAGAGGCCAAAATAAGATGAAAATCAAGAATATCAATTTCTTGATAAATCACTCTCAAAAAATTATTTTTGGTCTCATAGGTCAATTAGGATCATTTTTGCTCATTACACATACCCCTGAAATCCTGCTCATTCTCGAGAAAAAAATTCGAAGAACTACAGAAATTTTTCGGTGAAAAAAAATTTTTCCAATCGTTCTAAAAAAATTATTTTTGATTGCGGGGGTCAATTGCGATCATTTTTGGTGAATAGACATACTCTTGAAATCCTGCGCATTTTTGAGAAAAAAATTCAGTACAGGCGAAACTTTAAACGTTAATAACTTCTTAACGAAGCTTCAGTCAACAAATTGGTATTCTTGATTTTGGTCTTATTTTGGCCTCTAGAATCTCTCATTAAAATTTCTCCCAGGTGTGGCCTTAAACCCTGTATATTATTATCAAAGAAATCCATCTCAATATACCAACATTGCGTCGTAAACACAAACTTGAATCTCAACTTAAAGAAGACTTCACCAACAAAAAGCTACACAATCTACAGGGAATTGTCAAAGAAACAAAATATAAAATAACAAAACATAAGAAAGAACCACTCATCAGGTGAAAAACTACCAAATAAAAATAAAAAACCACCAAATAAAATAAAAAAAAGACATTACCATTCTAGCGTAGCGACTTTGCAGAAAGGCGCGTTTCAAACATCGCATCCAGATAGCCGAAATACATAATAATTCGCGAAATTCGAACGTTACCCCGAAGTTTTAGTAAACCATCGAGCTTTTCGAGCCAGTTTGTTATTTTGCAACGATTGCATTCCGAATCGAAAACAAGTTGGTCGAAAGCCGATACGCCGCGTCGTTTTTCGCGAAACGCGTTCGAACGAAACGGCCAATTATCTCGCGAAACAGCGAACCCGAGGAACGGAAGGCCGTTGTCGCGCTTCATTTTACAAAGAAGCCCAACTAAATGGGAATTCGCAACAACGATATTTGCCTTTCAATTTTCACGCGGCTCGCGTTAAAATTACAAGCTGTCCACGGACGGTTGGACGATTCGCGAAACTGGATTCCGTCGCGAAGAGGATCGTCGCGGATCGTGATTGTCGATCACGACGTCGACGACGGTCCCGTGGAAACGAGGAGCTGGATGTGTACAGAAATTGGATGGTAACTCCCGCGAAGAGACGCGAGTATATATTGTAAACTCCGGTGACAAGTCCCGAAATCGGTTCGCAGTCTGCAAACTTTCGTCATATCCCGTATGCGAACTGCATGCGGAGGAAGAGAGCAAAGATTTAGAGGAACGACGTTTCCGCGACGCGACGATAACTGTGCCTAACATTCCACCCATAAATTTCGTACACTTATCTCGTTCTGGGAACAAAACGTCAGAAGTGCTGTTTTTCCTATTGCATTCGCGTTCCCTAAATTTATAGGAAAAGTTCTCGTTGCAACTGGAAATAGGATTTTTGTTCTATCATCGTCTGATGGATCAATTATTAAATTTTCTTGTACTTTTGACTTAGACCTATTGTAGACTTTCGAAGAAATTTAAGAACGATGGAAAGAAGCAAACACTGCAATTTCGAAACAAGACCTGGAATCTCGAATGTTGGTAACGTTGCAAATTTCTAGATTACTTTGACGACTGACTGTACATAACTAGAGCTTACAAACTGCTTCAAGTTAGACCTTCAAGTTTCCGCTGCATTGAAATGCAACAATGTTGCAGTTCTGAATGCTAGAAATGCCAAAATGCCCGGGTTTCATCGCTTTAACAATTTCAATGTTCCGAAACCATAAAATCTGCAACTATTATTTCGAAAAGTTTTCAACGCCGGAACAACTTTGAGTCGCTGTTGCTTGCAAGCAAAGTATAATGAATATTTATTCAACTGCTTCTAAATGAACGTTTCAATAATCAAAAATATAAAAATGGTCACTTTTAAGTACCATTTCAATACAATGAATTAAGAAAAAAATTGTTATATTTTTAATCAAATCTCGACGTGTATTATAATTCTAAAAATTCACATTTTCAGTTCTTAGTTTGATTTAGTAAAAACGACAAAAAAATGACATCGATCGAATGTTATTTATTTTTAAATGGTCTTTCAGGACACTTTGAGAAACGAAGGGTTGTTTTCCAATAATTAGTCAGTAATTTAGGTTTCTACAGATGATCTGTTCTTAAATTCAGGCGTTTGTTTAATTATTGAGCCTCAACGAGATTTCATCATGCATATTTTATCGAAAATATCTTTCTTTGGGAGTTATTGCAAGTTGATACCGAATATATCAAGTACACTAAGCACTGGAACGCGTAAAACTTCGTAACAGTTTTCCTCGAACGTGTTCAAGACACGAAACTTTGGTCATGTTCCATGCGTGAAGGATCGTGACCACGGATTTAACATAACGTACTTCGCGCGACACGTCTGGTAATAAATTCCGAATAAAGTTTAGCTCCGTAACCTCGAAGCGTATCGCTCATAAACGTGATCGCGTTTCGGAATATGTCTGGCGAACAATATTATGGTCCAAATGACATTTCTTGCGGGCCGGGAACTCTAAACACGGCCGCGCAGGAAATTCGAACCGAAAGCATAATTTAATACAACGGGACTGTTTTAATCGTTCTCTTCTAGATGTGTAAATTTACTCGCGCATAATTCAATTACAATTCAATTATCTTTGACAGTTTCGTAAGACCGTCAACCAACTCGAATTTAAATCGAACCGAATCTAACGTTATTCTAATCTTAATCTAACGTTAATTCCAAGAGGTCGTTAAAACCATTTTCAGTAATGGGTTTATTATTTTATTAGCTTGACTATTTGAATTTTGTATTAATTCACTATTTATAGTATTTTCTAACAATTTATGTACCTTTTTTTTTTTGGTTGCAGTCAATAAAAGTTTCATATTATTTTTGAAAAAATGTCTGATTATGAATATTATAAAGTAAGAAAAAATCGAATGGAAATCCATGAAAATAACAAAAGGAATGGATTATACAACTTCTCCATCCTTATTATTTCTCTAAATATTTAATAAGTATTCTCCAAGTATAAAGTATTTTCTAACAATTTACGTATCTCTTCTCTTTTGGTTGTAGTCAACAAAACTTCCATATTATTTCCGATAAAATGTCTGATCACGAATATCATAAGCCAGTGAAAAAAAAATAGAATAAAAATCCATGAGAATAACAAAACGAATTACACAACTTGTCCATCCTTATTATTTCTCTGTCGTGGATTTGTATTTTTCACAATTACAATCGAACGAAATATAAGTCCGGATGTGAACGACCGTTTTCGGTTCTAAACTTTCACAATTCGAAACCTCTTGGTCAAACATTTCTCGAAGGTCCTCGACTCGTTTAGTTTCCATTAGGAGGTCGCGACGACAAAAGTCGAGGAGACGAATCCAGGATTCTCTTTCGAGTCTCCAGCGAATCATCTCGAAACAAGGATGGGTCGAGCACGAGACGAGCGCGCCGGATGAAATTATTCGCTATTCCTCGTTTCTTCCGCTGTTTAACCGTTGCGCTTGACTTAGCCCGTTACGACCGAGGGGGAAATGCAGAAACAGCGGATGAGGAACGAGTCTCTGCGAACCACTAAGCGCACCGGCTCGAAACAACTGCGTCGAGATTTCAGGGTGAAGGACCATACGCTTAATGGGTCTGCCTTTTAAAACGTAGAATGGGCTTGATGTCGCGTTCCCGGTCTCCGTGTTTTTCTAACGTCGTTCAAGCTGAAGGACAGCTGGAAAAACTTTTCAATGAACATCGCCCCGGTCGGGCTTCCACGGTTATTTATTTTACATCCACCGTGTAACGTCGTCGATGCAAATTAAATAATTACACGTGGTTTCAGCCACAATATTATTCGTCCGTCAAAATTTTGTATATTTAATAAAGCAACTCGGTACGTATTATTCTGGCATCTTTGGTTCTCGACGAATATACTTTGCAACTGTATTTTATTTTTGTTTTATGTAATATGCGTGGCAGGAGAGTTTCTGGAATCACTGGTCACGAAAGAAAATACTGTTTTCAATAGTACGAGTCGTCCAGGTTCGTTCCAAACCTGGTATTTCAAGATTATATTACTATGGAACTGTGTTTCATTTTTGTTTTACTCGATATGTGTGGTTCGAGAGTTTTCGAGAATTTTTTTCTAGAAAGTGGGTAGGATTTCGGGGGTAGGTCTACTCACCAAAAATTATTGTAATTGACCCCTGCAACCGAAAATAATTTTTCCAGAATGATTTGAAACTTTTTAATTTCACCGACTTTAAGGGGAATAGGTGTACGTGTAGGCAGACATTCTATTTTCAGTAATTAATTTTTTTCTCGAAAGTGTGTAGGATTTCAGGGGTGTGTCTATTCACCAAAAATGCTTGTAATTGACCCCTGTAACTAAATATAATTTTTTTAGTATGATTTGAAATTTTTTAATATCGCCGACAAAAAGGGGAACAGATGTACGTGTGGTCAGACACTATATTTTCAGTAATGAATTTTTTTCTCGAAAGTGCGTAGGAATTCGAGGGTACGTCTAACCACCAAAAATGATTGTATTCAACTCCTGCAACCGAAAATAATTTTGTTAGAACGATTTGAAATATTTTAATAACTTTTTAACGAAGCCTCAGTCAAGAAATTGATATTCCTGACTTTCGTCTTATTTTTGCCTCTAGAATCTCCCATTACAATTTTTCCCAGTGGTGGCCGATCACCCTGTATAATATTTAACCAGAATAGCCGCACGACCTCCCGAGCAGAGGCACAAAGACACAAAATTCGTTAAGCATTGTTCGTTTATTTTTTCCTTTTCCGCGAATGGAACATTAAAAGCTCTCGTCCTGGCTCAACCAGTAAATCGTTCTAACGAGTTACAGTCATTTTGCGCGTCCTCAATAGCGCTTCAACTGTAGCGACTCGCAATTAGAGCGAGCCAAAAAGTTGAACAGGTTTGACACGCTTTGTAGGGGACGAGTCCGCGAGCGGTCCGCCATTCGCGAAAACGTACTCCCGCGAATTAAGGATCGGGGATTATTCTTTTGAAACGCATCGAACCTCCGCCTTCGACGTCGAACCCTCGTCGAATTATTCTTTTGAATAGCATCGAGGCTACGGCTTCGACGTTGAACTTTTTAACTCGATTTAATCGCACGGTAATTACACGACGAACCGACACGCGACCGTTCGACGATCGATATCGGTTTACGTTTTAAAAAAATCAAACACGCTCGATGGGCGAACGGACTATGAAAACGTGCGGGTTAACGAGGTTTTAAAATTGCGGTGCAGCCATGCCACCGTGGGCGGTCTTTCCCCGTTTAGCTGTTGAAATATAAATGCAGCTGCTAAGCAACATTGCGGAATTTACATACGTGCTCGATCACTAACCAATTTTTTCCCCCCCAAAACGCTTCATAATATTATTTCGAAACTCTTACAGTCGATTGAACTTTGCTGTTAATGGTGGACCAATAGAAAATTCTGTCTTTGCTATTTTGGTATTGAGGAATGAAAATATTTGATCAAACGTTCCAACAGAGAATTGTAAAATAAAATGAAAAAGTGTTACTAACGAATAGAGAATTTTGATAAATTATTTTACTTGCACCGATTTCCAAATCTAACCCAGCACAATAATTGTATTTAATAAATATTATCGTAGAGTATCGTTTATCATAAATGGTCTCTGCTTACAAGAATTGGATTAGAATTTAAAATGTTTGTCTCTTAACGGGCGATATTACATTTTTACGACGCTGATGTTTTATGGTTGCATTCTCGTGTACACAGTGTAACCGTATCGACATTTTTATGGCAAGCCAAGGAAAGTCTAAGAAAATGATATTCAAATCTTATGGGGCATAAAAATTCTTGCTGAAACGTCGAGAAAATTTCGTTACACGAAAAATGCAGTTTAGTCCTGTAAAATGAAACCCTATAATTAAACTTTGCCTTGTATAAAACAGATACCATAACTATAAATCCAATGACTCGTGACAGAGTAAAAAGTTCTAGTTTCTAGCTTTGTTCAAATGAATTATGAAAATTAATTTAAACGTTACCAAATTATACAGAGGAAGAAATTAATTTCACTCTTTAAAGAGAGAGTTTCCACGAAATTAATGCAATTAAAACCTCTTCTTTTTTTAGAATAAAATTAATTTACTTGTTTCTGTAATAATTTCTGAAACTCTTCAGATAAACATTTTAAACTAAACTGTTCCTTTAAAATGTTTACCCTGAGCTTCAGACTATCTTCTGAGAAGCTTCTTGACACAACTTTGAACTCTTACGTTTACCCACTATTTTCAATTTCGAAATCGCATGATTTCCCTGTATCGCCAGCTTAACCCCATTACCTGCACACACACACGCGGTGTACGACAGCAATATCAGCGTCGCCGATGAATTTCATCATCCGTGCATTATCGTATGCAACCTCGACCATACTCAGACAGCCGACGATAAAAAAGTTAATACCCAATCGAGATACTGGCGCACGTAAAAGGTCGTCACTTTCGTAAAGATCGATGGCCCAGAATTACCGTGCAGCCAGCGAGCCTTGTGTACAGGACATTTTCGAAATTACTGGCGCAACGTGGACGCGAAACGATCGATGAAAATTACCATCGTGGTCAATCCTTTGGATCACGAAGACCAGCGAACACACAAGGTACCATTTTTATTCTAAAAAGCAAAGTTCCATATTTCTTTCGCCTTCATCATCTCGAATATCGTGTCTTCGATATAAAAAATCAATCGTTCATATTTTTATATTCTCTAAGAATCTCTTGCTCTCAGTCATCGAAGGATTTAATTTCGAACTGCAATCTTTTCGTTTCTTTTTTTTATTATTCATTTATTCATTTATTAACAGGTATTAAACCATTTAGTACAAAGATGTAATATGTAAGGAACTACAGAGTCAAATATTATCGCTTAGTGAATGTAACAAAACAAATTAATTTACAATATGTTGCAAGGATAATCTTAGACTTTTTTCCGTGCCATTTTACGTGAAAGTTTCTCCACTGCAAAGTACATAAAAGTATTTACTATCCCGTGTAGAGAGTTATGCTCGCGACTATAAACTCCCCCACGTGTGTCTGGTAGTCTGCAAACTGATTTGTCATACAGAGAGAACATCTGTTTTCGCAGTTAATGACTTACACGCTGCAGACAATTATCTTTAGAGTTCGCGAAGTCAAACAGACTTGTGTTTGGCTCGGACTAACCGGAACTGAAATACGTTTCCGTTTCGATACTGTTCGCTGTCGATAGTTACAGCCGGATGTCTCACTTCGATACAAGAAAATTGCACGATAATGAAATAAAAATGATACCAACGAGTGGAAGTGTGTTTCGAAGTCGGTGGATCGAATTATTTGATAAATTTTTCAAATCGTATGCAACAGTCGTTTCGAGATACTTTCGAAAATCATAACGTCGCTGACGCGAACCATTTAATTACCAGTTCTCCGACATTTATCGCCTGTCGAGCGATCGTTCGCGTCGTTATTAATGGAAACGGTTAGTCGGTTTCAAATAACAGTACGAAACGTCGAAATTATTTAATTCATACGTCGCGCCATCGATATTGTAACAAATATAGTACGAAATGATCACTACTTTCCCTTTGACGTCGTAATTAACCGCAGCCTCGGTCACAGATCCGTTCACTCGTATAATCTAGCGAACGAACCGAATTCGATAGAGAAGTTTATCGCTCCGACTTCGTTATCCTGCAGAAAAAACCGTAGAAACGGCATCGAACGACCCTGGGCGTTCGTTTAATATTTAAATAAGTCCAACGTTAAAAATAATTGCAACGTACCAGTGTCCCGTGGCGGTCGCAAAACTTTTTCGTCCAACGAAACCGAGCGTTTCTCTTAAAAACGCTCGTCGCTGGTATTCAGACATCACAATTATTTTCGAGCGTTAAATCCACTTCTCGTTAAACAGAATGGAAACATAAAACTATAAAGTTCACCGACCCGTACTTGGAACAATTTCTGTCGTTTGTTTCGAATTTCTATCGTATAGTTTAAACCCCCATTCTTTCAAAGTAAAACTTTTCAAGTTTATAAAAAAAAAAATATCGTTATATTTCAGTAAGATTTCAGAAACTTATGCTTCAAAGTACTCTGTTAAACGCTTCGGTAAAGGTTCTTAACCGGTCTCGTTTTATTTCGAACGTCTATGAATCGTTGACGTCGGCGCGTTTAAAATTTCAGACACTTCCCGAACCGATAAATTTCGTTTCTCTTTCGCACGAGTTATGAATTTCATTCTCGTCAGCCGGGCGAACTTATGGGATGACCTAATATTAATGAACCGACTGTCTCGAGTTCCTTACCCGGATTCCACCAATCCTCTGACCTCATAAATATGTCCGAGATACAAAAGGAAAAAGAGTTTTGACACTTTCAAACCCAGCTGTACTTAATACTTTTGACGGGGAATAAGCGCGATAAATGTACGAAAAAATTTTTGTTTTCTTACGTTCGATAAACTTGAAATTGTTCACCTGAAGTAGGAATTTAATTGGACGTGGGCTAAGAATAGCAAAAAATAATTTTTTAAAGTTGTGAAACGCTAAACTATACGGATGTTCTCTATTTATTTGTAAAAGAGGCACAAATAATTGGAAAAAAAATTAATTTGTAGTGGAAGATTTTGGGAAATAAAATGAGATAGGACGAGTACTAAATGTGGGTAAATAAACTATACATTGTCTATTTATATCTCGTAAAAAAAGGTACAAATAATTCGAAAAAAAATTACTGTGTAATGGAAGATTCTGCAAAATAAAATGAGATAGAACGAGTAATAAATGTGAGTAAATAAACTAGACGTATATTCTCTATTTATATCTCGTAAAACAAGGCACAAATAATTCGAAAAAAAATTAATATTTAGTAGAAAATTCTGAGAAATGAAATGAAATAATAAATGTGGGTAAATAAACTATATATTCTCTATTTAAATGTAGTAAAAAAAGGCACAAATAATTTAAAAAAAAATTCATGTTTAGTGGAAAATTCTGCAAAATAAAATGAGATAATAAATGTGGGTAAATAAACTATACATTCTCTATTTATATTTACTAATAAAAGGCATAGATAATTGAAAAAAAAATTCATGTTTAGTGGAAGCATTCTGCAAAATAAAATGACATAATAAATGTGGGTAAATAAACTATACATTATCTATTTATATTTAGTAATAAAAGGCATAGATAATTTAAAAAATAATTCATGTTTAGTGGAAAATTCTGTAAAATAAAATGAGGTAATAAATGTGGGTAAATAAAGTGGCAAAAATAATAGAAAAAAAAATGAACATGTGGTGGAAGATTCTACGAAATAGAATGAGATAGAACGAGTAATAAATGTGGCTAAATAAAGTGGCAAAAATAATAGAAAAAAAATTAACATATGATGGAAAATTTTGGAAAATGAAATGAGATAGGACGAGTAATAAATGTGGGAAAAATTGTGTTGGAATTAACATATTAACAAAGTCCGTGTGACGAGGAACTGTATCCCGATGGGGTCGCAATTACGTGTGTTCGATGGCCTCCTTTTTCCCGACTAAATTTCTAATTACACCGCTTTCTCCCGAATCGTTGCATCGTTATTCAGCGATGTTACGCGAGCAGGTTCGTTCAACTTCGGCCTATGCGCGATTCGACTCGTATTAAGAGCGTGATTACGAAAGTTGTCAACTTGATTAAACGTTCCGCTTCGACAGAAGTTGGCTCAAAGGGGTAATCGTGCGAGGTGTCCGCCCGGAGGTACGCCCGAAACTTTCTTAAACTACGGCGCCAGGGAGATTGGAAGAGTCATTTTCATGAGGGGATTTCGACGATGGTGTGTTTCGTTTACAGCGGGCGCGGCATCGCGTCGACCATCCCAAAGTATAATTACAAAGCGAGCAACTTCCATACACAAACGGTCCGGAATTCTTATTTTCCTTTTGGTGTGCCTTTCTACACCGCCACCCCCGTCCACCTTGATACGAAAACTTTGTTCTTTTACCGTCTCGGGGGAAGTTCTGTCCGCGATAATCGTGCGCCGCCTAACAACGTCTGAGAAACTCTCGACGTTTCTCGATTTGCAAGTCCTCGATCGTAGATGACGAGCTCGAAACCCAAACACTTCGATATGTAGAAAGTTGAAACGATCGATTCGTCTAGAGGTATAAGACGTATGTATTTATTATTTTGTTTTTCTCGAACTTTGAACGTTTCCATAATTGACCAAGTGGTTTAAGGGACTGTCGAGGCGAACAAAGCTCGTGGAGCGAAGAATGGAGCACGCACGGACGCGAGAATAGGGAGGAAAACGCGCAAAGTCACTTTGGACGCATCTGCTACGCGAGAATTAAAGTGAGATTCGAGATACTCGCGGGATTCGCACGTACGCGCGTAAATACCTGTCGCCTGGCGCATGTAAACGTTTACGTCCCTGGAAATTGACTAAGTTTCGGTGGCAGGGAAGGTGGGGGGGACGACGAAGGTGTAGAGCCGGAGAGCGAATTGCTCGGCAATTTATAGCCACGCTATTTAATAACCACTCTCGACGTCGACGTCGTCTGAACCGACCCGCGTTACGGGCTCATTTTCCGATTTCATTTCCGCCCTTGTAAATCCCAAGTACTCGCGATCCCGTTCGTATCGGGCTCCAGACTCGCCAGATGTAACAATAGTGCATTCAATTTTTTAACATCGAGCAGAATATTTTAATCGATCGCAGACTGGCCCTCCAAATTAGTAAAAATGGAAATTCTGTATTTAATACTTTCTTGTGGGTATCCATGAGCTCTACTTCCAGACTAAATTTCATTGAAATATATTCACTATTGCAGGAGTAATGGACGTTTGAAATTTGAACCGCTTTTATGGGGTTTTTCTAACTTTACGGGGTCAAGGAACAACTTTTCTAATATTCTTAGAATTTCTATATATTCTTAACTGAAATACGCGTTGATTGCATTTTGAAACATTAAAATCCTCCAATCCGTTCAGAAGTTATGACGTTTTAAACATATACATGAAATTTTAGAGGAATAAATTAACGTCTGGTCAGGCATTATATTTTCAGTAATGAATTTTTTTCTCAAAAGTGCGTAAGATTTCGAGGGTATGCCTATTCACCAAAAATGATTATAATGGACCCTTGCAACCAGAAATAATTTTTTCAGAATGATTGGAAACTTTTCAATTTCGCCGACAAATTTAAGGGGAACAGGTGTACGCCTGGTCAGACGTTATATTTTCAGTAATTTTTTTCTCGAAAGTGTGTTGGATTTCGAGGATATACGTATTCACAAAAAATGATTGCAATGAACCCCTGCAACTGAAAATAATTTTTCCAGAACGATTTGAAACTTTTGTTTTACGTCGAAAAATTTTCCGGTCGATATGGAGCTTTAAATGTTAATAACTTTTTAACGAAGCCTCAATCAACAAATTGATATTCCTGATTTTGGTTTTAGTTTGATCTCTAGAATCTCCCAGGGGTGACCGAACACCCTGTATATAGCGCAATATTTTCGCAGTCGTCTAATATTCGGAAAGCAGACGCCCGAAGAGTTAAGCAAATATTAAACACAGGGGATTAAACGTGAAAAGTAGAAGACACTGTAAATTTAACGCCCCCAGGAGATTTTTCATCGAACATTCATTCCGCGTATTACGGCTATCAAGCCACCGACCATTATCTCGTCTCTGACCTTAATTTTAACTCGTTACTGTAACAGACATCTCGCACGAAAATTCAATTAAACCATACAAATAGCCAAACTCGGGGCGAATATGTAAAATTAGCACGTCTAACGGCGCGCTTGGCCCAGAACTATCGCTGCGCCATTTTAGATATACAAGAAACGTGTCTCTGCGGTACCATAGATGTAATATTTGCATACCGCCAACCCCTCGTTTTTAACTTACAACCTCGTCTCCTACATTCCAGTTAATTTGGAACACAACCGGAAGCGAGAGCTTTCGCGAAGGAACGCGTCACGTGTTAAAAATTTGCGTTCGAACCGCGGAAGGCAATTCGAATCCCAACCGACGGTTCTCGCTCAGTTTGATTCATCCCGACTGTTCGGGGGTGACTAAATAAATCGTTATCCGAAAATTGCTTTTCAATTTGAGCGCACGTTTCCCGGGAAGACAGCTCAATTTGCCCGCGAATTAACGAGAGAGCTGAAAGTTTTCGTCGTTTCGAGCACGACCGTGGTCCCCGGTAAAAATGTTTTCGAAGAGACGTAATGTCCTGTCCGTGGTCGAAAAATCCAACCCTGACGCGGCGTCCACAAGCAGATTACTTCATCGCCCTATTGTCTCCGCAACCCTGACTGACAACCGACGCAGACAGAGACTGTTATGCGGTTTTCTTGCCCTCTGACGCACATATTCCGTTCCCGACTGTGCCGCGACTCGACGAGGACATTAAAGACATCATCCAGCTCGTTTCGTCGGCTCTGGGAACTCAAGGGGATCTGTGTAGGCAGGGTGAAAATTCCTCCAAAGCAGCTCCAGCGACCGTAAATTCAGCTCTTGATAGAGGCACTGCAATTAGCCACGTTAAAGTGCATTAGTCGAATCGTCTTTAGCGGGATTCTCTAACCGAGTCGAACCAGCAAACGCAACAAGTATCGAGGAAAAGGTGTCGTTAGTTTTTTTAAGAAAAATTTCAGTTTTTTTTGTTGTACGTTCAGAATTACTCGATATCGAAAAGAAAACTGATCACTATTATTTGTGATGCTCGAAATAAAAATTTCAATCCATAAAATACTTCTGATTTACGCTTGTGAAATCTATGAGAATATGCAAAACTTATGAGCAAGTCTAATTGCAGTTTTACTTTAATATAATTCAAAATAAAATTCTTCGAAAAATTCAAGAATCGAAGTTTTCGTAAAAGTGATAAATAGAATAAACCTGTTTAAATAACGATTGATACAACCGTAAAAAACTTAAATACCGTTCCGCTGCTCACGTTGACGGCGCGATGGAACATCAGGAAACGGGCCAGATTGATCTTAACGTCGTCGCTGGCAAGATAATGGCGGAGGTGCGGTTTTAAGGAAAGCCTATTAACAGTTAATCGTAACGAAGTCAGTTTCGTCCAAAGTAAAGTTCCACCCTCTAAAGTCAACCATTCTATAACGTCATTTCGCTAAAAGCATTAACACTCGACGCTGAAAAAACACGAGCTTAATCTCATGGTTCTTTTTCGCCCGGAGTCGCCCCGCGAAACTCCCGTAAAAAGGAGGAGGAAGGAAGGCATAATTTTTTCCAAACTTCGAAGTTGAGAAATTAACGCTCGACTTATTACCCGGGGAGTTTGAAACCTTCCTGACCGAAACAGATTGTCCAACGAGAGTAGTTTTATACTTCAACGTTTGCTTCGAATATCATTAAAGAGCTTATCAGAATTGCTGCAAATGTGTATATATTCGAATTTTAGCGGGAATTGGAATTAGAAAGGTTTAGATTCCACGATTTAGTACTTGATGTAATAAGAGTAAATTACGAAATAAAATATGGAAATTCACACTGTAAGAATACAAATTTAATGCACGTATGGTATTTCCTTGTTTACATATCAGAGACTGGTTATTACTCTCTTATTTGTTATTATTCAAGGCAATAATATTTAAAAAAAAGGAAAATATACTGGTAGGTTATAAATCATAGTTAATACCGAACGATAAATTATCACTCTGATCTGGACATATGGGGAACTCTGTCACTGTGCCAAGAAATCATACATCGAGATAATATGAGGCTTCCCAAATAAAGCATTAAAACAATATCGACTGTTCGTGTGTTAAAAATAAAATATCGTTATGAACAAATAAAAACACAATATAATATACCATATTGCGTTTTTATTTATCCATAACGATATTTTATTTTTAGTTTCAACCGTAAGGTTTGTTCAATTTAAAATTAATTTAAGGACAAATAAAGAGTTTCTTCGATACACCTGTCTTCGATTGTACACATTCCCTGAATTCTGACAGATATAAACAGTGCTCAATTTTATTGTTATTTTATTAACAGAAGCTGAACATTTGAAATATTCGAAAACCTCTCGAGCCAAATTGTGGACAATGATTGGCGATAACGATATGCAAATCTGACGGCGCGAAAGCCAGACCGTGATCGCGGAGGCGTTACACCGACGCGTAATAATTTCCTCGAGGGTTTGCTGGTTAGATATAACCACGCGGATTGCGGGATCCGCCGACGAGTTTCCGTCGTCGTAATCCGTCTAGCTGACGACGTAGCTCGGAAGACACAGAGAGACAGCCACGATGGAAACTGACAAGTAAACCCGGGGACAGTCTGGCAAACTGTCCCCTTCGTCTCCATCCAAGTTCCTCCCCCGGAGTTTCAGTTTTATTATGCGCGAGCCTGACGTTGGGCGAAATTTCACCGCGCGTTACCCTTTGCCGAGGTGTTGGGATCGTTACGATAAAACTTATTTTATCGCCTGGATACTGTACGCCCCCACCCTGAGAAAATTAATTAGACTCTGAGCACATTCTTAAGACAGGTTTTACCACAAACTTGGATTTATATTCGTGACTGTACAAATATGAATCCTGATTTAGTTCCAAACTGTAAATACTATAAAACAAGCTATAATTTAAATGATACTTCGTCAATATTTTAATTTATTCGTATTCATGTTTTCAGAAGATTTCTCTATTATTAATTCTCTAAAGTTGGTTTTATATTCGTATCTATACAAATATGAAACAATCCAAATTTAGTTTCAACCTGAAAATATTATAAAACAGGCTATAATTTCAGCAGTTCGTCAATATTATAGATAATTTAATCGTATTCGTGTTTTCAGAAGATTACTCTATTATTAATTCTTTAAAATTGGATTTATATTCGTATCTAAACAAATATGAAGCCTTCTAGATTGATTTTCAACATGAAAATATTATAAAACAGGCAATAATTTAAATAGTTCGTCAATATCTTAGATAATTTATTCGTACTCGTGTATTCAGAAGACTTTATTATTAATTCTCTAAAATTGGATTTATATTCGTATCTATACAAATATGAAGCCATCTAGATTTAGTTTGAAAATGGAAATATTATAAAACAGACTATAATTTAAGTGATTCTTCGTCAATATTTTAATTTATTTGTATTCATGTTTTCAGAAGTTTTCTCTATTATTAATACTTTAGAATTGGATTTATATTCGTATCTAAACAAATATGAAGCCTTCCAGATTGATTTTCAACATGAAAATATTATAAAACAGGCAATAATTTGAACAGTTCGTCAATATTTCAGATAATTTATTCGTACTCGTGTTTTCAGAAGATTTCTCTATTATTAATTCCCTAAATTTGAATTTATATTCGTATCCATACAAATATGAATCCAGATTTAGTCTCAAACTGGAAAAGTATAAAACAAGCTATAATATAAATAATCCTCCGTCAATATTTTATATAATTTATTCATACCCTCACAAGATTTCTCAATTATTAATTCTCTCTGAATATTTCAAAGACTACGTATATTTATATAACAATTTCAGAACCTGTTACGTAAACAGGGAGTTTCCATTTCGATATAGCGCCCTCGAAAGCACTCCTTGGGAACGTATTGCGCTATAAACGCTGTTGTTGACGTTTACATGCCCCGATTTGGTTCCCACGTGGCAGAAAAAAAAAATATCCCAGAAAGCAGTGATTCCGCAAAATACCCCGGTCCCGGGAAGTTCTGCTGCGTTCGCACGGCCCGTAAGATTGGAAACTATAAAACGAGAGAACTAAAGAAGATCCCCGCTTTTTTGACCCTCGATCGCGACGCGCTCGCACCGGGAATTCACAGTCCGTTTTACACGATCTAGGATCTGGTAAAGCAGATTTCAAACTGTCGTCGCTCCGCCGTCGTAAAACGTTCATACCCCCCCGATATAGGTGCCGGATTTCGAGCCCTTCTACCTTGTATCCTCAACGTCCATTACTCGACGAAATCCTTCCCGGCGTTCTTTTACGGCCCAGGAAATCGTTCTTTATTTTCACACTCGTTTCGATACAATTCACCTGTCCATTTAATGAAAAATACACGTTTATCCTTAAGTGGATTGTTGGGGGCCACTCTGCAAGTTTAGACTAATAATGTATGTCAATATAATTATTTGAAAATTTATGTAATGCTTTTTAAAAGCTTTAAAGGAAAGTTTAATTCAGTTGAGATTGAGAGTCCACTTAACCCTTTCAAATTTCACAATCCTGAGGCTCCTCACTCGTCATCAAGTCTCGCATATTAAAATCAACACATTTTCACATTCAATTTAATATTCTTTTTCATGGTCATTACTTCTACAAACAAATTTAAACAGTATACGTTTAAAAAATTATTTGAAATTAAATTGTATATCAGGGGGTTAAGGGTTAAAAGTACCTCTAGCGAAAAACATAAATACAAGCAAACGTATGCATAGAAGAGAATATTTCTATTACGAATTTCCAACCCCTAGGTACCTTTGGCAAATTTTGACTTTGTTCGGATTTCTTAAATGAAAAATTTTTAGAGCATTTCTCACCGTCTACACTCGTAAAATTCCACCGTTTTGTTCGAGAATTGAAAAAAAAAATGATCGTTGGAAATGAAAGTACGGGGCTGTGACAAAACCGTCCGATCGAGTTCGAATAATCGTTGCGGCGGTTTCGATCGCAACAGGTGTCGACCTGCGTCGAATTCCTTCCTTAATAACGGCGAACCGACGCGGATCCGGCGAAATAAAGTGGATCCCTTCTGAAAAAATATACCCGCCGTTCAGCGCGAATTTATACGCTCGATGGGATCGCTAATGTCCAACGGGAGAATGTAGGTCGGCCTGCCCGCCAGATTAAATGTTGTTACCGGAGCTGTTCGTAAGGATGGCGTAACCGTATATTTCATTTTCTTATCGGCCAGGAATACCTGATAAATCGAACGGTTGCCTCCGTGCAACCGCATAATACGCCTCGTTGCAACGATATATCGGAACCTTCTCGCTCCAGGCGAAAGTATCAGTTCGCGTCACACGATATCCCCCCGTTTTCGTCTTACGAGAACGTATTTTTTCGACGAATTAAATTCTCCTCGATCGATCATCATTAGCACTTTCCACCCTGGCGAAATATTAAACGATATCGTTGAACATTAATGAATTTAATTAAACGAACGGTTGAACACTCGATCAGTTTTAAAGGTTCGGGTAACGTGATATTAATTGCTGGTGCGTTTAGTACGATTCTGATCTGCCATCGAAATTCAGAGATAAATATTTCCTTAGGCAGTTAATTAAATTTGTATGAAAGTCGACGCAGAGTCGATCATGGTAATTTTAATTTCACCAGATGGCCTGTTTTTAGAAATTTGTTCTGATTCGAAATGTAACTCGACGAATATTATATCAGAAATCGATCCCCATTACTTGTCCCGCGACATCGTAAAGGAAGAGCGACAAAAGGCGAGACATCGAACAGAGAAACGACAAAACATTCCCGGCTGACCAAATACATATTTCCATTTTGCTCCGTGCCCGGATACGACTTCCTTCGCCTCGATTTTTCCCTCGCGAAAGATTTTTCTCGTCCCCCTTTCAATACGGGGAATCGCCCCTATAACGTTTGTTGTATATCACCCTTTGTTCACGTACAACGTTTCATTATTCCTCTTACGTAATGCAAGCATACATTCTTTCTGTTTCGTTTCCTTCGCGCGATCCTCGTATCGGTTAACTACGGAATCTTTTATCCGCTCGCGTTGTTAGAAAAATCTTCCAGCACCGGTGGACATATTATTAAAAGATTGGAACGTTATCGCGTGTTCTCTGAACGTGAAAAGAAATGGAAAGAAGCATTGCAACAATGATGTAACAGCTGTGGGGAAGTATCGAAATAATATTACATCGAAACGATGGCGAATCTTTCAAATAATTCCAACACTTTTCTTTAACAATTGGATTTATATTCGTCGTACATCACCATTTTGAAACAATACTGTGCTGATTCTTCAACCCTTTGCACTCTAAGAATCTTTATTGATGTGAACAATTAGCAATACCAAATGAAATTTTGTGGTTTTTAGAAAGAGAAAATATACTTTCTGACACAACAAATTTCCATCTGTAATTTAAATTTTATTCATGGATTTTCTATATACAATTTGTGAGAAATAGAAATACTTTCTTGTGGGTATCCATGAGCTCTACTTCCAAACTAAATTTCATTTAAATATATTCACTATTGTAGGAGTAATGGACGTTCGAAATTTGGACCACTTGTATGGGGTTTTTCTCATTTTGCGGGGTCAAGGATCAACTTTTCGAATATTTTTGGAATTTCTACATATTCTCCACTAAAATACGCGTCATTTACTTTTTTAAACATTACAATCCTCCAATCCGTTCAGAAGTTACGATATTTTAAAGATACGCATGAAATTTCAGTGAAACATATCAATCATATGGTCAGACAGTATATTTTCGGTAATGAATTTTTTTCTCGAAAATGCGTCGGATTTCGAGGGTATGTCTATTGACCAAAAACGACTGTAATTGACCCCCCAACCAGAAAATAATTTTTCCAGAACGATTTGAAATTTTTCAATTTCGCCGAAAAAATCCACATTCCTGAATTTTTTTCTCGTAAAATGCGTCGGATTTCGAGGGTATGTCTATTGACCAAACATGACTCTAATTGACTCACGGAACTGAAAATAATTTTTCCAGAACGATTTGAAATTTTTCAATTTCACCGAAAAAATCCACATTCCTGAATTTTTTTCTCGAAAATGAATCGAATTTCGGGGTTATGATTATGCACCGAAAATGATTATAATTGACCCCTGCAACCAGAAGTAATTTTTTCAGAACGATTCGAAACACATGAAATTTTAGAGGAATCATCAATTCATGATCAGACATTATGTTTTCGGTAACGAATTTTTTTCTCGAATCTGAGTAGGATTTCGGGGGTATGTGTATTCACAAAAAATGATTGTAATAGACCTCTGCAACCAAAAATATTTTTTTTAGAATGATTTGAAATTTGTTAATAACTTTTTAACGAAGCCTTAGTAACGAAATTGAAATTCTTGATTTTCGTCTTATTTTAGCCTCCAGAATCTCCCATTAAAATTCTTCTCAGGGGTAGCCAAACACCCTGTATATCAGTAACCGATCTTTATATTTTAAAATTTCAAGCCACATTTGATACACAATAAATATTACGTCACACAGACAAGGAGCTGATTTGTACTTAAAAAATTGCAATTTGGCCAGCTTTTCGACCAAAATGGGCCGCTGTGCGACTCTCGAAGGTAACAAAGGCCCAGTGATCGCGATCTGCACCGCCAACTCGATTATTTCACCCTTCGACAACATTTTTTGCATTCACACGAAACATCATCCGCCACTTTTCCTCGTCTTTCCCCGAGTTTCCCGATACGCGTGTCGAATGCACGCAGGATCCTCGTGTATCAACGAACAGAGAGCGTTTCGCAGTTTGTATCCAGGGATCGCTCGTGATTACAGTACGACCGATAAAGCGACGCCTTTATTTTTCCCCAGCCGTCGTCGCGGTACGTATTCACGCGAGGGAGCCCGTCGCGCGAGAACAAAGTGCCGCCTTTACGCGCGAGACGATCGTCTCCAGACGGCTTCCCATTGTTCTTCGCGCCCTCGAAGCTTTTCCGCCCGGCAACCCCTTTTTCCCGCGCTTACGGCGTGCTTCTTGCCGCCCCATCGAGGATCAAGCGGATTCACCGTCGGTTTTACAGCGGTCTGGCGAATGGTGATTCGGTTGATCCTTCGCGAAAGGAGCAGCCAACCCCGAGAAAACGGATAGTAACTTCCGTCGGGGCTGGTGTTTCCCTCCGTACGTGGACCGCATTCCCAAGGACGGTTACGACGACGCTCGGACGACTGCTTTACGCACTTGTTTTTCGCCTCTACACGCTTTGTGGCCCCTCCGAACGGAGCGCGAAACTACTGGTTGCTAAACAGGATTAGAAAGTGGAAGTACGTTTACCTTAATGGAGTACGTGACGACTGTTGTGCGCCCGTAGGACGAGCACGACGAAGGGAAAGAAGAGTTAGGTTTCCCCCCCGTTCGAGCACCGCTTGGATTTCGTCGAGGAATTCGTGCGCGGAGTTAGGGTACTGAAAGCCACGAATTTGCGCTTTCGACTGTATAAGATGACTCTCTGTGCAGAGTGTACGGAAATATTGGAAAAATACACCTTACACGACTGTGTAATTTTTTGTCCTGCCTTAAACGAATGTTTTTTGTGACGAGAAATTTTTGCATTTGCTTAACCGAGCAACGGGATTAATTTTTATTCTTTACTGGGTACTCTAAAATTCGAGAATTCTGTAAAACTGTTGAACATGTGAAAAAATATTTAATGGAATTGTTACTTATCGAAATATTTTAATAAACAGTCTACCAATGCGTATTAAAAGTATTAAAACTTTAGACGCGTGCAGCTCCAAAACTACTAGTGTTTTATTGATTATTAAACCACTGTTGGTAGCGGTAAAGCTTCCCCTTTAAAACGGTTTTTTGTTTTTGTCGATCGGACTTTCCGTTTTCGAGATATCATCGTGTAAAGACAAGCATAATTTTTTAAATTCCACTGGCCGTCTTCCGAGAGCCTATTAACGCGTATTAAAAATACTAAAACTTTAGACGCGTGTAGCTCCAAAACTACTAGTGTTTTATTGATTATTAAACCACTGTTGGCGGCGGTGAAGCTTCCCCTTTAAAACGGTTTTTTGTTTTTGGCGATCGGACTTTTCGTTTCGGAGATATCGTAATTTATGTAAAAGGTAATTTTTCTTAATTCGACTATCGCTGTCTTCGTCTGACGCGTCGGACCTCCTTGTCGCACGTTGACCCACTGACCGAGTGCCCGAGTGACGTAATGTTTATTATTTACTACGGTCACGTGCGTTCATTGATCTCGCGACGTAAACAAACGTAAACAGACCCTTCGGACTCACGCGATCGACTTGAAACTAAAATCGTCATATCTCCGGAACTAATAAAGCTATCGACTTGTACAAGCGCTCATTTTAAAGGGCATTTCATCCTCTATTCGATGACTATACCAACTACTATTATTTATGCTATCTTCCATGTTTATTTTATCATTTACTTTGACCCTTTCCAGGATCTTCATCTTGACGATCGATTTTCGAGGCATTTACACTAATCTGACAAAAAAATGTTTCCAATAAAAGTTAACGAGTACTCTCCAGAGAACAAAGTGCAATAATAAAAATTTTTAAAAATTGCAATCAAATTGTATCCTCTTGAAATTTTCTTTGACTCTATGCACCTAAAGAAGTTTCATCAATTCCTGTCGATTATACGACTGGTGTGCGATAATACTGAATTATAAATTCTTTATTTAATTGAAAATTAAACAATTTGGGAGAAGTTCGACGCCCTCACGACGTTATCGATGAAAAGTAAATGAATGCTTCAAAAAACACGTTATAAAACAAATTTCATTCCGAAGGGCGCCTCAGTTCTAACAATTATATAATACCTTTAATACCTGGAATTGAACACATCAATTCAAAAGAGAATATACTAATTTACACCATTCTTTTAAGAATTTCTTCGAGATTTTCTCAGACAAATTAGACATTTTCTTAAACCTAACTAATGTCTCCAGAATCGATCGAGGTTGAGTGTATCCCTCTGCTGGCGAGCGCGGGAAGCGTCGCCGCGCTATAATCGTTCGTAGTTAAGAACAGTTCAACGAAACATTAAGAATCTCTTTTTAAACTTTATCAAGAGCTTGAAAATGGTAATTCCAGGTAAAAATAACATCCGCAAACACGGAAGAATTAAAAATCAGTTCTCAATCCTTTCGAGGATCGCGATCGCAGCGGCAAAGTTTCAACGATTCTTTTATGAATAAATCTTTGTTGCACTCGTGTTTCATAGGAAGTGCACCGCGAGGTAGACACGTTTTAATTAACTGCCCTCTTGTCTGCACAGTTTGTCCGTCCTCCTCTTTATCCCTCGTTCCCTTTCCATCCCTCCGCATTTTTTTTTTATCCGGCCAATTACCCCGAGCAATGCTTCACCAGGAGGTCTCCTTCGTTAACGACTCTGTTTACCACGATAAGATAAGACTGACGTTAACAACCCTCGAAACAGCATCGGGGTTAGTACTTTCCGTACTTTCATGCTACAGCGTATACGGCGGACTTTCCATTTGGAATTCAATGAACCGTTCAACTGATCCATCACAACTGAAAGGCCCGGCTCGTTCTTTAAGTAATTTTATTGCCCGGCCGGCTCTCAGGGAATTCAGCTTACGAGAGTAATAAATTGAAACAAATTTGTTGCGTCACCGGTACGAAACCTCGGCGCAGACGAAACACGCTTAACAGATTGAACCGTGGATATATGCTACGTAAGACCACGAAATATGTTACTGTTCAAAAGTCTCGAGTATCCGGTGACAGGTACTTTTTTCGCGTCCCTTTCGAAACACTGAATTAAATTCTCCCAACCTTAACATTCGCGCTATTAGTTCCCAAGAGTTTGAATCACGACGAAAATTGGAAATTTGCTAAAACAAGTTGATAGTTCGTTATATTAAAATTTATTTCTGAAATAGTTTGCATAATTCCGTGCCAGTCGAAGTAAAAAATATTAGCTGTATTTAATTTAGGAAATTATCAGATCCACAAACGAGTCCGTAGAATTGCATATTGTAAATATAATATAATGAAACCGATAAAAAGTGAAACGGACGGAATGAATCGATATTCGACGTTTATTTGATAAACTTTACAATAACCGTCGTTCCTTCGAATTATGCCATTAATATTAACGGACGAGGGAATTCAAAATTAATAACTGCTCTAAATCGCTCTTTGTGCCCGGTGCGTTTGGCAATCTGTGTATATGAGATGCAAATTAACGTTCTCCGGACGAAGGCACCGTAGTCTGACCTAAAAACGTAATGAGTGGTAAGCCGGCTATAAAAGTGGAGCTATCTTTCTTCTGAGACTTGTTCCAGAAAATTACGAAAACCCATAGTGTCAGTGGCGGCGCCGAGAAAGTTTTCCTTGAACGTCCAAGGAAATACCTTACTGAGAAATAACTCTAACAACGTTATTTACGTAGCAGTTTCCCTTCTACGGAAAAACAGCACTGTATAAAATCATATAAATTCCAGCTTTAATAATATTCTCTAAAAACCATGGCAAAAATGTCCCCTTTATATTTAGTAATAAATCGTAATAGATAGTTTTCATATTTCGTAATTTTCGAAGTTGAAATTTCTCTACAAGAAAAACATTAACTCCAAAATAGTAGAAAATGTTAAAAAAAAGAGCCACATTTTCGTATAATTTAATAATTATACGGTAATTATGCAGTTTAATGATTTACGATTACACGATAATTACTGTAACGACAAATGTGTAATAAATAGATCAAATTTAACTCGAAATTAGATTAATAAGCTCGTCTGTCAGCAAGTACGTCTGATTTTATTAGAGTTGAATAAGTTCCAGCATTCCATGTTTAAAAGTTTAAACACCGACAAGGAAAAGCTTGAGATAGCTGAATTAACGAAGTTAGAATGACGAAACTAATAATAGGATAAACCTGTTAGCCCCATTATTATGTAGAATCCTTTGATAATGTTCCTGTTTCGCTATTATAGTACACTGAAACTGCACGTCCAAAGCGTAAGTTTTGGAGGCAACAATTTTATCGTGCATCTGTTTCAGAGTCGAACGATAATTTTGCTTGATATTTTCTTACAGATTTGTCGTTCAATCTTTCAAGTGTGTGCATCTACATCAGATATTTTTTTTCTATGCATACGATGCTCTCCAACTGTTTCGTTCGACTCTCTTAAATGGCCAGTCGTGCGCCTTTCCACGCGAAAATTAAAATTGAACTCCAGCGTTACGTTGTATTGGAAAAACCAATCAGCTAATGCATCGGTCCAAGAAATGCATACAATTCAAAATGTCGCTAGGAACGTTTAAAATTTGTTCCGCATGATAAAAGCCCCACCTCGGTAATAGCGATTGGTCCAAGTCCTGTTGTTTCAGTATTCCGCGAGATTTCTTATCTCGAATGCATAAATTTAGTTAATTGTGAAATGGGAGATAATACACCTGGTGCGGTAAATGTGATCTGAATTTACTGCGCGAAATTCTTGTTTGGAAGCCATATAATTTGTATACTGTGCACTATTATTATTGCACGTTATGAAAATAAATTATAGTTTCTCATTTTGGAGAAACGAAAATGGTATTAAGAAAATTGTAAAGAAATCATTCGATTCATATTGTGAAACTCTTTTACTGTGTACTGTTAGTGTTGCAATGAAATATGTTGGAGAAACAAAAATGATATTAAGAAAATTGTAAAGAAATCATTCGATTCATATTGTGAAACTCTTTACTTCCTACAATATACTGTGTACTATTATTATTGCAATGAAATACATTGGAGAAACAAAAATGATATTAAGGAGATCATAAAGAAATCATTTGATTGACATTGTGAAACTCTTTGCTTGCACAATCATCGTATATTTTGCACAAAATATTGTTTCCAAAATAGAAAATAGTCGACTACGATCCTTTGAGGTTGGACAATCACACGCGAAATAAAAAATTCCGACGCGAGCCAGATATCGAGGCGGACGTGGCAAGATAGTTTTCTTCCAAAATATTACACAAAGTTGTAGACGTAAAATATTCATAGTCCCTTAAAAATGTATTGCAGTGGAAGCGTATGCTCAAAAAGATTGCGCTTACGGTGCATAAACACGTATTACTTACAGACTACAAAAGTGTCTTCACTCTATCCGAAAGTTGATTCTTTATTCAAGATGGCAGCTTCGTCTAAAGTGGTGTTCCGTCGAACGTTAAAACGTGCTTAAATCACTCGAATCACTCATAAAAACAAAATTGACCTATCAAGAGTGTTTATATCTCTTGTCTCTGGGGAAAAAGTTTCGCAGACTATTACCTATCTCGATAAACACAGCGATTTAAAATGTTAACCCCTTGCACTCCAAATTATATTTCAATTTTGTTACCAGCAGTTCCCAACATACAATAAAGCAATTTGAACAAGTACAGGCACAAACAAATTCAATTAAATATCTATTTTAGTTACACTATTGTAGTATTTTGTAATTTTTAAGTGTACGATAACTCTTTGGTTTGGACTTGAAAGAGGAGCTCCTGAGACAATGACTGATGACAGAGGAGTGCAAAGGGTTAAAAAATGGAATATTTTGGGGCAAATAGTCTACTGTGATCTGTGACGCGTTGCACCCAACATGGTGACTTCATTTAGAGTGGTGTTTTATTTTATGTTAAAACGTGCTTAAATAAATCACTCGAATCACAAATAAAAAGAAATTGACCTAGCAAAAGTGCTCATATCTCTTGACTCCAGAAAAACTATGGCACCTATTACCTATTACCTATTACCTATTACCTACTATTACCTATTATTACCTATCTCGATAAACACAGTGTTTTAAAATGTAAAAAATGGAATATTTGGGGCAAATAGGCTACTGTGGACCACGACAAGTTTCGCCCAGCGTCGTGACTTCATTTAGAGTGGTATTTTATTTTATGTTAAAACATGCATAAATAAATCACTCGAATGACAAATAAAAAGAAATTGACCTAGCAAAAGTGCTCATATCTCTTGACTCCAGAAAAACTATGGCACCTATTATTACCTATTTCGATAAACACAGTGTTTTAAAATGTTAAAAAATGGAATATTTGGGGCAAATAGGCTGCCGTGGTCCGCGACGCGTTTCGGCCAGCGTCGTGACGCGCTGTTATTATTTCCCAGCGACGCGGTCTCCCGAAATAGAACCCTTTCACGTGCTCTCGTGGCCGCGCGAAACTCGGTCGTCGACGTTACAGCGTTACATAACAAATCCGTGTAACCCAGATTACTTTTCTCGCTGCCGCGGCCGGCCCCGGGGCGGTCTCCGCTAGAGAGCCAGGGCACTTAGGGTATCCCCAGCAACGCGGACCTGGCCACGGTCGTCTTGGTCCAGGGAAGAAAGGGGGAAAGAAAAGCGTTCGGGGCGCGCTTTGCTCCGCGGATCCGCTTCCCTTCCGCGAGCTCCAACGAAAATACGCGGCGGCGCTCCCACGAGGATAATGAGGCAACGCGGATTACCAGGCCCTCTTGCGTTTTTTTACTTTTAGTTTTTTATTTTGGCGCGCCTCTTCTTTCCTCGCGCCAACGCGCGAACGAAAACTTGGCGCCGAACAGAACCGGGAAGAAAGAACAATGGGGATATTTGCGCCCTGGTTCGACGGGGGTCATGCAACATGGCGAATGGAAATAAAAAAAGACTGCTTTTCCGCGCGTTACGCGCTACAAACGTTACAAACTAGCATTTTTTTCACATTATGGTGGGAGATTTGTATTGGATAGTTTGTGTGCCGCGCTGTAGCTTTGTTGTATGTTAATTTATGTGCAAAAGGGTTGAAAAGGGTGACCAAAAGAACTGAAAGACAGTCGTGATTCTTATATGATATTAAATTATGTGAAAAGATTGTGTGCTTGGTGTGTTTCAAATTCGTTTCCATAATTATATCATTTGTTTCAAATACAATTCTCTTTGTTAAATCCCACGTTATTTTCAAATTAATTTTCAGAGTTATTTGAAGAGTAATTTCGAAATAACATGAACAAGGTTTTCATGTAACTGGTACTTAAGATATATATTATCAAATATTAACACTTTACCGACCGGTACCGATTGATCCTAGATTATATATCCTAGATTATATATTTACTTTTTATTGTACTTAGAGGACTGTTAAATGAAACTTTGCGACAGTGGTTACTATATTGTTCTCTTTCTGTTATTATAGGGTAATTAAATCTAGTGATATTTTTTATTTTCGTGACAACCGATTAATAAGCTACCGGACGGTAAAGTGTTAATATTCCAGTATACCAAACTGTACACAGTTGTTATAAAAAGATGCGTCAAAAAGAGAAAAAAAAATATTGAATTCTACAACAATGAATTGGAAACAATTATACTTAAAATTTGATGTAACATGTGTTAATATTCCAGTAAACCAAACTGTACACAGTTGTTATAAAAACATGCGTCAAAAAGAGAAAAAAAAACATTGAATTCTATAAGAAAGTATTGGAAACAATTATACTTAAAATTCGATGTAACATAACATAGTGTCAACCATAATTTAAGCTTTATATAATTATTATAAATAATTGTATAGCAGAAATAAACCTCACATGAGGTTTCAAATGCTTAAATTAAAAAAAAAACACACCATTGTTTCGTGAAATGTTTTATATGGAAAACGACTTAATGTATTTCGAATTTAACATTGCCACTTAACTTTAAGTTCGCGAAATAAACCGAATCGTTTGCGTTAGCGAACTATTCTGTTGTACTTAAAAACTCTCCGATTTATTCCTACTTTTAGAACCTTTCAAACCCTCGAGCTCGTTGTCAAACAAAGCAAAGTGAACTGAAATCTGCAACTAAGCGTATCTGCCATTTTTCTAAAACCTAGAGATCTAGAACAATACAAATTTCTTTAAAGAATATTTTGATCAAAAAGAATATACTTTCTTTAGTTGCCAAATAGAATTCTAATAACGCGTAAAATTTACTTTAACACTTTGACTGAAACGTCACCCATATGTGAAACTTTTAACAGTGAAACTAAAACAATTAATTCTCAAGTTGAAACGTTAAAGAAAATAAATTTTAATAGGCTTCGTAAATTTCAATGAGGTTACGAAAAACTTTTAAGTTGTGTAATTTACAATTGTCTAAAATGTAAGTTTTGGTCTCCTAAACAATTTTAGGATTCTAAACTAGCAGTCAACGTGTTAAAACGAAGCCTCATATTCCTGTAGAGCCTATAATATAAATTATTATAAAAAATTTGTTTCTCTATTCCTGACAATTCATAAGACTTCAGACGTTTCATTGCCCCATTGAGAACTATTGTTTGGTTAAAAACAACCGCGAACGGTGTCTTTAAATATTTTATTAACGCGATAAACATCTCCGCGAGCGGTCGCATTCGCGCGGGCGGCAAAAACAAAATTGTCCGCCGGAGAGAAATGAACGACGACGACAAGTAAATTTGCTTCTCGCGGACAAATGGACGCGTTCGATAACGATCGAAGGATCAGGGAACAAAATACGGGACGCGATGGGGATCCAACGCGAAGAACGCTCGACCGGTTTTCGTTCAATCGTAAATCTTTACAGGTCCTTAAAAAAAAAAATAGATTAATGCTCGTCTATCTGTGCAACGTCCCCGCGAATCTCTTACGTTTATGCATATTCTATTCGCCGTGGGCGCGATCGTAAATTTACGTCGTAAGCTGGTTCATAGCATCCTCGAGAAGAGTGTCGTGACATCGCGATTACGTCGTTATTTTTTATAATACGCATTTATCGCGATAAAAGTAGAAAGCTATGTTGGCCATTTCGCGAAACACCCCCCATTAACGATTTTACGAACATCAACACCCTCTTACTATGTATTATTTTTCGAGAAGTAACTGGTAAAATTGCAAAGAAATATTTGCAATTAAATTTTACACGTTTCTGGTTGCACGACGTGTTCATTAATATTCCAGCAGACAGGTAATTCTACTTAAGGGGTCCAAATTAGGTACACCTCCCCTTCGTACATTAACCATGACACATACATGATGCCCATTCGTAGCGGAGGCACATTATTTCATGGTTCTTACAATGGTTCCTTTCGCGGGAGAAATAAAGTTCCCTCGCAGTATTTATCGTTCTCGAGGGTTTCATTATATTCGTCGTATCTACATTCTGGAAAATATAGTTTCCATAAAATTGGGTCGATATCATAACCATCTAAAAATAATAATATTTTAAATGTGAGTTTTTTTAAATTTCCACACATCGTATATTATTTGAAAAATTTTTAGAAAATTCTTTTATCACGGAAGACCCACGAGTATTGAAACGGCAATTAATATAAATTCCCAGTATGCAATAAACGTATACGCGTTTAATGTAAAATGAACCTCGTTTGACATCCAATGCATCTGCCATTTTAATGCTTCTTGCAACAGTTTTCTTTGTACGATTATTAGTAACGAGGATACGGAAATTGGCGGAATTAAACGCGTCACGCTGCACGTGTCAACAACGAGCGCGAAATTTGCATAATTTTTCCGTGGAATTGACTTCTGTACAGGCAATAATTACAACCACGATCGCACTTGGCGCATTACGTTGAACGTGCCACTTGAAAATACTTTAACCGTGACAATTTTCGTGCGCCGTTAATTACAAACTGCATACAACGCCGTCACGGTTCGTTAATACGACTATCGTTCTCTCGACGATCGTAATACAAATGATAATGAAAATAATTGGTAATGGTTACGATAACGCATCTTGCCATCGCGGTGATAATCTACCATTTTCACGTAATTATTATTTCCTCGAACGAATATTACACATCGATTTATTAAAACAATTATTTGATCGAGAATAATTTATATTTTTTCTCATGTGTACGTATGGTCAGACATTATATGTTCAGTAATGAATTTTTTTCTCGAAAGTGGGTAGGAATTCGAGGGTACGTCTAATGACAAAAAATGATTGTAATTGACCCCTGCAGCCAATGATAATTTTTTCAGAACGATTCAAAAATTTTTAATTTTGTCGAAAAATTTCACACCTTCTTGAATTTTTTTCTCGAAAGTGGGTAGGAATTCGAGGGTACGTCTAATAACCAAAAATGATTGTAATTGAGCCCTGCAACGAATAATATTTTTTCCAGAATGATTTGAAATTTTTTAATTTAATTTTTTAATAACTTTTTAATGAAATCTCTGTTCAAATATATGACATTAAGAAACTATATAAATTACTTTTTCCAGCTTATTTATTTGAATAATTCATGAAAAATGAAATTTCAGTCTCGTTTTGTAATCTCGTAATCGTTCCTTCTTACCTCGAAATGCACTAAGCTTCTCTTTTTTAACATCGCGCCCCTAACGAGTTCAATTCGAGTTCAATCAAAACTTTAAGATTGGAAACGGCTGTCCGCGATGTAACAACAAAAGAAGAACGGAATAAAAGGAGCAAAAGCAGGTAAAGAACAATCGTTCGCTATTAACTCGCGAACAGCGAAACTCGGTAGCAGTTCCACAAACACGATAAATTTTTGACGGAAAACATAATTGGAAAAGTTTGTTTGACCCCAAGAAAAGAGTCTCGGTGACGCGTAATATGCCTGGAAATTTTCAAGTTTCGTACAATTCGAACGAGGCAAATAGAATGGAAACGAAGAGATTATAAACGAATATATACTTTCAAAGTTTAAAGCTGTTGAGCTAATGGTACACCCCTTACGCTCATTCGTGTGAAACTTCCTTAAACCTAAGTACACAAAGTTTTCTCGAACACAATAACGCAGTAAGAATTCTACATGCGATTCCAAATTTGCTTGCAACACAACTAGTAAATAAAAGATCCGGAAGTATTAGAATACGATGAAATTCGGCTTTGCAAAAGAAATGGAAACCTTGTTCAAATTTTAGAAACAATTTAATTTAAAAAAGAATATTGAATATTATTTGCTGGACGCGTTTGAGCATTATCTACATTTTCTACTTGTTCCAATCGAGTTCACTTTTCTCGAAAACAAAGCATCGTAGAAACAATTTTCTTTCTTCTAGTGGACATTAGAAGAAAGAGTTTAGAAATCACTAAGTTGATCTGCTGATCTCTGAAGCGATAAATTAATTATCTCCATCATCGTCAATACGTATTAATATGTTTCCCAAATTTTTCTTTAAATTTATATTACAGTTTATTAAAGGTACGATGTATAGTTTTCGTCGAAAATCGAATCTAATTTGGGTTATGGAGGGTGAAATGATCGCGATATTACAGACCGTTCCGTACAAGAACCAGGCTTCATCCATTCTCAAGTAATGGGGAATAAAAACCGAGGCCGGCTATTCGACTTCGTACCAATTCGCTTCTCGATATTAGAGACTTTAATATCGAGTGAACATCGATGGGAGGGGAGGGGAGGGTGCAAAAACATACGGAGTCTCCTTTCCTCCCCCGTCGGTGTACGTATTTCTCCCGCGTGGCCTTCTGTGAGAACATGTGGCCGCGTAAAAACCGTGGATAAAAATGGGTACATCCCGTGGTTGCTCGACAAGTAAACGCGATCCATTGCGGGCATCCGGTATTCGCGCGTCCCTGTGTGCGCACACTTGCTCCACATACACCTCCACACACGGTCAAACGAACGTGCACGTTGGTAAATACATTCGATTTATTGGACGACGCAATAGGGCAGTCCGAAAGAGCCATACGTTTCGTACGCTGCAATGACACCTAAAGCCTCTTTTTCCGGAGAGGCTCGTTGCTGGTATTTTGTTATTGTACTTTTCGCCATCGACTGCTACTCTCCTACGTTCCGCAAAAGCCACGAAAATGATACATATATTCCCACGAACTCTGGCTACTTGAATATCTTGATCGTTTAAGACAATACTAGAAAATGTTGCTCACAGAAATCGTAGTGTTTAAGACTGTACTGTGACTGAACACAAAAGGAAGTGAGACAGAAAATGAAATTACACAAATTCTACTGTTTTTTAACAGAATGAAAGCTATACATACGTGTTTTCCCATTTTTAAACATTAAAATCCTCCAATCCATTCAGGAGTTATGACTCTTTACATATGTATGTATATGGTATGCATAAAATTTTCAGTAAAGAATTTTTTTCTCGAAAGGACGTAGGATTTCGAGGTTATGTCTATTAACTAAAAATGATTGTAATGGACCCCTGCAACTAAAAATAATTTTTTCAGAATGATTGAAAATTTTTCAATTTCTCCGACAAATTTAAGGGAAACAACTGTACGTCTAGTCAGACCTTATATTTTCAGTAATGAATTTTTTTCTCGGAAGTGCGTAGGATTTCGAGAGAATATCTATTCACCAAAAATGATTGTAATGGACCCCTGCAACTAAAAATAATTTTTTCAGAATGATTGAAAATTTTTCAATTTCGCCGACAAATTTAAGGAGAACAGGTGCACGCATTGTCAGACGTTACATATTCAGTAATTTTTTTCTCCAAAGTGCGTAGGATTTCGAGGGTATGTCTATTCACCAAAAATGATCGTAATGGACCCCTGAAACAGAAAATAATTTTTCTAGAACCATTTGAAATTTTTTTTTCTCCGCCTAAAGACAAATTATTTCGCGTTGATTTTCGAACACGAGGCAATCTTCTAAGCGCAATACCGGTTTGTATCTCGCGGTATATTCAAAATTGAATATGATTGGGAGTTCGTTTCGCGGCAATTCTCAGCGTTACGACGTTGATAAATACGCGAGCGTACGGCCTGGAATATTCCTCGCGTTGTTTTTACGAGACTTTGCGGCACGAGCGCGCAATAAGCATTTTTCTCGTCCCGCCGTTGCTTTCGAACGTCGTCTCTTCGTTTCCTTTCCGTTCTGCTCATTTTACGCTCGCTTTTATTATCCTGCAGCCTCTTTTGTATATCTTTCCTCTCCATTTTTCCACACGTTATTCCTCCTTACAAGATTTCTACGCCCGTATTCCGCCCAGGCTGTTTGCTGCATCTTTCACTTTGCAACTTTTATCGACGAAGCACACCCCCGGCTGTAACATATTTTTCTCGTTTCTTTCGCCCGTCGCTTTGACTGCACGGCGCATTGAAAAGCCCGGCGCGAATGATTTTCCTATTTCGCGTCGCTTGCGAACGGGGCTGCCGTTCGCATAATGTTCTCGGTCCAGAAGATATCGATCGTTCCTAGATAATAAGAGGGAAAAACGGGGGGCGGAGCCGCGTCAGCGAAACGAAACCTACGATTTTTCTGATAAGGTAAGAATAACGGGGGCAAATATATGAGACGGTGAATTGTTTCTGACGGGAGGAATACGTATTGCTCGACGAGTTTCAACAGCGATATACAAAACACACGAGTAGGTATATTCGGAACGTAAACGCGAGAAATGAACCTTATTTGAATGCTTGTTCTATTTTTGATCTTATCAAAATAACGCGAGTGAACGTTGAACCGAGATTAATCGTGATTTTTACGGTTGTTTTTGTATCAACCCTTTGCACTCGACAATTGTCTCGAACATAAACGCAGAACTTTTCAGAAAATAGAATTAATTCAGAAAAAAACGTTTAATTTCTTTGCTATTACTGACCAGTGAATATTAAATATTGTTATTTTATTCCATGCTCTTAGGTGATGCTATTAGAAGCCAATAAATATATTTTTGATTGAAATGAATTATGAAAGAACTTTCCAATAATTCTGTATATTTTTGTTATGAGATTTTGCTACGTTTATATCGATCATGATTTGAAAAATTTGATGAGTTTATTGAATTGTTCGTATTTAGAAAAGATTGAAAAATTCTAGATTACTTTTATTAGCAAATTTTATATTCTTAGAAAAAGAGGTATAAACAATGGAAAGTTATTAACCTGCTACTATAAATAGCCGTATAGGAGACTGTTAGAGTAGTTGCATTCATCGACAGACGTCTCTCAGACGCTCCCAGCATATCACAAGTATGCATAATTAATCACCTTTGTTGAGAATATATTAAAATTTATAATGTCTAGACGTTAATGTGGCCCACTTTTTGCTCAAAATTTCAAATTTTGAAAGTAGGATAAAATTAATCTTAATAATAAGACCTAACCCAGACTTTAATTTTCGATTTACAATGAATAGTCTAGTTTTCATAAATCTCGTTCGATCTGACGAAGCTTTTATACTATTACTGTAATATTTACTGTTGTTCCTCTGCTTATCATTATATTTTTCATGTAATATTTACAATATTAAGCCAATGGATAAGAAACTGAGTTGAATGAACTAAGAGTTACGAAAGTTTAATGCTCTATATTCTAAAAAAAGAATTTGAAGCGAGATTAATACTAACGAAGATATCTTTATCTGATACAACTGTTGAATACGGAATGGAGCTGGAAATAATCTCCGATTCAAAGCGATTAACATAAAGACTTCAATTTGCAGTGCAAATGTTTTGATCCCGTTCCCGTCTTCCCTTTTTTCCTCGTGACCTGTTTTTCGTTGAATGGGATTAGGGTTTCATCCATTTAAACAGAATACACCGCTGCTTTTTGTCCCTCTCTAAACAGCCGTGTTGATGTATCGTGAACTTTACTAAACTAGTAACGTTGCTTTCACTTGTCGCGAGTTTCCGCTGATTTACAAAATGTTATCTCCAACGAGGAAAAATATAACATCTATCCTGAACTTCGAATCTTTCCTCGATAAATAAAAACTGTTTGCAAGGAGATGTTCTTTACAAACTAAATCTATAAAGATTTGTAATAATTTAGTAAACAATACAAGTATTTAAGTAGGTGAATTCAACCGTTTGCATTTGAAAAATAGAATATATGTTCCATTTATAATTACTTGATACGATTTAAGTTCCATCTATAACGTGAAGTATTATTAATTGCTAATTTCATTTTATATAATTTGGAATTAGATTGGAATATACATGACTGGTAATTATGGCAGTTAAAAGCAAATGAAATCCAAGATAAAGGAGCTTTCCGTTCCCCAGAAATTTGTATCCTGCTATTGACACAATTGATCCGTCACGCACTGGGATTCGAACAAAAGTTTCAATTTTCTCGACGCGAACATTTTCCGCTCTGCTCGACAACGATATCGACACTTTCTTCTAGAATTTCACGTCATCGTTCCACACAATCAGCTTACACTAATTTCGTCCATTCAAAGCGATTATTATTTCAGTTACTTTTATCTCGCGAGCCACAATTAGCCTATTTCGTTTCATCTTTCTGTGCCATTGCATCCCATCAATGCTAATTAACCGCATTTAAAAGGAGCGTACTTTAATACCCCATTAACGTTTCTAAGTCTTCTTGTTATTCATATGTATAAATATTACAGATTTCTTTTTAAGACAGAAATTAGTAAATATTATCAAAAAAATATTCTCTTTGTTATGCAACTTTTCTCCACTTTTTTCTAGGTTTCCAGCCCCCAAATTTTAGGGATTGTTTTTTAGAATCTGCAATTTTTCCCCTCTATAAATCGATAGTTCGAGGCCCTATAGAGCACTTCGTTCGATTTTTTGCGAATTTGAAAAATTATGGAAGTTTCGAAGGTTTGAAGAGCACGGCGCAAAAAAGTGTACTCGAGCCGATCGAACTTTATAAACGCGTTTTTCTCGAAACCACATTTTTCGGGACTGTGAGAGGGATATTTGGCACCCCGGTAGCTCCATTTCGAGAGATAATCGCCCTTCGTAGCGTGAAAACTAGAATAATACTTTTCACAGCTCAGTGTACAAAATATTCTATTCATGCTTCTTTCGGGAATAAAATTTTCTACGTACATTATTGAGAAAAATTGAATGGTCCAAATGATAATTCGTAAAAACACTGAAGCATCTGTGATCTAAATAAACACGAATGAAAATAATTCCCTCGAGGTGCAATTCATGCTTACCTCTTTCGAAAATAAAATTTTCTACGTACATTATTAAGAAAAATTGAATGGTCCAAATGGTAATTCGTAAAAACACTGAAGCATCTGTGATCTAAATAAACACGAATGAAAATAATTCCCTCGAGGTACAATGCATGCTTCTTTTGGAATAAAATTCTCGACTATTATTGAAAGAATTGAATCGTCCAATTCGTAAGTACGCTGAAGCATCTGTGATCTAAATAACCACGAATGAAGATAATCCCCTGGTGGTGGAACGTGTTCTTTTTTTTCTGGTTTCAATTTAGATACACGTTTCTTCCCTTTCGCGGCGGCAAGCTGCTTCTAATCGAGCAAATTAACTCGAACCTCTAGTACGGAGTACGGGGGTGGGTTTCTCCAACGGCAACCAGTTCCGGTTGCCTGATTCTCCGGCATGTTACCAGCCGGTGGCAATCGTGGTAGCAGAAGAAGTTAATTGAAAATAAGATAACGCCAGTATCGAGCATCGCGCCCTGTCGGACGGGGGCTGCTCGAACAAGGATTGGGATCGAAGAAGGGTGGAGAGAGATGGTTCGCGACTGAAATACAATTCCTTAATTAAGTCCTCCCCCGGTGACGCCGCTACGTGGAAAATAAGACGGAATTATTGTCCCGTTGATGAAAATACCCGTGGAACGAGATTCTAAATTTAGAATACGAACGGACGAAGTAAAAAGGATATCAATGTTTTCGACAGCGAACAAGGAATCGTGCTCGAATTAATCACCACTCGTGGCCTCCAAGTTTTCTAATTTGGACGTGTCCGATCCGGGGAATTTTTTAATCTCGAAAAATTTCCAAACAGCACCGAAATAAGTTTCGAAGAGCACTCTTAAAGTTCGAACACGAAGCTTCGACCGACCTCTTCCGAGTCATAATTTCAGTTTCTCGCGATTCACATGCTCCGAGGCTCCTGCGCATTGAATGATAGAAAACAGAATTTCTCTCGAAGAATTCTGAAAATAAATCTTCCTTGTTGTATTCGATTGAACCTTTCGCGACGTTTGCTCGTCACGTTCGAATCGAAATGCCCCGCATTAGACGTTTCGAACGGATTAAACATTCACGATCAGAAGTATACGGATCCCCGCGCACGTGTCATCGCGCGCAGTGTATCCGTAAAGTTTGAATCATGCCTGCCGTACACGGCGGAACGAACAAAGTAACTCGGGGGCACAGAACGAACCGACATAACACCGATCGATTGAAATATTCACGAGGGTATGTGTTATCGATCTACCTGGCAGCGTACACGCCGCCAAACGTTACGAGCATACGCGGGATGCCGCCATCAATAAAATATTAGGCGAACAATGTACGTTCGTCTCCTTCGAATCAATTTCAATCGCTACCCGGTTCCCTGCTCTTGGATCAGCCACTTTGTATTCGCATTTCGAGTCTTCCGCGGACCCACAAACGACGAGTATCTGGGACACGGATACGCTCCAAACGAAGACGAACATTACGCGGGAATATAAAGATAACTTTGATACACGGGGCAATTTTACGAGCTAAATCGTATTACGTTGCAGTTTAACGGACCACTCTCTGTTAGACGGTAACGACGTCTGATAAACGCGAAAATATTCTATGAACCGGCTCGTTATTAACATGCTGCTATTTTTCTATGCGAGGCGATTACTTTTATCCTTTTTGATTCCGTGTTTACAGACGCACGAGAGCGTTTGGGAAACTTTTTTTAAACGAAAAGTAGTGGAAACTGTTTCTTAAATAAAATGTACAAAAATTTATGGATAAGATTAAACATGGTGGCGGAGTTTCGATGACAAATTGAAAAGAAAATAATAGTGATATAAATATACAGGTGCTCGGCCACCCCTGAGAGATTCTGGAGGCCAAAATAAGACGAAAATCAAGAATATCAATTTCTTGAATGAGGCTTCGTTAAAAAGTTATTAAAAAATTAAATTAAAATATTTCAAATCATTCTGAAAAAATTATTTTTGGTTGTGGGGATCAATTACAATCATTTTTTGTCTATAGACATACTTACGAAAACCTACGCACTTTCGAGAAAAAAATTCCTTACTGAAAATGTCTGCCCATACATCGATATGTTTCCCTGAAAATTTTCGGCGAAAAAAAAGATTTTCAAATCGTTCTGGAAAAATTATTTTCGGTTGCGGGGATCAATTATAATCATTTTTGGTGAATAGACACACCCTCAAAATCCTACGCATTTTCGAGAAAAAAATTCAATACGGGCGGAACTCCAAACATTAATAACTTTTTAACGAAGCTTCCATCAACAAATTGGTATTCTTGATTATCGTTTTATTTTGGCCTCTAGAATCGCTCATGTAAATTTTTCCCTGGGGTGGCCGCACACCCTGTATGTACGTGTCACATTACAATAAGAAACTAATATTAGGTGAAATGATTATACAAAATATTTTAGCTACGTATTTGATTTTGCATAGAAGCAAAGAATTACGTTTACGATTGATTCAATTTGACGAACAGAAAATGTTAAAATTGTTTAACGCGTCGAAGTTAAATTAGTCTAACGATATAATATAAAACGAAGTAGAATATTCTAATACTTTCGAAAGGTTCGAACGGTAATTCGGTAAGAACTATAAATCTGAACTCGACTGGTGGAATTAATTTTCACCGTGCAGCTCGCGCTACAGTAATCCCCTTTATCGGCTTTGTAGCCAATGGTTATCGGATTTGAAGTTTAAGATAATTAGGGCTGATTATCATTCCCCGCGGAAAGCCATGGTGACATGCTCTCGAAATCTCGTTGCTCCTCCATGGAGGCTCCGCCATGTAAATGCTGTTTAAACAGACTTTGTGCGTCGCCTGTGAAGCACCAAACTAGAATAATCTATAACGTCGTCAGTCTTAAACAATCTATTTTTATTCACCTCTCGACGCACACGTTCTCAGTTATCTTTCAGCTAGATCAAAATGGAAAATTATTGACATTGTAGAAGCCCACGATAATATTATTAAATCAAAATTAAACTCCACAGGCACGTACGAATTCTCTCATTTCCATTGGAATACACTGGGGTCCATTTTGACCCAAACCAGTATTTTATTATTTCAAGATTTCTATTTGTTCTACTATTATCAGCAGAGCTCAACGACCCCGAAGTAAGTAATTTTTCTGGGTCGAAATAGACCCGGAATGAACGTGGTCACGTTCGAAGCAACGAGACCCAACAATGCAGCAATTCGTTTCTTTGCCACGACCCTACTTTTCGTCGGGGCACCATCCCTCCAAGCCCCGAACAGACCGGAAAAAAAGCTTGAAAGCAAAAAACCCCAACGACGACGAAGATTAAGAGAGAGAGAGGAAGAAAGGGAACGCCTTGATAGATGATCTCTGTAATTATTTGTGGGTGTTCCCTTCGTCTCTGTTTTTTACCGCCGCGGTTCCGTTCGCCATCCCGTATATAGCCGCCCGGATCGAGCCATCGTCGTTCTCTTGACACCTCTTCGCGTCCATTTAGGAACGGGATCAAGTTCAATGTATACTCTCGAATCCGAGCAAGTTCCAATACCAAAGTTTCGCTTCGTCGAGCTCGAATACCATTCATTAGGAACCAACGTTTCGTTGTACTTACAAAGTATACTGATTCCTTCGAAATCATTGTGAGATTCTGAATCGCGAGTATTTATTCCGATGACTTCTGAATAAAATAAAACAAACTCGAACGATGAAAGGAAGGATTGATCGATGATCAGCGTTGTATAATTTGCTAATTCGACGAGTGTTTCTGTCTGTGAGGCGATCGATCCCATCGCTGACTGCGTTCCTGCGTTCCTTCCCGTACGAGGCCCACTTTTTCGCGCCATTTTCTTTTATCTCCCCTTTTCCTCTGTTACCTTTGCCGACAGTGTTCCCCGACACTGGTCAGGATAGATGAGCGACCGTCCTCCCCGTAACCATCGGCCCGTGTACTCTGATAAAGAACAATAGACGACTGCTCTTCCTCATCGTCACCGCGATAGCTAACCGATCGCGGGTCAGAAAACGTTACTTTTGTCACCTAAATGGAACTGATATCGCTCGATGGATCGTTTCGTCATTAAAAAGAGAACCGAACGACAATGATACTCCCAACCGCGATTTCTCCCCAGACATTGTTATTGATTGCCCTCGACTTTCATTCGGAGCAAACCTAACTTCCCCATTTTAAATTACACTTGACCATCGCCTATAAAACGGATATCAATATTTTTTACAGAGACGTTAATATCATATTTATCGAGGAACAGCGTAACAGAATTGAATCGAGCAAAACGTTAAAGTACAGTCCCGGAAATTCTAATACCAAAATTCACCTGCAATCGAATGGAATCGAATTATGCTCGAGTGTTTTCATCTGCTTCGATTTATTACCTCTCGAAGCCGGGGTCTCTGCTATTTTAACAACTTCACGGTTTCAATATGCATCCTCCGTTAAGTCATTTTCAGACGTTTCAGACCTCGAAGGTCTGCGTCGACACACGGCTCCGCACGCGCGTTTAATATCCTCATGACTCGAATAAATGCGGAAGCTCAAAGGAAATTCGTGAAATTTTTTTTTACAGCAAGCCAATCCAATTTCCAATACAGGAAACGGACATTGATGTTTCATTCGATAAAGTCGAATAAACTGCCAATCTCTAGGCAATTTCAATTTACATGGCGTCGCGAGAATACGCTTCGACGTGCCGCGGTGAAGAGATTGCGTTCTTTCGGAATAATTTCTCGTTGAATAATGAAGCAAGGGGATGATTAAAATTTTCAAAATCCTATAACATCGCGAGACAATCCTTTCCGCTGACGTAAATGCACGTTATCGATGCGAATGCTTTTTTTAACAGTGCAAACAGACACACGAATTCGTGCAAACAATCACGGAATGGTAATTTGCACTTTTTCCGGGCGATTATCAATATGCAAGTCCGGCGCAGCGCGAACGGGGGGGAATTCGAGATGGGAATGGTTCTCCTTTTCGTGAACTCTTTCGATGGTTCACCGGGGAAATCTACGAACTGGTTATTAAAATTCCATCCGGATCGTGATCACGCAACAAGGAAAATAATCTCGGGGAGACAGATTTCCAAGCACTCGTCTCGCCTACGGCCGTTCCCGTGCATCAGAATGTCGCCTTTCAAAGAGGCTGGTTTACGACCAGCCTGCTCCACCAGCCCTATATTTTTTATTATCTGTAAAAACATCATGCGCGCGCTGTCGCGGTCTCGAAAATGATGGCTTTCGCGAACTGGCACTAACGTTTCTCTGAATGCCCCGGCGAGGCTTGAATATTTCAGATTATGCAGTATATAAACTACCTTTCAACCAGAAAATATACGAAAAATATTATTTATTTTCAATCTGTAAAGAATGATTACGTGCTCGATTACCAGTGTAAGGAATTTTAAACACAAACGAGAAAGAGTTTACGTTAACAAATGTGTCGAAAATGTAGAATTAAATTTTGAGAATTTATCTTGCGTTCATGCTCAATGTATTTTCAACTTATCATTTCCGCCAATAATAATAAAAACACTCACCCTATGTTGTCCAGTAAGAATCATTTACGCTACATGAACTAACGTGTACGTACCTGTAACAAGATTAAAAGAATAATGATTAATATGGAATAAAGTATTAATACGTTTAGAGAAAGTGTTTTATTGAAAATATAGGGACCTGACTGTTCCCAATTACATACTGGAAAGAATAAATTGTTAAGCCTACAAAACTCTTTTACAAACGTTGTTGGAACAAGTAATCTCTGTCGCTGTACGCGTGAACGAGTAACTTTTAAAAACGCCCGGGAGAGGAGTCAAAAATAAACGAGAACACGTTGTGTGTACGCACGAATCGCGACGAAGTCAACAGTGCTCGCGGAATACTTTTTTCCAAAAATTTCGCGATCGATTGATTCCGCGGCGTGGAAAGCGTCGGGGGAAAGAAGGAAGCAGAACGAATCGAATCGTCGCGTGTCGTTCTAAAAATGTTGACAGAAATCGATTTAAAAAATATATTTTATTTCGCTCGGTAGAAGTTATCGCAAGTACTTGCCACATTGTTCCGCGTAGAACGGTTCAACAGTACAAACGGAGATATGAATTTTTCAGACGGCCGATCCCCGAGCACAGAGTGTGCTTCGTCGACCCTCACGTAGCAACGAAACATCGCCCGAAAATTCAAAAAAAAAAATTTTTTAAATATTGTATGCAGACAGTGTTGCTAGCTCGCGACGCGGAACCGTTTATTGCCAGCGTGGAAATCCGGTTTGAGGGCGTGAAATCAACACTTGACAAAAACTGCAGATTTTGGGAGAAATAAAAATGGAAACAAAAATGTTCCAACAAAAGTTGAATCTTTCCATCTACAAAATTGCCTGGTAATGTCATCGTTTCAAGCATTTTCTATAATTCGAAAAATCTACAATGTTAGAATTGCAAATACTAACTGGCGTATATGAGTATGATTTAATGTTTGCAGTTCATTTTAGGCCTCCTTTGGTGTATTTCTATCAATAATATGTGAGAACTATTTGAAATAGTGTTATATTTACCTTAGAAAAATTTGGTTTACGAGTAGAATGAATATTTTGTGAATATTTGTCGATGTATTTCTATCAATAATATGTAAGAATTATTTATAATCTTGTTATATTTATCTTAGAAAAATTTGGTTTACGAGCAGAATGAATATTTTGTGAATATTTATCGGTGTTTTTTTACTAATAATATGTAAGAATTATTTATAATCTTATTATATTTACTTTAGAAAAATTTGGTTTACGAGCAGAATGAATATTTTGTAAATAATTGTCACAATTTCCTGACAAAATTAAAATATCTCCTAAACTAATGATTTTTTAACATGAATAGGTTAATACTATTTTATATAGAAAATTAAAGTGCATCAACTGATGCAATTAAAAATATATCGTTCATAAAAATGTATCCCAGTTGACATCATTCAATTTTGCGTATTAATAACGATATAAATCCAGATGGCAGTATGTGGTGACCCACCCTGTGTATGTTCGAAGATAAAAATATTTTTTGCTACATTATTTATGATCATCGACAATAACTAAAATTAGTCTAGACTAAAAGTAAAATAATTATAGATGGCAGTATGTGGTGACTCAGCCAGTGTATCTTTTAAGATAAAAATATTTTTACTACATTATTTATGATCATCGACAATAACTAAAATTAGTCTAAACAAAAACTAAAATAATTCTAGATGACAGTATTGTGACCAGTGTATCTTCGAAGATAAAAATATTTTTTGTATACGTTATTTATGATCATCGACGAATACTGTATTGCTAATAAAGACACATCTGATCCTGTCAGATGTTGGACGTTGTATCGTACGTTGTCGGTATTTTAGGCGAAAGGTGCGAGAAAATGACAGCGTTGCAGGGTGGTTAGAGGACTCATTAGCCAAATGAAAGACCGATGACGTCGCGATACGACGCCGCGCGTACAGCAGGCATGTCATGATTCCTGGCGTAGCGGAATTGGTAATGCGGAAGGACAACGAAGACCATACGAATTTCCGCGGCTACGATACGGGTGCAGCTAAACGTGACCCAGTTCGACGATTTCACCCTTCTCCGATCTCTCTTTCTGCTCCGGTCCGATACGCGAAACATTAATGAGTCTAGGAAGTTGCGGTTGCAGCCAGATATTCGTAATACGGTATCGCGCGGGAGGGTTCTTGGGACGATGTAATTATCGTAACGCGTTTATTATCGCGCGAAGAATCGGCGTAGCTGACGCGATAGACCGATCGAGATCTTCCGTAAAACGTAATATCCGTGCTGTTGGCCAGATAACGGTGAGTGCTGGTAATGGATCGCGCGCGAGATGCATTAATAACTCGCGTTCGCGTATCACTGCGATCCGTTTGCTGGCCGTGTAATACCAATAACCTGGGCTTCTTAAAAACCGGCCGATCCGTTTCAGCCCTTTGCCGGTGGCGAACGTGGCAAGGACGCGTCAAAGGGAAAAGAGTCTCGCTTTAAAGACTTTCTCGAGACTCTCCTGATTACATAGAGAATTCCGCCCGTTGAATTGCCACAGTCGTAATTAGACGGGGGGAAAAGTTGCGTGTTTGAAGGGGCCGCGTTACCGAAACGTCGAAATCGCGATGAAAAGAACACGAGGGGGCAAGATCCCGTCGAGGGAGACGCGAAAATTGCTCGGAGTCGCGTGTAATTCCGCGAAACCTCTGAATGTCGCATGAAACGAGTTCTGTGTAAATATTAGACCGTTTCGAATTTAAAATGATAGACGAGAAACGGCTACGATGTTTCACGAGCGTTACACCCTTAATCCGTTATTGAATTACACGGCGAATAAATTGTGAAATTGCACATACTTTACCGCGCGCATAGTTGCCGCAAAGTAATTATTAACTCTTTCCGGATGGATGTAAATAAGTTAATTTCGCCCAGATTTAAATTCATGCCAGCAACGTATACTTTATAAAAATTGTTTGTAATGTAGCCGGAATGTTTTCGAATTATTTTCATCCCGAGATCGCAGGAATATTAAATTATTTCAACGCAACGTACATATTCTGTGACGTTGCTTTGTGAAATTCGAAAACGTACGAATTTAAGAACAGAGAATATTCTCTTAATTTCGTTAAAACTTTTGATCCCAAAGGAGACAGCGTTTCCGGAGTACTCGCGAAAGATTAAAAAATAAAAAGTGAACGCGATCTCGAACGTTCAACCGAAACAAAGAATAGATCGAACAAAATCGCGCCCTCTTGGGTCGCGTACGACCCAGATTTCCACGCTGTTTGCCCGATTAATTTTTCGACGAACTGTTTAACTTCGTAGATACGAAAAATATTTGTCGAGTTTGCGGTGCAGGATGTTTTAACTTTCAAACTTTTCCCTAACAATGTCAAGAAATGTTTTTTATTAATGATTTGACAAATCCAGTGTTGGGGTCGTTTCACTTTTGCCTGACATTTGTGAGCTTTTTGGAAATTATGATAGAAGATAATGGATGAGAATCCAAACTATTTTATACTAAGTAAAATTTGAGATGTTGAAACTGAAAGATTTTGTTTATTAACGTAGTGGAAATCTCCATAAATATTCCCTTCTTTACGAGACGGAATTCTATTTAGTCTAACTTTATACTTGCTTGCTTGGGAAACACTTTGACATTTAAACTTGTGAAACACTTTGACATTTACATACCACGTTGTACGAGTCCTGAACTCAGATATGCGTGCTAACTTCTCCCAACGATTGATCCCTAAACTGTATTGAAAAGCAACATAAAAGTAACCTAACCTTACATATCACAAATCCCTGTTATTAAAAATACATTCGATGAATTATAAAAGCTCTTCTTAAATAAGTTTTTTAATTCCGTACGAGTAACTCAATAAATATTTACGTTTGCGAACTTGTTAAAAATTCGAGCAGATGCATAACGAGTTTGTAAAAAACGTGAAAAAATATATAAATTGTTTAGTAATAACATTCGTGTTTGTAAAAAAGATATAAAATTGATATTGTTATTAAGGTCTTGGTTTATATGAAATTGCTGAATCATATAAAATCCGATAAAAATTTATTTATGGCGAATACTGGAATTGAATTAAGTACTTTAATTTTATTCGGTGAAACATGAAATGCTAACACATTCAGCATTCTCTGACCAGCCAGTTACAAAATACATGTCCACTCTGCATTCGACGACGAAGCCGAATAAATGTATTTTGTATTTGCATAGCAACCGAAAGCCGAAGCTGGACGAGTGTTCGAATAGTGGAAACGTTTAACTCTATAATTTAACCCCTCATCTTCCAGGATTCTTAGTTGTCGCAATAAATGACTTATTAGATCATTTCATTCGTTGGAAATGTAATGTTCGAATACTCATGTGTATACAGTGATCATAGTAATGATCATACAACTCCAAAGGAAGCGAACAAACACGTCGAACATGTAAAATACAATTTGTACGTAACAATGCTTCATTTTCGAGATAATCGAATTTAAAAATTTATCGTGCACGCACGCGATTGAATACGATTTTCCAGGTACGTCTCTTCATTACTCGACGTTTCTACTTGCGCGGATATCAAAGTCCTGTTCCATCGCGTACCCAATGAATTTTTAAAATCGATTTTCCCAAAAATCCAAGCCTCGTACAGACACACGTCAATCCATATTTTCGACTTACTTTCTCACACAGTTCAAATAATGCAAGGAAAACTAATATTGTTGGCACTTGTTTTAACCAAGAATTCATCGAGTTATAGAGTTAACAATTTTGGAAGCCCACAAACTAAATTAATTTTGCAACATTTACTTTTACACTCTTTTTGAACGTTACTAAATAATATTTTCTTGGATTAAAAATTTTTACGGAGCAGAAAATTAATTTAAAAATTTGGTATTATTTCTGTACGATCATTATGTTACTTCACTGAATATACATACATAATATCTCGCGTTTAGGTTGATCGTCGACTAACTTTTGGACGCGACTGTACGTTTAGCCCCGTGATCCAAAAAACTGAGGAACATCGTTCGACGCGTATCGTGGGAACGAAAATTCTTTTTCTACGTTTCGATAGAGAGATTAAGAGGTCCGCGGGGCCGCAGAAATTCGCCTAAACGGGCCGTGGAATTCGACGCGGCGTCGGAGGTCCTTGCAATTTGTCGCGACTACCGCATGCGGCACCCGGGTACAAAATTGCGCCCCCGGCACGTTATTATGAACTTTCGCGTGCCGCGAACAGTTGCTCGAAACAAATGCTGCCGGGTAAGGAGAAATTCGCTACGTATACACGAACGTGGTAGATTGCCATACATAACACGCGGCCCGACCGCGGAACGTGATCGTTCGACCGCACCGCAGAATTCCCGTCCGCGTTTATAACTCGGCGACCGCGGTTTCCACGGTATCTCCACCGAATATACGTCACCGCGATCGCCTAACAGACTTTCTTATCGAGGGACTTCGAACGGAATTAACCGTCAACAAAGAATTTCGATGTAACGAAGACGCGGCTGGAAGGCGGGAAATTTAAAAATTTTAGACAAGTGAGGAACAAATTCTGGATATACATCATCTAACAGACTCTCTCATGGAGGATTTAGAATTAAATTAATTAGTAGCAAAGATTGTGGATGTGATAAAGACGAAGCTGAAAGGAGGGAAATTTGAAAATTTTAATCAAGTGACGAACAAAAGTTAGACAAGTAGAGGAAATAGGTATGAATTAAGAATCAAAGTATCTTTATGGTGCATGGATTATTTAGCGAATAATTGAAATTAATACTCACATTTGTGTTGAAATAAGGTTTACTTAAACGTTGGTTGATCGTCGAGGGACAAAAATAAGTAGAAGTTGAAGATGTTATTACAATGCGAAAAATGTAAACAAGCACGAAGTACCATTTTCATTCTCACACAGTAGTCTCTGATGAACTATTTGGTTGATGTGTAAGCTTTGCATAAAGCAGATTATTTGTAAAGAAACAGTAGAATGTCGTTTTAAAATAAAATTAATCGATAGTAAAGATTGTAGATATGATAAAAACGAAGCTGGAAAGCGGGAGATTTAAAAATGTTTAAAATAGATTTTACAGATGAAGATGAACTCTTAAAAAACTAATAATTTAGCACTCGATGAGAACACGAGATTTATTGATATACAATAATCCTGAAATGTTCCCTTCAAATTAAAAACATGTTCAAATTTCTATCAAAACGAATCAAAACAAAGAAGATGCATTGAACTGATTTTAACTTTGACTCTAACTAGAGAAATTACTTTAATATTAATTTACCATGGATGTCTGATTATTGATGACTTTCAAATATAATTCTCCACGATTACGTCGCGAATGTAGCGTTCGAATTGAACATGGCAGAATTATGTTGTATATACAAAGTGTTTCTTACCAGGTCCTGACAAGCACGTACGTACGTGCAGACGCGATTGCACAGCTAGCCTGCAATCCGCAACATGTTACACGGCGTTGCAGTATGTAATATTAATTTCACGACACTTAATCAAATACCACAGACGCTCTGCATCCCCTAAAATTTCCGTTATTGCAGCCATGGGTAACGTGAATTCATAACGCGGCGACCGCTCTTCATGAAAATCCCTATGATGGACATTTTAATTTGGCACAAAACCACCGGGCCGTTCCCCCATATACCGCAGTCTATTACACATTGCGCCGGACACTGAATTTTCACAGAAAATCCTCAGGTACGCCGACAATTTCAGAAACTATTACCGGCGTTTCAGGAATGGCGCTGTAACAATGTATTTAACGAGTAAAAAATTCCGTTTTTCGCATACCCCGACTTAACTGCCACGCATTCCTCAACGATCCGTGTTGTGGCCCGTGCACAAGCATAAACAGCATTAAGTACTTCGTAACGTTCTCGTTGGACACCAGATTCGGACAAACTAAAGTAAAACTAACCGTTAAAGTGAAATAATTGTGCAAATTTTAAATGCATTTCGAACCCCGTTTCAAATCTTCAATAAATGTTAAAACACTAAAATTAGATGGTGTCAGGGAGTAATTGGACGAGAAACTCTCTTTTAATAATATATTTAAACGCTCATGGCGATTTATTCGTAAAATCAAGAATGGACAAATAATATGCATATCTCTTTCTAGTGTATGAATTATTTTTTCTTTACGAAACTATCCATTGTTTATATAATTAAGCTGCCTTTTTCTCAAGCATATAATTCCTTATTCTCATAAAAAAATAACCACGTGCTCAGAATGTAATCAATAATTTAATCTAAACAATTATTAAACAATTTTATCTCAGAGAAATTACTGTAGATGTACACAGGCTCACGAAAGTATTCGAACGATGATATATTTCTAATTAAAATTGACACAAACCGTGCAGTATAGTAAATATTTTGAAATTGTATATATCGCATGTGGGGAATATGTGAGAATAACATGTGAAAATTTCATTGAAATCAAATAACACATATGCGAATTAAAATGCTTTTATTAGATTTAATAGCATATCGTAGGTCACAAAAATGTTCGAACTGTATATTTAACATTAGTTAATAGCAACAATAGTCAATAGCAATTAAGTGGACTAATCAAGCGTTTAGTATGAAGCTGATCCAAAGGATGTTACTTACTTTCAATGCAATTTTTCCGTACTATTCTCACATATTCCCCACACACAATACGACAATTTCAAAATATTTGGAGTATCGTACGATTTATGTCAATTTCCATTAGGAACATGTCTCTGTATATTACATATGAAATAGTCAATCAGAGTTAGAACTGAGATATCCATATTTCGTAACACTGATAATACTCTCTTTGACGAATTCAGCCATTCACCAGGCGAAACATGTATCCGTGACGTCGACGCGTTATTTTTGCAGAAACCACGCTACGTAACATTACTTTCGGGCGATAATGTTTACCACTCGTAAACTAAACCGTACAAGGACGCGCAGAGCAGCCCGGGCTTAAAGGATTAACATTCGTCAAGTTTCGAAATATGCCAATATCGCTTCAAACGAGCGAGTAATCCGCGATGGCACTGAAATTGCCAGCGCGTGGACCAAAATGGCTTCGCGGTCCGATCGACGGACGGACGAGCGTATTAATTCGACAGGGTCCGTAAGCATTCCCCAGTGGCGAGTTACACGCCACGCTGAAGACGTTCCACCACCTCCGTCTGCGCCACGAATCTCTCTTTTCTCGTCCGTTCTGCCATTCTCCCTCGCCGCAAGACCAGACCGCTTCCCGAGGAACACCGTGTAATCGACTTACTGTCAATTGGACCGGAACTTAATTGGTCCTATTTCCGGGGGAACCGTCGCGTCCGATTTTATCTCGACGAGAATATTATTGTCCTCAAAACTCGATCTTGAATAACAAACCCTTGCACTTCCGTGTGACTCGACCCTGAACTTGAATTCGAATTAGGTGAAATTTAACTCTACAAACCTCTCTCTATAATTTTCTTACCCCAATCATATGAAATGGAAGCAGAGTTTAAAAGGTCGCGAGAGATTATTATCAATTACTGAATGAAATAAAACGAAGTCTCGTTTCAAAATAAATACCTAAAGTTGACAGAAAGCTCTGATTTGTCTAATAAAACGCAACGACGCAAACTCCAGCCGTCGGTTATAAACGAAGGAGATCCGTGGAGAAGTTTACTCTCGGTTCGATAATTCCGAGAATACTTAAAGGTCGCTGGGACGTCGTAAAAGAAATATAAAATTCTGTGTAAACCGGGAAAGATTCTATCGCGGCCGTTCGCGGGATTAGCGCGCGAAAAGGGAGTATCGTCGTCGGCGAAATTAACGTAAAAGAAAGACAACGAAGGGAAAACGTCGAAAGTTTCCCGGAGCTCCGAGCTGGAACGATGCACGTGACCGATATTATCGGGGAATTAAATTTTTCCGAGTAATTTAGCCCTGTTTCCAGAGTGGTTCACGCTACTTTCTTAATTACTTGGCGCGTTTTTCCGATCTGGCTGCAACGGACAGACCGCGAATAATCCAACAAAAATTTTAAGTGAATCGAAGAAAGTTCTGGGAAAGGAGAACGAGGAGGGCGGAAGGTTGGGTCGGCTGGGGAACTTGATGTAGCGCTTCCATCGATGAAACGAACGGTCGAACGATCAATTAAGCACGGACGATTTAATTGCAAGGCGCGTCTTAAAAATCTTGACCCGATCCGCTCGCCCCGTACACTTCGAAATACACGGTACGTTCGATTAATAACTGTATTCCTGCTGCCGATGCCCGCTGGCATCGGTTTCCCTCGATACTTTTATGCCTCGGCGGCTATTAAAATTTCAACGAGACTGGACGACCAGCACGAAATTTATCGACGTTTTAGTGGCGGTAGTTTGACGGACTTCATCATGGGAACACGTCGGGGCAAAGAGAAAATATTAAATTTTCTTTTAAATTCGCGAAACCACCACACGAACGCTCGAAATATCGCGGCAAGTTTATACGGCGATAGCTGTATTTTGAAGTTTATTATGGGCTACCAATTCGAAGATTGGATTGTACTTTTTTAAATATGAAGATAATGTAAACATCAAACTGAAAACAAAGTTTCGATTTTGTGGACGATTTCAGTGCTCCTGGCAGTCGAAGTGTTCGAAAATGACGATTTAGAAAACAAGTTTATGAACGATTATTAATACTGTTAATATTAATTTTGCCTTAAAAAAGGCAAATTTCAAGAATTTTTTGGGCATAACTATGATACTTTTTCTGATAAATGTTTAATGTTTTCGAAAGTACATTTCTCTAACTACTTTTTGTAAAAATTTTGTATAAAAATATTGATTATTATAGCCATGATAGGAACCTGCATGAGAGGCCTTGAAAAATTTGTTAGACACGGAGGGACGTGTAATTTTTCACTGCAAGTTGCGAAACAAGAAACCATGCAATTTTCTTAAACTATAAGACAGTAGTTTTAGTTACACGTACGGATTTTTAAAACTAATTATTTATTATAAAATGGTGGAACTTTGAAGGAAAAATCTCAAAAAACTGTGACAAAATTAATCAGAGTGATCTTCCTCCTCAATAATTTTTATATTATTTTATGTTAAATGAAATGAAATGTATTTATTATGAAAATTTCACTGCTGCATGACATTTTTAATTATATAATGTATGTAAATAATAGGAATAAGATTTGCTAACTTTAAAGCTGTATTATTAAGGAAGTAACAAAACGTAGCAGCTGATTTTCAGAGAAACCAGAGAAATGAACATAAACTACGTGGAATTTTTACTAATACTAACTGCATACTAAAATTGGTTCTTTTTGACTACCTGTATTTAAACATATAATAAATTTTGATCAATTGTTTTTGTTCTCAAATAAAGTATGTACCTTCATGTGCAAGATTCATACAGTACAAAATGAAATCATTGTAATAGTATTTATTTCCAAGAAGAATAGAAACGTCGAGTTTCTGAGTAAAACTTGACCTACTTAAACAATTTCTAGGAATAAATAATGGTTCAAATGAAGATCTTCAAGGATTTAGAAACTTAATGAAAAACGATTGGAGATGGTAAAAAATTGCACTTTTTCGCGTCTAAATCGCCGTTTTTGTACACTGTGACCTCAACTTTTATATCGAAAATTAATTTGTTTTTAAATTTAACTCGAGGGAAGTACTATTATATTGTCAATCGTAATCTCTGTTAAGCTTGATCGCATTGCAAACGAAAATAAGAAACACCAAAAATGAATGAAATGAAGACCAATATCCAACGTTTGTTTACTCCACAGATTCTAAAATCGCTCACAAATAAAAATACATACTTACTTCTACAAATTGCACGATTCTCGTCTAGTAGCTCAACTTTGAAACAACAAAGACTGATTTGTTAATAACGTTACGATGCATTCACCAGCCACCATCAGTCTATTATTTTTAATACGTTCCATGCGTCATCGAGAAGGAAAAATTGTGGAGTCGTTGAAAAAGAAATATACGATCACACGAGCCCTCCATCTTGGAATTGCTGGCTAACGTCGTGCGTTTTAAAGTTGCTGACTCGTTTGTATTTCGAGTACAGGAGATCTGCCGTCCCACGGGGTACGAACAGCGTCTAATAATTCGTAGCTGCTTCTCCGGACAAATCTTTCCGTCTCGACCAGCAACGTACGAGCCAATTTCGCGATTGGTCGTGACCGTAAAAATTCGCTCGCCAGAAACGGTAAACGTCGGCTCGAATTTTCGAAGTCGCCCGATTATTTGCGCAGCTGCTGCTATTTCGAAGGGATGTTTGTACGCGTTTGTTTGGCACGTAGCGGGCCGTGCGCGCGAATATCGCATTCAGGGACGAATAAGCACGAACCTTGCGATTCCAAAATTTCGCGCACGAATCCAATATTCCGATTTGCCGCGGGGGGCGGGGGTGGGGGGGCGTGTGAGTTATTTCGCGGGCGATATCAAGCGAGGTCGTTTCGTAATTGGGAAGTCAGGAGTAATGGTAACGACTGACGATTAATTTAATCCGTAGATTAAATTGACTTAGTGTAAAAACTTGATCCGATACCGCGCGAAAGAGATAACCGCGCCGGGTAACCGGCAGAAACTAATTCACGTTTTATTTATTTCGCTTGTTTCCGGAATTATTAGTAATCTGCGTGACAATGTGGTCCTAGCGTTGGACAATGCAGTCGATAATTTCACGATTACGCGGACCGAATTGGAAATAGTAGAGTTTAATCCGTGAATAATCTAATTGCTGGTGACGTTTATTAAACTAAATTTCATTCACAGAGCTCCGTCGAAAATTAATGTAGTAACGAGATGTACAAGATCGAAGACCGATCGGATGATGGGGCTCGAGTTGAAGAGATGTTATTCATGAATGATCTTCGTTTATCTAGGAATAATGAATGGATTCTAATTTATGAATGAAACATAAATGGAAGTTTCATTGAGGTTAACCAACTATTTCTTAATGACTATTTCAAGAGCATCAATTTCGTGAGACTCGTCTTCAAGATTAATCTTCTCTGAGGAAATCTGCGAGTCAGTGAATTGTTAGGATCGATCTATGGAGAAAATTAATAATCGATAAAGGAGAAATGGGAAATCGCTCAAAATACAATGTCCTTGTTCGATATCGTCCGGCCAGAAACGAAAATAATAGTTTCTCGATTTCTAGACCCGTCCTACTTACTCCTCGAAATGTAAAACGAAAGCAGTAATGTAGAGTAGATCATCTCGTATCTCGTCGACTATAAGCCCGGCGTATCGATCCGATCATAAAGCTCAGAAGCTCTTGCAAACATAGCTTTCAGGAACGAGAAAATACGGTAACAATTCCGAATATCGCGATACTTGTCGTTCCTCAAGTATATCATCATTTTCCAAACTCCCTTACGCGATGCATAGATCACTGTCGCGTTAAATATTGTAACGTGCGTCCCAGTTTTCTGAACCGAACGTATTTATCAAATTCGTAAATCCTTGTATAACTACTCGAATTGCTCGAATATTGAAACAGAAAGTTGACTGTCGTTCTGAATACAATAAAACAACTGAGTTGTGTGTGGAAGGAAAATTGTCGAAATTCAGGATCCATTTTCTTTCAAACTAAGGGATTTCGATACGACTTCGTTTGAGTGAATTAAGATTATTTGTAGACCTGAAAAAAAAATATTCTTTTTATAATTTTATAAGAAATCACGAATCTGGAATTTCAAACAGTAAATATAGAATGAAACGATAGAAAAATAGTGTTCGAAATTTACAGATAACCAGAACAAGGTTAGACTCGAGAAAAAATTTTATTTTAATAATTTTATAAGAATTCACGAATCCTATCGATATTTATTTTCCTTGACGTATCGTGGCTCTGTGCATATTTGGAATTTCAGACAGTAAATATAGCACGAAACGATGGAAAAATATTGTTCGAAATTTACAGGTGTCCCGAACAAGGTGTATAATGATGCAATTGCCGCAAAATATAAACCCCCTATTTCTGTTTCTTCTTTCAAACACGTGTGAACGACTGCAATCACCCTTCGAAACAAGCTTCCTCTAACAAGGTGAAACCGTGAAGTTATGATATTTCCTGGCAGATAGGATTTCACGAGGGAAAAGAGCAACACCTTCGCGCCGGGTACACACGTCGTGGGTCGATACATCGATTTCTCATGAAATCATAGGAAGCTTGAAAATATCTAGATCCCGGCACAGGCGCGCGTACACCGTGAGCACGACGAAAATTCGTACCAGCAAGCCATATTTCGACGATATTTCAAACCGACCGCGTATCGTATCATAGACCATATTTTCCCCGATTCGTCCCTTTGGAATCGACAAATAAAAGAGAATTGACGCGAAACGTTGGCTTCCTTCTGGAATCGAATCGTCTCCTACGCCTACTGCGTGGAAGGATACGTTGTACAAGTAAACGGAAAAGATAACGCTGCCACGCGATCGAAACCGTTATAACCGTGTCCCCGATATCGAAATTCATACGTACAGACCACGTTACTATCGGAATTTTATTGTCCAAGCATCTACGCGGAAGTCGTGGATAAAACAGTTTTCTAGAAAAGACCAAACCAGATCAAAAAGTAATTTCTAAGACTTAAATTGGACCACGTATTAAACTGATAATATTTTCTTAACGATTTCTAGAGTCGAGCCACGCGTGAACAGTAAATTTAATTAAATTCTAACTGGTAATTATTTGAAAATGTACTGACCTCGAGATTTGACCACTTCCTTGCAATGTTTCTCTGCGACGTATTGTGTGATTCACCAGGTTTGTATATTTCTTAACACTAGCACTACCGACGATTATAGTGTATTTATTTGTACCAAAGAAAACGATAGATACCCGAAGAAATGTATAATGCAATGGAAATATCTGTCTATTCATTCTAATACAGAAAATTACAGTAGATTTTCGAAAATTCAATCGGATAAATTTATAACAATTTTTATTAGAAATTACGAATGGGTCATTTTGACTTCTTTGGTAGTTCTAGTGTTCAGAAGGACCACGATATAAATTTTTAATACCTCATTTCAATATCTTGTACCGCGACTCGCTATAAGAATTAATAAAACAACTTTTCTATACGAATTGACAATGAGTTTGTATACTTTTTCGCGACCATATATCTTCTTTCGTTTAACGCTACATAACGCGTGTGTTTTGTCGTAGTACACGATTTCGTCCATCTTGAATTCCCACCGCAGGAGTAAACACGAGCGCGAGGTTCGAGCGTAATCACGACACTGACGAGCGAAAATTAAGAAACCAGGCGACCCCCACCACCGAAATATTGCCACGAACGAACGAAAAACGCGTACGGTAGTTGGAGAGCAGGTAAACGTTCTCCGAATTCGCTGAACGCGCTACCACGAATTTTCTGAAACCTTCTAGCGGTCGCGTAAACAACACCACGCCTAGCTTCTACTAGTTTTTGTCAACATTGAAAGTTCCCAGATTTCGTTGTCTCTAAGATATTCTTAACTTCAAAATAAAATCGTAATCGTTTCGTACAATTAAAACTGAAACGTTTGAAAGAAAATTTCATTTACGGATAAAATAATACCACAAAATGTTATTTGAAGTTTCGAAAAATTGTAGAATCCAGAATCGACAATCGTAACGTTGTGTTTAACAAGACGGGGCGAATTAATACGAACAGAGGGAAGTTTCTCTAAGAGTTAATACTGTTTAAGAATGAAACAATTGGGAGACGTACATTTTTCCGCGGGAAAGGTAGAGTTAATTCTACATTTTACGGGACGTGCAGAACGCCAGAGAGAAAACGCAAGACACACGTCGGAGATGGAACAATGTAATCCTATTTCGGGCTTCTTTCCCTCCACGTGGCAGGAGTTACTAATGAGAAGAACGGGGAAAAACCGCGGAGCGAGAATATGCAATTCCCTTCGTCATTGCCGCTTAATTGCCATGGTGCCTGCGAAGAGTGCAAGTGTCTTGAATTTTTATTCCCTGACGCGGCCTGACGCCTCGTACACGCGTTTCATCCAGTCGCAACATGGTGCTGGCTGAAGAAAACGATGCAAATTTCATCCCCGACTGTTGTAATTCTTAAACACTATTGTCATCAAGATCATCTTTGCAACGAGCATTCTGCGTGTCAGTACTCAGACGTTTTTAACTTGTTTCGTTTTTAATGATTGGAAATAAATCTGTCTTCTTTCAAAAAGATATGTTTCACTTTGTAAATATGCAGGCCAAGATCATTATATAGAATGCGATTTTTTCATTCCTATGGGGCAAACAGCTTTTCACTAAATTTATAGCAAATATATCCTGTACTATTCTGTAGATTAGAAGATTATTTTTATCGTGCGATTTCTTGCTGACGATGTGCCAAACGAAACGATTAAACTTTGACATATGAAATTTAAAACACGTTTAAGCTGGATACAGTAGGAGGCGTTAATTCGTCTTTTTGAGGGCCGAGTCGGGTGAATTTTATTCCCATATATCGAATAAAAATTGTAGATTAACCCCTTGAGGTACGATTTAACTTCAAATAATATGTCAAATTAATTCACTTTTGTTCAAATTTATTCATAAGAGGAATGACCAGAAAAAAGAACAGACTCAAACACATTCAAATATATTTTTTCAGTCGCTATAAAATGGAATAAAAATAAATATAAGCTTCTTTGATCAAAAATATCAGGACAAAAAAATGGTTCCTTCGATACCATTTAAATTATCCCATAAATATTTGCACCTGGTATACACGACATTCAAGCATCAATTACATAAAATATTTCACAAAAATTACATTTAACGAACGTGTTAAAAATTTATTCCGATTGGTTTGTCACAGTAAACATTCGACGTGAAATCGAGTTGTAAATTCGTGGGGCCTGGAACGGAGGAAAAAACGACTGACTTTGCGATCGCTGTTTAAATTAGAGAGGTCGGGCTGTCGTAAAAGGGGTACGTCGAATTACAGATGTAAAAGTGGAAGTAAGAGGCGAGCCGTGAAATTCTCCGATGGCGGATTTATGGGGGCATAAACCGCGTGTCCAAAGTCGATGCAGCTATGATTGTGAAAAATACGTGGACGAATTGGCCATTCATTACGATCGTTCCGTAACAGAATGTAAAGGGAGCGAAAGAGTAATTCCGTTTCTCTCGAGCAGACATCGAAAGGCCCCAGCTTCCAATTTATCCCGACGGTCGCGAAGCTACGCCACGTAGACGCGCGCAGTCATGCATAATGTATCCTAGGATACAAGTGCATGCAGTCTTATGGCGAAATGGGGTCGAATATATGCAACCTACTTGCCAAAATATTTGTACGTATTCACTTTTAAGATGACGCACGTACGGTACGCTCTGTTTGTTGTAGCTTGGTTCAGGCGGTTTTTTAAACAGTTCGCCAAAATTTAATCGCTGGTTTCTTTCTACCATTCAATATCATCGTAAAAGAATCATTATACACCCACTGAAATCTGTACCTCTTTATTTATTGAACTCAGTTTACTTTTGTATGTACTGATTCAAGTGGTTTTTTAAAGAGTTTGCCAAAATTTAATCGCTGGTTTCTTTCTACCATTCAATATCATCGTAAAAGAATCATTATACACCCACTGAAATCTGTACCTCTTTATTTATTGAACTCAGTTTACTTTTGTACGTACTGATTCAGGCGGTTTTTTAAAGAATTTGCCAAAATTTAATCGCTGGTTTCTTTCTACCATTCAATATCATCGTAAAAGAATCATGATACACCCTCTGAGATCTGTACCTCTTTGTTTATTGAATTCAGTTTACTTTTGTACGTACTGGTACCATGTTAAAAAACTAGAATCAATGACAATTTTAAAAACAATCCATAAAGAGTAATTTCATGAATTTTCAAAACGAGTAACGTTTACAAATATACTGACGAAATTAATAGGGGTGTACGTTCGCTGATCTTCCACTTTTACGGTAACGTATTTATCGGTGACAAGATGGAGGAGTTCTGGAAGCGTGTGAGATACAGTTACCATGGTTCGAGAAGTTCCTGAAAGCGGCGGGGATAACTTTGCGGCTACTGGACGAAGAGAAATAGTGACAACCTGACAAAGAGTACTGTAAATAACTTCGCGTTGAATTATCTCGAACATGTGTTACACAGGACGTTCGTAACTAAGTGTAAACTCCCCGCCTCTATTGGGTCACGTTAAGAATGTACGTTATTACGTGGTCAGAAGCGTAACTTATAAACAGACACATATATATGTATCTTTTAAAAGCTAATATGCTTCATGTTAAATAGCTTCATATATCAAATTGAATTTTTGTTCATCTCGTTAAGAATGTACGTTATTACGTGGTCAGAAGCGTATCTGATAAACAGAAACATATATATTTATCTTTTAGAAGCTAATTTGTTTCATGTTAAATAGCTTAAACAGAATAATTCGTCCCTGAAGAGATCAAGCAAAATAAAGTCCTACGTCTTTTAAAAAATAAATCGTCGTTGATTGTAGACCCTGTAAAATGCTTTGTAGAAAGCGAAATAAAATTTTAAATAATATTTAATCATAACTATGAACCTTGTAACGATATTTTCGATATTTAATTATATTTGTAGCAGATGCCTCCACATTATAATATTTAATAAAATCAAAAATTTTAATTGTAATTTGTCGTTCTGTCGTTGTATTTATGGGAAGAATAAGTTAAACTTTGTTGCAATTATTTGTAACCAAATGACTGTAGTCTACTCTAGTTCCTGTAGTTTGTCGATTAATGCAAGCCTCGTAAATTGCACTAAATACGGTAAAATAAACATTTCTGGTGCAGAAGGAAATGGCTACTGTTACGTTGAAAATGATCCATGGATTAACGCAAACAAGATCGTGCAACAACGCGAATGTAGTTCTGACTAAGACATTCAGATAATTCCATCCTGCGGTTTGTGGACGGCAGAGCGTGCTCGTGACGCTAATTATAACGAATGCCTTCGAGTGGGTCACGTTTACAGTGGAACTGATATCGCAATGCAAAACGTGTACGCATATAGTGTTATTAAACATTGTTTAGAGACAGTGCCTGGTCATACATTTCGCGGGTACGGTGTTATGATGTTGCATATCGACTAAGCCGCGATGATTTAATTGCGTTTGCCCCCGGAACGCGAAACTGCTGTTGACATAATTTTTGCGGCTCAGCCGCAACGGCGAAACGATGGTATGAATTCCCTCCCTTCGAATTATACGAACTAAAAAACATGTATCTCGTAATTATGTTCGAATCTAAAATAAAACTTATCTTCCAAAAATGACTTTGGAGAAACGATCCAAGAAAAATGTACTGCCTTTGCAAAAACATAATCACTTTCTTAAGTAAATTTGAAAAATGTTAATCACCTTGGCTCGAATTCACTTACGACGACTGTGTCTATCAGCTCAGAATTTACATTTACGGTCTGTAAATATTAACAAAATGCCTTTGTTCGAAGTAACAACGTCAAGTTCACTGAAAATATAATTAAAACCAAAAGAGGTACGCGAATGGTCTTCTTTGTTCTCGGAGAGCAGACAAAGTCAAAGGGAACGGACTTTTTCGAGTGTCTGAAATTAAATTGTTCGAATCCGCTCTTTCGCGAGGGGATAAAAAAAGACGTTTTTAATAAACTCCGTGCAATTTTTATTAGGTTCGTGTTAATTTTACGAATTTCCGTTTCACTCGTCTTCGTCGGGGAACGATAAGGAACCCGTGGACGAGCCTGTAGGTCTGAAGATAACGGATCAGGAGGTCGATAATTTATAGCTGCGAACGGGACTCGGTCGACGATGCATCGTATTCATACCGGCAGCAATACTCAGCAATGCAAATGGCCGTTACCGCCGGTGCGCCATCGATGCATCAGGACAGTGCAGTCGAACGAGAACGTATACCTGAGTCTGACAGCCAGAAACGCGGAGGCTGCGTCGCAACGTATCGCGGCGATTGTTTTGTGTCGTTTGACAGATGAACCGGTGTCCCCCAAAGAGTGGATTAAACGAAACTATCGCTAATAATCCTGAACACGGACGTCGACGTCCGACTATCATAAAGGAATAATCACGTGGTTAATTCAGTTTGTCGTCCCTTTGAGAATGATAGACCAGCATACACGCTGATACGCATCGATACAAATCGTACTCGTGCTCCCCCGAACGCAGAATCGGGAATTGCTCGGATTTTCTGCTGAAACTTTTGACGTTTCATTTGACTCGGACGCGAGCAAACTTTGTGAGAATTTAATATTCAAAATTAAATTTACCACTTATCGCTAACATTTTTATCGGGATATTTTCAGAGCGGATAGTTGAGTTCTCAATTTATCTTTTTACTTCAGCGAGACGACCGGGAACTAAAATTCAAATTTAAATATTAAATTTAATATCAATTCGTTTTCGCTGTTCATCGTCCATCGAATAGAAAATCCAACTCTTTCTGAACTTTTTGAACAATAATAGTTTTCTTACAAATTGGATAGGAAGAAAGCCTCGAACGCGAGTCTTGACCCCTTGAAAAATGGGAACACAGAGTGCATTGAATGGAGAATTAGAAAACTTGCAATGCTGTTCGATTCTAATATGTTCATTACTCAAGGATAATCCGCGTCCTCGTCTCTTCAATTAGATTGGCTACACGCGGTTAGATTACAGGTACAGGTACACGACTTCAATTACCAGAAATTCATCGATCAGGCGATTACTTCTCTAGGATAATATGCAAATCCAATTTGAGATTAAATTCAATTGGCGTGGTGTCTATCAATGGCCACGTTCTAATTCGTGCGATTCGTACGTCGAAGGGCGTTCGAGCATGCAGCCCTGCGTCAATTAAGAATCCCGAACGAACCGAAGAATCGTATTAACCGTGACCTTCGTATCCGAATTATTCCATTATACAACCAGATGTGATAGAAAAGGATAATGAGCGGGGAAATGGTTCGTGTCATGCTAACTGTGCCGGCCTTAACCTGTTTTTCAATCGATAAGCGACTGACACGTTCTAGTCACGTCTCTATCGAGTTTAACAGAGCTATTCTTCCGCTTCGCCAGAGCGATTCGTTTCTGCGGGGAAACTGTATAAACGTCTCTTTTAAGCGAGGCACGGATTTACTACTTGAACATTCAGCGCCAGGCGTTTACATAATAATATAAAATAAATGCATCGGAGTCTAGTTCATACGGTAATAAAATAATCTCTTAAATTCTCTTATTCTTTTAACGTTTCAATACTTTTTCAATTATGATGATAAGTAAGGACTCCTGGAGTCTATAGGGCCAACACAGGGTTAAAGTTAGTAAAATAATCACTGTGTCTCAAACTCAGTTTGCTATTTTAATTCCTTGTTTCAAACGTTCCAGACTCGTGATGCTTCCAGAATAAGTTATTCTTTCAAAGTTTCAGTACTTTTAAAATTATGACAATAAATAAAGCTGAAGTCTATAGGGTTAAAGTTAGTAAAATAATCGCTGTGTCTTAAACTCAGTTTGCTATTTTAATTCCTTGTTTCAAACGTTCCAAGCATGTGATGCTTTCAAAATAAGTTATTCTTCTAATGTTCGAGTACTTTTCGACCTATGACAATAAATAAGAACTGCTGGAGTCTATAAGGCCAACAAAGGGTTGAAGTTCATCCCTTCGATTTGGTGTTTCTTTCGTTCTCAGTGCGGAATTGTTCCCTTCCGCGACGTATATATAAAGTTCAGAGCGCGAAATACCTTAACGCGATCGTTCGTTTTTCCCAGGTTGTTATTTGCCTGCTGGTGGACGAACTCGATTATCTGTGCTTAGGTAGTCGTCGAGGGGGGACCTTTAAGGGGCATAAAATGGTATTACTTTCCGGAAAATCTGCGACGGGGCGAGCGAAACGATGCAGTAAGAGGGACAGCTTGGATGGAGGGAATCCAAGTGCGGGGTGAACGCGATAGGGGGACAGAAAAGGGTTAGGGGGGGATGGAAGTAATTTCCGGACTGAAAGGAGCCGACTTCACGGTAAAAACATAATCAGAGGGATGGTCCTAAGTTTCTTCGCGGCGACAAGGAGAGGCAAGATGAAAAACAAAGGAACGACGAAGACGATGGCTCCGTTGACGAAGAAACGCGCTGAGCGATGGGTACGGAGGGGACGGGAGGCGGAAGGGGGGCAGCTTATCGGCTCGAGAGTTTTATCGAAGCATGAGAAGATTTGCTCCGGTAGCCGGATTTACAGAATACGAAAAGTTTAAGTCTCCGCCGTCTTATGTTCTCGCTACCCTGAAACAGAATCGCGCCCCGGTGTCTGCCCGTCGAGTTGTAAAATCCCTTTTTACGCCCACGGTCGTTTTCGTTCGTTTAACTAAATTGGATTTCATTTACGGAGCCGGTCGAGCAAAAACTTACGTTCAATTCAGGCGTTGGGAAACGCTCGGATAATCGAGAGATAAATCTTGCTGGGGGGAATGTATATCGAGTCCAAACAATAACACGTCCCCGTTGGCTTCGACTTCGAGCAGAACGTCTCCGTGTCTACGGAGTCTCGATTCCCCGGGATCCTTCGAGGGAACGGTGTTTATTCTGAGGTAAAGTTCCTTTATACCGTCGCAAATCAAACAATTGTTCCCTCGTCAGCGCTAATACGAGCATAAAGGAGGAGACAGTGCGCGCGGAAGTAGGACGAGTCCTGCGTTCGCGTGGATTCCTTGATTGATGGGTAGCAATTTCGAGAATCATTAAGCACGTCGCGTCAGCAAATTGCCCGTGATTCTTGCACAATAACCGAGGCAGCGATAGAAACGCCGTGTGTCAGAAACTGTTTCCAGGAATCCTCCCCCGTGTCTTTTGAAAAATACAAGAGCTCCCGGGGAAAATCCTGCGGGGCTGCGGACGATTCTCGCGCGAGATAACGTCCCTCGTTTGTCCGCGACAAGCTTCTCGTAACGTCCTCCATACAGGAATGCTTTCACAGCAGCGTCTTTCACGTCGACGGCAACGTAACGGGACGGGAAGGCGGGTAGGGACACATCCTCGGACCTCCTTTACCGTTATCTCATTGTCTCCAGAACCCCGTAGACAAAGCGCGTCCGATTATTTTCGCGTTCTGTCAAGGCAGTTCGCCTTTTGTTCGCCTTGAATACCACCCTGAACTCGATTCATCCTTTCAACTTGGCTTGATGCGATGTCCTTGCCCGGAAGACGCGGCAAGAAGGTGTCACAGGTCATCGAGTGGATCCCCGTACGACAATGTTTAACGACGCGATGGGGAACATTTCTGATAAAAACAACGCGATTTATTCTGGAAATATTAGTAGAGAACGATTATAGTGAAACGATCTGTGCAAACTTGCCATAGCGTTTAAGAAAAGATCTGATTGGTCTGAGAAAATTTCGAGCAGGTTTGGTGTAAACTACGTTTTTTTTAAATTGGTGTAAAATTAAAAATTGAGTTTCTCTATAGTTGTCGTAGAGAGTTTATAGTCGTCTATGAGAGGAAAATGAGACGCCCTTTACGATGAAATTTGTTTCAATAGCGTGTTTACTTCCGGAGATATAACGCTTCGAAGCATTTATTTACTTTTCATTGATGACATCGTGAATATTATTAAATAAATAATTTATAATCCAGTCGAAACTACTTTGGGTATGTAGCGTCAAAGTAAATGTGAAAATAGACATAGAAGACAGCATAAATAATAATAGTTGATATGTTCATAGGATAGGGGATGAAATGCCCTTTAAAATGAGCGCTTGTACGAGTCGATAGCTTCATTAGTTCCGGAGATATAGCGATTTTAGTTTCGCGTCGATGCGGTGGCTAGTTTCGGAGATAGGGTTTGTTTACGTTTCGTTGTGCGCTCGCGAGTTCATTGATAACAGTGCGTAGTAAATTCTTGGAAATACTACGCCACAACTGGGTCACGACAGTCACGTACGCGAGGTAGGTCAGCACCACGCACGTGCGACAAGGAGGTCCGACGCGTCAGACGAAGACAGAGATAAAAAAATTACCATTTACATAAATTACGATATCTCCGAAACGGGAAGTCCGATCGACAAAAACCAAAAGCCATTTTAAAGAGGAAGCTTCACCGCTTCTAACAGTGGTTCAATAATTAATAAAACACTAGTAGTTTCGGAACAACACGCGTCTAAAGTTTTAGTATTTTTAATACGCGTTAATAGGCTCTCGTAAGACGGCGAGTGGAATTTTAAAAATTATGCTTGTCTTTACACCATGGTATCTCGAAAACGGGAAGTCCGATCGACAAAAACCAAAAGCCATTTTAAAGGGGAAGCTTCACCGCTTCTAACAGTGGTTTATTTATTGATTTAGTGCTAATAGTTTCGGAACTGTACGTGTGTAAAGTTTAACTATTTTTAATACGCGTTGTTAAACTGTTCTAAGACTTTCATCACTGTTATATATATTTTTGTTTAAAATTTAATACAAAAGTCCGGTTTTTTACGAAAAAAGTTAAATCGTTCAACCGGTCATTTGACTACTCGTGGTAGATTTAGTGTTAAATAAAGTCTATCTATTTTAATAATATAATTTCTCATTTTGATGAAAAGTGCAACATCAACTCGCTCTTGTTTATCAAAAATATATGTTTAAATTTTAAATAAATCGATTTTCTGATATTCTAAGTCGAAAAATGAAAAAAATTACGCTTTCATTTAAATGACAATATCTCCAAAAATAGAAGTCGGATCGACAGAAACCAAAAGCCATTTTAAAGGGGAGGCCTTACCCCTTCTAGGAATTATTCAATTATGAAGAAAACACGTGTGGCTTTCGAAGTATATATTGACAGAATTTTATAAATAATTCGACAGCCAAAGTACCAAACGAAACTTACATTTTGCTACAACACGAATACAGTTTAGAGCCAGCAAACCATGTTCTGGACTCCAACGTAAAATTACATGGACAGTATTTCCAGATGGAAGAGCGTCGCATGAAACCCCCATCGTCCTTTATCGTCAGACGCGTATGCACGCAGAACAATGCAGTGGTTACCAGAATACTGAGCAATGGAAGAGCAGAACCTTGGAATAGAAAGCGAGCTTAATACGTTTACCGGTATCTTCGCATCGGGGACAGAGCAAAACGCTGGACGTTCCACAATGAGCGTCCAGATCCACCGTTCCAATCCTCTTTCGAACGAATGAATCTCCGAGCATTTTGTGTATAAAACTGCTGACGCGAAGAGGATAGGGGAAGAAACGCCGGTCCGACGGACAATTATTAATTGAACCTCGCCGGGAGAAAATATCGTTTTGAAAAGAGAAAGGGGGCACTGAGGATGAATGCCCCGGAATCGATAAAGGGAGCATCGGTTCGCCGCTGATCAAAGGAATCGAAAGGTTCTCGTGATCGAAAGGATCCGTTCCCAAGGTCCGAACGAGCCAGTATCATTTTCACGAGCCCCGGCTCATCCTGCGCGAGGAATGTCAAAGCACGTGGGGAAGCCAACGAAAGAAGAAGGAAAAGCACAGGGAAGGGGAAGATCGAAAGCCCCAACGAAAACGGAAGATCGAACCCGTTGGATCACCGACGTATATTTCATCCTGATCGACCAACTTTTTACTTTTCTCTTTCTTTCCCATTCTGCGTACCCGCGCCATTTATCTCGAAAGTCCGCTTCTTGCGCCATTATACAAACGGAGCAACAAGTTATTTCAACATTTAACTTTGTGGAAAAAGACTGGTAGATATCAAACGAAACACACGTTGTTTCGAGCGGTGCCATGAAAAATGTGTTTTTAGAGGAGACATAGAGATTTTTACGTCTTAATTAATACTCAGTTTTTATGTGGAAAAAGACTATTAAGCGTTACTCTTTTATTTGGTGGGCTTGTTATACTACCCTAGTTTAATAAGAGAGATTCAAAATTAAATATATTGGGATATTATACAAACAAAGCTGCAAGTTATTTCAACATTTAACTTCGAGCAAAAAGACTGGTAGATATTAAACGAAATCCACGTATTGGTATTTTTAGAGACTCAATACTCAGTTTTTATATAGAAAAAGATTACTACGCGTTACTCTTTTATTTAGTGGTTATACTACCCTAGTTTAATGAGACAGCTACAAAACTGTGTACGTAACATCTGATAAATATTCGATTTTTCAATTTGCTGTGATCGCGAGGAAGGTGTTTCTTTTTTATGATTTAATGAGACACGGAGCAGAGGTGCTGCGTTTTTCTAAAAATAAGAAACAAATGGAACGTACGGATATCGACAATAGTCTTTTTAAACAAAGTAGATAGCATGTGTCCTAAGATCAAAGATACCGTACGAGAAATAGCCTGCTCCTTGAAGAGAAAGGGATTTGATACATTTGCCGTCCAGGATTTCAGAGAAGAAAGTTCTTCGAGTGCTATTCGCCCGTTCTTCCTCTTCGTTTCCTCGTGCTATTCTTCATCGAAATCTAGATCCTCGTGTCAGCGGAGGAAAGTCGAACACCGAGTTCTTGATCTCTTTACTTCCCAGTTCCTTTGTCGGAAAGATGAAGGGTCTCCTGCCACATAATTCTACGTATTCTCGTTCCTGGTCCGCGCTCGCGAAAATGAACATCGCGCGAACTTCAGCGAAAAAGTTATCAGATCGCCTAAATATACGATGCACGCAAATTGTATTATGAATTCGGTTTCGTCCTTTAGGAGCGACGATTAGCATGAAAGCTCTTGGGGGAGGATTCCGTTAAAACCTTAAAATTACGATTGGATATCTTCGAAGAGGTAAAAATAAGAATCATCTGCTCGACGTTGCAATATTTGAAATGCTTCATGACAGTAAACACCAGTCTCATGACCAATGAAGAAGAAACTATAATGTCCAGATTAAGAAGTGGCTATAATAACACATGACCACATCATGGACAAAAAAAATACATCAAACTACAACTCCTGTGGAAATACAGCACTAACAACAAACCACATTCTGTACGAATGCAGAGAATTCGATCAGCAAAGACAGGTTTATGGCATCAGGTTAAATAGGGCCCTAACATCCAAGGACCATATTAAGGATACTTAAATTTGTGGCACCAAATTTAACGATACAAATGTGAGAAGCAGCACCGTTAATCGTCGCTAATTCATTAAATTACTTAAAATATGTTTGATTTTATAAAAATGATAGATTTGATGAATTAATCTTAATCCATTCAATAATAAAATAGCTATCATATTATATTTATCATTTTTATAACATGTACTAATTATCATTAAACAGAAAATATAAATAATCATTCGCGAAAATGATCTATTATTAAATAAAAAGTTATTGTAATATATAATATAATTAAAAATTCTATTCAAATTAAAATTATTAAGAATGAATCTTTTAAAAATTAAAATTACAACTAATAAAACATAATAATCAAACAAAATATTACCCAATAAATTATATTCCACGATTAAATTTTAAGTTCTATAGTTTATTTAAAAAAATTAATTTTGTAAATTAAAAGTAATTGATACATTTAAAACAAAATTAATTGCCCAAAAAAAGGTATTTATCTTTAATTTCCAAAATGAATATTTTAAAAAAATAAACTATTTTTTGATCAAAGAAACCAAGAAGATGAAGAAGAAGGAAACGTGTGCTAGTAAAAAGAAATCGTGGAAATTTGTCGTGGCGTAAAAATGTATTTTGACTCGAAGTATGATCATTGTCCGCGAGACTCGAATCGACCGAATAACGCGCGACCGTAAAACAAAGCCGTGGAGAAATATTTGCATAGAGCAGTTCTCCCCGCGTAATAACGCCGGGCGTTAAAACGCTTCGGAACGTTTGCTTGAAATCTCGCGCGCCATTAGGGGTCGCATTCCACGGTCGCGCGCGTGGCAACGGGAACACGATCCGGCGTCGTTACTTCCGACGAGCGTCGACGCGCGTCGCGGCGCGTGGAACCGTACGTAGAAGGAGGATGCACGGAAACGTCGATAACATACGATAGCTCGAATTTTTGCTTCTCGAAATGGCTCTCGTAGTCGAGGGTCGGCGGGCGAAAGGAGGATATTCACGGTCGATCGAGCAAATGTAAACGCGAAGGGCCAGGAATATCGTATTCTCCTCGACGGGAGAGGATGAAAGAGAGAAAGTAGGGACGAGCGTAAGCAGAAACGGAAGAAAGAGAGACAGATATGCGCGTATATACGCCAGGGTTACGGACGGAGGCGGCGTTTCAAGACGCGAGGAGACGAGGTCGAAGCCAGTCGATAAGGTGGTTTGATAAAGCGAGGCGAAACGGTACGCTGATGAAAAAAAAAAAAATCCACCCCCCCCTGAAGGAAGTAAATCTATGAACCCACGGAGAACGAAAATAAAAAAATTTTACGTTATATCCGCGTCTGTTATTAATAGATAGTGTTTCGATAAGATATAGCTTTGCGTATCTGAAATCTTTATTTCGTTAAATGTTAAATTATTTTTATATTATTTAAATAGACACTCGGGGCTTTTCTGGATTCTACGTTACGAATAATGTCTTTGATGGACACTTATAGAGCACTTTTTACTTAATATTTCTGAAGAAAGAAGATCTATTTTGTTAGATCGTACAATCTCTGAGACTAATTGTGTCGACTGTTGGAACTAAATGTTCTCCAGATCCATATCGCTTCATTCTGACTAGAATAAATCCGTTATCGTGCGTCGGTACGAGCGTAAATAGAAACAAAAAAGAAGGATATGCTTCTGATAAATGAATAAAAAATAAACATCGTCGATTGTTGAAACAATCTTAGGGTCTTCTATAAGTTGCAATTTCGATAACTGTATAGTCGCTGTATATGCGTTTACGAACGAATAACCGCGAAAAGGAGTTTTTAACACACCAGATGATAAATAAATCACCGGATGACGTTCGTTTATCAGGCGAATTATTCATCGTGCTTTATCAGACGTGTCGTGACGGAATTTTTCACCCTTACCGACAGTTTTTATATTAGTGCATTGCTATCAGTTTCTCGAACTCGATTAAATTGATCTGGAGATATTAAAATAAATAAAAAGGAAGAAATTAAAATACTTAAGAAAGAAGGAAAACACATATATGTGTATGTGCAACAACAATAGTAGCATAATATCCTATTAGAAAACCAAGTTATGTGAATTTATCATAATCTATCTGTACGTGTACTGTTGTATAAACTAGGTCGTTTGGTTGTTGCGTATGTGTGTCTATATACACTAAACTTCAGAACCACTGGATTTAGATAAAACTTTGACTGCTACATAGATAGCTTATACTTCCAATTTGAACATAGTCGACGTAGCATTATTCTACCATAACCAGAGGCGAAGCAGTAAACGAAAATGCAAACGAAGTCTGTGGTTTTCCTTCTTATTTCAAACTATAAGAGCTGGACTAAAACAATGCATGGAAAGTTAAAGGAACTTTTTCTAAACAAAAGTCAGTCAACGGTGCATTTCTAAAATTAATACTTTACCTGCAATAATGTCCTTTTTATTTGTTATATAGAAATTTTTACAAAAATACTTTTATGAAAATTTTATTCAAATCCGTAGTTTTGAGGATAGCAATGAATTAACAACCAAAGAGACTAATTTAAATAATTCTACAAATATACAAAAATAGAAGACTATATTTGGACTAACAATTTGCAAAGAAAATAACGTTCACGTAGAAACGCAAAGCTAGTACGAAGTACAAGAGTAAAGAAACATGGTTTCGAAAAAATATGTAAAATCATGCATACTTGCATAATTTTATCTCCAAGAATATGCTTCCAAATTTTTACAAAAATGAAACAAAATAATCCAGGCGAGTAAAAATTATACAATTTTATAGTTAATACCAAAAGCAACTAGGTTACTTTGTAACGATAATATAATTTTTCTCCTCGCAAAATTGTCTCTCTTGAGAGGACCTAGAACCACTTTTGCTCCAAGGACTATAAACTTCACACTCGTTTCATGCCGAGTTGGGTAAACTTTATTCAAGAATAACGAATATGAATTCGTTTGTAAACTAATTTACATTTCACGCGTAAAATTTAAAATCAATGCAAAACAGTAGCTAGTCGCATAAGTTTTGCTTTCTAAAGTATAACATCCTTTCGTATTTCTGTTCGTTTATAGTCATTCTGCGCTCGTTACAAAATAACAGAGAAAACATAAAAGACCAACAACCGATAAAAACCTAACTTTGCATAAAAATCACACTGCGTTTACTCTTTGGTATTGTACATCTGTCATTCGTGACAGGTTCGTGATCGCGATGGCGCAATTATTGGAGCACCGCAGTTTCGAAAAAGGCATCGTTTTCAACTCCGAAACGCGTGGTTCGAGAAAACTGTTACCGCGTCGGAAAACAATGCACACGATGATGCAGTTGTCTCATTAAGAAATGCACCGTTCTGATTGGCTTGAGTGCTGGGAGACGAGAGCATGCAAAGCAGGATTTGTAGCTGGGACGATTCCGCATTGTTTGGTTGAGTGCGCCAGTACTGCAGCAGCACTCGAACGTATAGACACAATGCAACCACCTAACCGATAACTCGTTTGATACTTATCGTTATCGACAACCGGAGGCCTCCAATCATTCTAAAATAAGCTACGAAACGATTACGATTATATTACGCTGCATCGATGGAAAAATTAATTAACATACAGTTAAGCCCCAGTAATGCAGAATAATGCATAAAAATACTATAATAACGATTATATGAAAATGCATAAATTGATAGATGTAAGAAACTGTTTGTTTGATGTTGGTAATTTAAAATAAAATTATTTCAAAATATCGAAGCTCATATTTTTACTTTTGTCGCTTCAACGAAGATCGTTGCCTTTGAAAGATTCTAGATTTAATTTAACTCTTCGGTCGAGCTTATCGCGAACAGGCTACAACGAAGCGCCAGCGAAGATCGATGTCTCGTCCACCAATTTCGTGCAAACCTAAATGTTAAATGGCCACGTGGACGATAAAAAATTACGGCGATACAAGGCGCCATTAATTAAACAGAAAGCCTCGATACGTCCATCTTCCTTCATCGATTATCCGCCATCGACCCCGCGTCGAAACGGGCCAGGTTTAATCAAATTTTTACAGTAATCGGATCGACACGTGCACCGTTGGTGAAAATCAGTCAACGTTTCAAATCGATTGTTATTCGCCAGGGCCCTTGGTTCTTATTTCTTTTGCGGCTGACAATAGCAGATCCAGGGGAGTTCGAAAAAGAAAAGAGAAACGAGAATTCTCACCGTTGATTCAATATTAATTTAAAATAACGAGCATGTATTAATAAACAAGAAAAGTCTGCACGCGATATTTTTCATTTCGCGATAATGTGCATTTTTAAATATTTATTATCGTGCCGACTCTCTGGATAATTCCAATATGTCATTTAATCTAAATGGAACCGAAGACACAAGTTTTATCGTTATTTCCGATGAAATTTTCGACCATCTTTCACAGAAAACTCTCTTCGATTCCTCTTTGTTGGGAACGGCACTTGTGCGAACTCGCCTCTCGAGTTCGTTTCAGAGATGTTCGATGACGTTAAGGTCTGAGAATTGCGGCGACGAATGGAATTGGTTTGTTACATTGTATAACAATCACTCTATCACAAAACCAGAAGTGAATTTCAGGCGATTGTCTCCTTGAAAGTCGCGATCCGACGACAAACTCGAGCCCACAACATTAGCTGCAATTTTTATTTTCGATGGATCTACAACTTCAAAATATTCACAGATATTTGAATAGGTCGTTTGGTCGTGCTTGCACGGAACGAATATTTTCTGTACATCCTGTCAACTACATCCACATCGATTCCTTTTTTGTTGCAGAATAGTCTACGGTTTTTGTTTATTTTACTGTTTTGCTACAACTGTCGGGTGCGTGGAAGTAATAACTAGTAGACTTTTATTTCGTTTCGCTCCGTGTACAGTCAATGTTTATTCAAATCTGTTTCAAAAACGGAACAAAAATTGTCCGTTTCCTTCTGTTTTCACAGATGGTTATCGTTTCCACCAACTGCTTCCGATGGTCTCGACTAAACAAATTTTATGTTTCTGCAACGTTATATTCAGAATACACGTATCGTGGACGTTGACAATATTTAAGAAATTCCTTTCTGCTTTTGTCAGATTCTAAATAAAAAATGACGATGCTCTCAATCTTTCACGTGTTAAAAATTTAACAAATTAAAACACAATAAAAACAAATAACGTGTCAGACATGTTACAATTCACGATGTCCAGTTTCATAATTATGAGGCTATCCACTGGTCATCAAGTCTTATATATTAAAATCAACACATTTTTCTTCATTCTCTTTTGTGACCATTGTATGATCAAAATTTAAACAAAATTGAATAGTACATGTTTGCAAAATTATTGGGAATTAAATCGTACGAGGTTAATTTTAACTATAGAATAATATTACAGTATCATCAACTCTGATGGATTTTATGGATTTTACTAATAATATTGCAGTATCATCAACGATTTCTCTGACGGATTTTACAGTGTTTGAATAAATATTACAAAAAGCCTACACAAGCATCCCCAAGTGGCGCCACTTACGACCTCCTGATCCATAGATCACGAACATTATTTCCCCTGGCGATACCACCTCCATCGAAACGACCAAAACAAGTATCCCGAGGGCTCTTCTCGATCCAAGAAAACTCGATCGTCATGATTTTCTGTCCGAATGGAATCTATAGAAATACGTACGTATTGTTCGCATAATTCTCGGTCAAGGATGAGGCCGGGTCGAGGGCTCTCGCCATTTTTGAAGAGCGAAACGAGGCCCTCGCCTCTTCCGGAATCGTCGCGTGTCGATAATTCATCCGCGTTGTCTCGTCTGGGTGGTTCGTACGAGAGGATCGGGGGCTTGTCGATCCACGGTGGAAACGTATTGATTCGGAAAAATGTTGCTCGCAGGGGGGGAGGAAACGTAACACGCGGATGTCCGGTTGTAAGCTCCAAGTGTCCAGCCGGGCGGCAGACGTTTATCGTCACGCGTGATCGTCCACGTTCTGAACGCGCGTGTCGCTACGAGGGAGGAAACGATCGAGTTCAACCCGGTTTTTCTTCGTCGGTAGGGGAGAGAGAGAGAAAAAAGCTCAAGGTCACAGTGGCGCGATAGACCCTCGGTGGACAAAGCATACCTGTGCCTCGTACCGACAGGTAACCCTCCCCCCACCCTCACCGCCGCCTCAAACCACCGTTCGTGCCTTTGCCACACCCTCCCCTGCCGCCATATTGATCGGTCTGCCCCCTCCACCTACGCCCCGCGACGCCAGCGTCGTTTTGCAGCCGGTACGGCGACGTTGCCGCGTCTTTTCGCGACTCCTTTCTCCCCGACGCCTTTGAGCGACTGAAAGTTTTTCATCCCCGCTGCCCTCGCGGATAAATCGCACGCGTCGCTTGGGAATTTATTGTTCGTTCAACCCCCTTGTATCTTCTCAGCGATTTATTCATTAAACGGGGACCTCGTACGGCCACCTTTCCACGAGCGTCGAAGTTCGACGGTCACATTTTTTACCCCTTTGGTTATTAATAAACACGAAGGGAATCTGTCGAAAATTTGACCCACTTTCGAAATTCGGCTTGAACACGAGTTGTCAAATTTTACGAAGCACCGTTCATCAAAAATCGATCGTTCGCGGTTGAATATTTTAAACAGTTACGTTAGTTTACAATTTTATAATTTTTTAACTCTCCGTATTCCTGGGGGCAAAATTAAGCCTCTAAATAGAAAAATGGGGCCCCCGCGTGTACACAAATTTCAAAAGCTGGAAATTAACTGCCCGTCTTTTTCCACCCCCCGGGGTGACCTAAAAACCTTTGGTTAGGAGTTTCGACTGTTCGAAGCGAGAAAATTTGATACGCTCTAAACTAATACAAGTTCCGCAATAACGTTGCCAGCTTTTTGGTCTCGCGTCAACTAAAAATACTGTCGCTAACTGTACTTTCTATTAATCGTGAAATTAGCACACGGGGTGAATTTCTTTTGGCGTAGGGGGGTGTGTTTCACGTGTGGCGGAGACATTACAGGCGAAAGGGTAGAAAGCGTTAGCACGAATTTCAGTAATGGTTGAGCGCGTTTGTTCGAGAATGCCAAGGTCAAAGTTCAAACAGCATGATTTATGCGACCTTGGCTCGGTTAAACTTTGCTTTATAATTAATCACCTTTAGTCCGTTTCCGCGTATTCCTGCTTCGAAATGCGAAACGCTCATTTTTCTTCCCCTTCAATTTGCAGGTCTATTAAACGCCCTTTATTATTATTCGTTCCCTTCTTCCTCGAGTTCTTTTTTTTACGAGACGGTTCTAACGTCTTCTTGGACGCTGCGTTTAGCAATTTATAACCCTTCTCCCTTCGCTGAAAATTCCTGGCAGTTGTCCGTTGTAAAAATCAAGTCCCGTGAAATTTAAAGAATCCTCGTTCTTGGACACCAACCCCTCCGTTCTTATAATCTTTTTTCTTATCAGCCACGCTGCGTACCACCCTTTTCTAACCTTTTCGTCCCCCTTCTTATATGATTTTAAAGAGAACTTTTACTTAATCAAATTAAAATGTATATTCTCGCATAAGCGCTTTACCAACTTTCTAAAGCTTACAACAGTCGTCTGCAGCTTTAATGCCAGATATTAAACTTTTCACTTTACGAGAGCCTAACGTGTATTAAAATTTTCAGCCCCTTTAATTAATCATTTTCTTTGCCCCATAGCCCCTGCACGAAGCGTCTAACTTTTCCAAACATTTTCACGGAATTTGGTAATTCTTTAATCGCTTTATTAATTCGATGTGCCTCGGGGCGATTAAATCGTTTGATATACATCGTGACGAACGTATTAGTATTTTATCAGGAATCGTTAGAGAAATTTCTTCAAACATGTCTCAATAAACCCCTATTAAATAATAACTGTTTGTATAAAATTATGAAATTACATAGTACAGAAAAATGTTGTATCTATCTGAAAGCAATACTTGACAGTTACATTTTTTAATAATAATTGAGCACAATTGGAGTAACCTCAATATTAATTCTTTCAACGTTCACGTCTTTATCATGGCAGATATATGCTAAGAAAAATTGTCAAATCACATTTAGAAAGAGGCAATCATGATAACATTAACATGGAAATAATCGTTAGTATTGACCAGACGACTGAAAATAGAACTCGTTACCTAATCGGAAAGAGTACGATACGAAGGTAAAATAAGAAATACCGGTCTATCGAAGCATCCGTTGTAGGAAATATATTTTATGGTCCCGAGTTTCCAGTTCCAAAGAAAAGTGTAACTTAAATCGCGCACAGGATTCGCTGAATTCCCGCGAATACGACTCAGACGCAATGTAGGCAAAGTAACGAGAAACTTTTACGACATCCGAGCGTAGAATGCGACCAGCGAACGAGACAACTCGGATGGAGCATAGCCAATGGGCCTCGCTTTTCGTGATTTTATGAAAAATACAAGGGGGTCGCTTTAAAACACTCCCGTTGCAAACGTCATCCTCGGGATATATCACGCCAGACGCTGGCTTTGCGAAGGACTTATTACTCGCTTCGACCTCTTTTTCGTGCACGCAAAACACCCGGTGACTCGAGTGCGAATAAAAATTGAAATTCCACACCGTCCGGACACACGGTTGAATCTTCAACAATATTAGAATATCACAACGACAAATACGGCGCAACATAGTTTGTACACGGCGATATTCCACGGTAGATATTTCAATTTCAGTACGGCGCGATATATCAACATTATTTTATTTTTATTTCAATTCTCACTACCTTCCCTTTCGTATCATATTTTATTTGCCTCGAGAAGAATTCCCGAACGAAAAGAGTAAAATTCACAAATGTGAGTTTTATGTTCAAGACTCTGTGTCCAAGAAATAATTATTATACGGTACTTCCAAATTTATCCCTCCACGAACTCATTATTTAAATATAATTTGAGATGGTAATTATAAATGTACTTGTATTTAGATATTATATCTGAACATTGATACGATATTTGGCGTATATTTTCGGATTAACCGACCATTCGTCTTTCTGGTCAGAGATCCGATCCCGTAGGGACAGATTAAGAGAAAGTCTACTGTACACAGTGTGTAAGCACATACCTCTAGGATTATTGTATGTATTAAACTGTACGGGTTAGTAATTCATTTCATGCAGTAGGTTACACAAATTCCATAGGGACCAATCATAAATCAGTCTATTACTCGATCAGTCGTGCTGGCGCCAACTTTTTAAACAACACGTGGTTTCTAAGCCATTGTGTGGATTTTATTATTAAAAACAGAATATCGATGTACTATGTTGAAAGAGTGAGTACGAGAAAGGTTGAAAGTGAATTTCTTGACGAGATTCTAAATTTTGGGCTCAAAATATTTTAATTTTCTACTATATATTCGACTGCTAATTAAATTTTTCACGGTTTCTCGTGCAGTGATCTTCGAGTTTATTTTAGAAGTATCTCATTGGAAGACAAAGTGCTATGTTTCTTCGGTTAAGCAAACCTCCAGGTTATTTCTCGTCCTCGTTCTATGTTATTAACGTTCGATGCGATCAATTCTACTTCGATTCCTGCCGGATGTAACGGGTCGATGCATCCTGTGCTTGCATAATCTCTGTTCACGACTGTGAATCTACATATGTACGAGGAAGAAGCTGTACAGGAACGTACAGCTTCAGTGCATCGCACCGAGTCAATTAATCGATGTAGTTAGATTGTCGATGGTACACGGACGACAATTTAGCGACACAGGGAAACACGAGCAGCCGTAAACACCAGAAGTTTGCTACGATATATCTGCGACAACAGGAAACTTTAATAGCTTACGATAAGACGTCGTCTATTTGGTTAACCAACGAAACGCGTACAAACTTTGGACGATAAAAACAACTTGATACGATTTACGCTATAAGAAATTATTTAAATTGCATACTTGTGCTTGTCGACAGGAAACAAAACTATGTTTATTATACTGAATACTCTCCCACCCTTGGAAAACATTTTAATACAAGATTCTAGAGGCCAAAATAAGACGAAAATCAAGGATACTAATTTGTTGATTGAGGCTTCGTTAAAAAGTTATAGAAACATTTCCGGTCATATAGTATATTTTCGGTAAAGAATTTTTTTCTCAAAAGTGCGTAGGATTTCGAGTGTATGTCTATTCACCAAAAATGATTGTAATCGACCCCTGCAATCAAAAATAATTTTTTTAGAACGATTTGAAAAATTTTTTTTTCGTCGAAAAATTTGTCCGCCTTCTTGAATTTTTTTCTCGAAAGTACGAAGGATTTCAGAGGTATGTGTATTCACCAAAAATGATTGTAATGGACCCCCGCAACCGAAAATAATTTTTCCGTGAATGATTTGGAATTTTTTAATTTAACTTTTTAATGAAGCCTCAGTCAAGAAATTGATATTCTTGATTTTCGTCTTATTTTGGCCTCTAGAATCTTCCATTAAAATTTTCCCCAGGGCTGATCGAACACCCTGTATGCTTAGTTTTAATTTTGACACTAATGGTAACTTCTATTGAGAAACAGATATTACATAATGGTAAGAATGTTTGTCAATTAACGACGTAAGCTGTATAAGGGAATACTGACGTTTGCAAAGATTCCAGAAAACAGGAAACGCGAAAGCGTGCTTAATTCTTCAGAATAGATTGCTAATGACGTGTACGAAGCGCCGTGGAAACGTAATCATAAATTTAGGGCCGCTGTAAAATACAAGATATCGAGAAGCTGTGAAGTTTGTTAGACGAAAAATTCGGGAAGGAAAGGCTTTTTAATTAAATACTGCGCTGTAATACTGGAAAATAAATGGCTAATGATGTGGGTCGGGCAAAGTGGGTCACTGGTAAATGAAGATATAAATCATGTCCCGTATACGGATTAAACAGAAGCAGGTGGAAAAATGCACCTCTAAACTTTCCCTGCTCGCAATTAATCACGCGTATACGACAACGAACTCGCGTCGCGTCAAAAAGAAGCTACAGTTATTATACTGTGAATGACACCGCCGAGTTTATGACCTAACAATCTCTGCGTAACGTAACTGTGGAATATCGAAACGTTCCTTTGTAATTGCAATTATAAATCTGACGAAAAACGAACTTGTATAATAATAATATAATGTGTCTGAATTATACTTAAAGGTTTCGACGAACTTTGCTACGTTTTAAAAGCATTAAACGAAATTTAAATTCTTTCTATGTGAATTTTTTGTCAAGCAAATTTATTTCGAATAATTTAATAATAATTTAATTTTTCGTATAAATAATTGAAGATACTGGACCTTAAATTCTGAGGAGTTTTAATAATTTTATTTCGTTACATATATTACGTAGGAGGCCAAACATTTTTACCAATTATTCGTGGATCGATATTGTATGTTTTCGATCAATTTTAATGTACGTTTCTAAAATTATTAAATGTTACCATGCATGCTCGTACAAAAATGAATCAAAAACGTGGAATAAAATTATTTTGTAGCAATTTGAACAATTCGGGGAGCATTTCTACTCGAGTTTACGATCGTCAATATTAATAACAGTACGATATTATCTGTTTTAACTAGTTCTAAACGAACCTAACTTGGTTTTCAAAATCGACTTTCTCGAAAACGAAGCCCTTGTATGAACATATTTTGTTGCATATTTTCGACGTAGCTTTCGATAAAAAGTTTGTTGTACACCATACAGCACAGCAAGGAATTGAATATTGTAATATATAAAATTTTCTCCTTTAAATACAAAATAGTCTCATACTCTCTTGTTCCTCAAGTCTTTCTCTTCGATAAAATTGTTCTCGCGACCAAAAGAGAACAAAACACAATTTTAAATAAATTCACAAAATCGAATACGATTGTAGATTAAATAGCTAATGAAAATGTAAAGCGATCGTCGAAGCTTAAATAAATCGAATCTAAAAAATCGTGTCAGCATTATCGACAATAATTTCGATAAAGTTATCGGGGTAAACAGTAGCGATTCGCTTGGATCGAAAGAAACCTAATATTTTCTCGCTTTTCTCGGCAAAGTCCACACACACACACACACATAGTCCGGATGCTGAATTATTTGGCGCGTCAGTTTGCATTATGTACGGTTCCGGGGTAGCGCCGAAATTATTCGCTGACCTCAAAAGCGGCCAGAGGGAAAAGAAACGCTTCTTTTCACGCGCAATTCCCACGTTACATCGTCTTACTGAAATTTCCGGGCCACGAAGCTTTTTACGCGAAAACCCGGGGCGACCTTTTGAGCGACGGTCACGCGGCGTACAGACACCGCCGAACGGATATAAGGAAGCACCGGATGTGTCCTTTGAAAAATCGTCCGCGCAGGTCTCGCTCCGCGTTCGTTCCCCGAGTAATTCCTCTGACGAATGTACTACCGCGGCTTCAACAATGGCCGCCCCCCCTCGAAGAGGTACGGGGACAGTTACGTGTACGCTCCTCTAAAACTTAAATCACTGGCTCTGCCTGCAATTCCCGCTGAACGTTTCGTTTCCTTTTTCTTTTACGTAATTATTACGGCTGCACGAGAAACTTGATGCACGACGAGCTACCACCCCTCCCTGGGATAAAACCAGCGAATATTCTGGTTCCGTCGGGGTGAAAAATGTGTATTTTACTAACCAGGCGTCGGTGTTCAGCGGATCTTTTGGCCAACGTCGGTGGGCTCTTTGTTTCCTATCGTTTCGTTCTTCGTTGTTTAAATTCACATTTTTTCCTTCCTGCTAAATTTCTTCCCTTATAAACCATGATATACAAGTACTACATACACACATAGTGTTTGTATATCATGGTTTCTATATACGATTAAAGAGAAAAGTAAGTGGACGGACGATGAAAAGGAATATCAATGAATTACTGTCGCATCATAATTATAGATTTAAGCTTCATTTAACATTTATCTTTATAGTATATAGATTTGTTGGTTGTTACTTTCTTTTCAGAGGTGCGAATTGTTGGTTATAAATACAATGTATAATGAATACTGCTCTGTATTTAGATGTTGTCTGTACAAAGGTAAGGATTCGACTGACTCATGCGGTGTGTGATGACCTGCCACGGTATACTAATTATGTAGAAAGAATTGGTGCTTCCTTTCCCCAATAAGATTGCTTAAACAGCATTTAAAATAAGTATCAACAATCTCTAAAATGGAATTTTGTAATAATTTAAAGTCAGCATTTCTTGTAAAGAGTATGTCGCGATGACTAGCGGCCCTAATTGCGACAAAGGAGGGCAATACTAAATATTAATTAGTAGTTTTTGATACTACACACTTCTGTCTCTCTGTAATTGTTTTTTGTTTAAATCTAGTTTGGGTATACACCGATCGTTAATATTTATTTTAATCGTTAATCAAAGAATCTATACAGTTTCGGCCACCCCTGAGAAAAATTTTAATGGTAGATTCTAAAGGCCAAAATAAGACGAAAATTAAGATTATCAATTTCTTGATTGAGGCTTCGTTAAAAAGTTATTAAAAAGTTAAATTAAAAAATCTCAAATCATTCTGAAAAAATTATTTTTAGTTGCAGGGGTCAATTATAAGCATTTTTGGTGAATGGATATACCCCCGAAATCCTATGGACTTTCGAGAAAAAAATTCATTACTGAAAATATGTCTGACCATACGTGTATCTATTCTCCTTAAATTTTTCGGCAAAAGAAAAATTTCGAATCGTTCTGGAAAAATTATGTTCGGTTGCAGGGGTCAATTAGAATCATTTTTGGTGAATAGAAATACCCCCGAAATCCTACGCATTTTCGAGACAAAAATTCAGTACTGGCAGAACTTTAAACGTTAATAAGTTTTTAACGAAGCCTCGATCAAAAAATTGGTATTCTTGAGTTTCGTCTTATTTTGGTCTCTAGAATCTCCCATTAAAATTGTTCCCAGGGTTAATTACAATGCTATACTGATTTTTTAATATCCTTTATCATGTCCACTTACTTTCGTCCCCGACTGTACAAGGAAAGAATCGTTTCATGCCACGTTAAGGGTGTGAAATAATTTTACACGACACACGGAAGTAGCTAATGCTCGCGTCTACACTGTAAACGTTCCTTACATTCCATAAATCGGTTATTTACGCGCGGCTGAAAGAACGTTAGCTGGTCTAGTTCGAATCGCGGGGCAAAGCAGAATTGAACGTTCCTGGCGCGCCAAGAAAAGGGCATCTTGGAAGGAAACGACATAGCGATCGTTCCTGCGGACGAACGTTTCTCGACGTCAAAAGGTTTTTCCCTTCCGCGACCCTGTCACGCAGTTCTCCCGTCACGAACGACGCCGCGCAAAAAAGGAATGGCATTAAAAACGTCGCCGACGGGTCGAAAGAAAGGGACGGAAGAAAAGAATATTTCGTTTCTTCCCCGTCCCGGGAAACATCGCGAGTGGATGGCACTCGATTCGTTTTTCCTCGAACCTTAAGCGAGATCGAAGACGGAGATCGCCTGATTAAATTGTTCGGTTCCTTTCTTAGCTGCTGGGGGAAAAGGAGTTCCTTTGTTTTCGACCTCCGCCACCCTATCGACTTAAACTCTTTCTCCTATTCCTTTTTATCTTCCCCCGGCCTCCCCTCGCCCCGCTGTTCCCCTTTCTTGCTCGTGGGTGCTCCCTTCCCTCGACTTTATGGCCGCAAAACGCGGTTTCGGTTTTCAACTTCGGACAGCGTCGTTTGTTTCGCGTCACGAGCCATCGTGCATCGTCGAACGCTTTATTTGTTCCGCCTTGTATTAAAACTTTTGGCGCGACGGAAAAACGGTGGTATATTTTTTTTAAAAAACCAAACGATCATCGTAAAATTCTCTTTATCCTGGATAGAATATTATTTAGAGAAACATTTGAAACGCAAGAAAAACGATCGGTCATCGAGATCCACTCGCGTTCTAATTTCGAGTTCGAAAGGATTAATTTCCGTAATTGACTACGGCGTAATTTCTCATTCGAGACACCGCCTCGTTATGAACGAGGGTATCAAGTTCTATTCGTAACAAAGATATAATTCTTCGTCTTGGTAAGAATAATCCTTTGCCTCACCTTGAAAAGAACCCCGCTGATGAAAGGAAACGCCTCAAAGGGGAAAGGGCCTTTCAGCCGGGTCTCGGATAATTATACAAATTACCATTACCGTAATAGCGTTTTTCTTATCTACGAAACGACCGAGTAATAAATTAGATACCCCCGTTCCGCGAAGATCGACGCGAAAATTATATTCGCGGCCGAGCCCGGGGCCGCTTTAATTCGCCAACCCTTTCGCCGGACAGTTCGGATTTTTTACGCGACGCCAGTCGGTAAATTTGTAATTTATATACGGCGACGTTGCGCGCAGAAATTTGTAATTCATGGGCGGAAATACCACGAGGTGAGCGTAGTCAATTACCCAGGACCCGGTGTACCCTTACCTTTACCGGTGACCTTTAGGTACCTGAAACACTTGCCGCATCGATCGCGGTATCCTTCGACCGTGCAAATAAAACGAGTTTGTTCGAGCAAGATAATAATCAAGTGTGTCAGAGTGCAGCACGTTGGTTCGTCGAAACAATTACTTCCACGCGATTCACGGTAAATAATTAACGATGCATTTCGTGGCTGTCCACCGTTTTCTTATTCTTTGACCGCCAGCAAAGAGCAATATTTCCTTCCTCGTTCGATTTTCAAAACATCGAGAAATGCATCCGACATTATCATTCAAAATTTTTTATATAATACAAAATATGTAAAGAAAATGTTATAGTGTATAGTACTTCGAGTAACAGTTTATTTTGACCTCAAAGATATCCCTCGTATACTTTATAATGGACGAACATTTTACGTATTCAATTACTGAGAAATGCATCCAACATTATTATTCAAAATTTTTTATGTAATTCAAAATTATTTACAAGAAAATTATTTTGCCTCTAAATGTTACAGTGTATAGTACTTGAAGTAACTAACAGTTTATTTTGACCTCAAAGATATCCCTCGTATACTTTATAATGGACGAACATTTTACGTATTCGATTACTGAGAAATGCATCCATCATTATCTAAATTTTGTATGTAACATAAAATATGTAAAGAAAATTATTTTGCCTCTGAATGTTACAGTGTATAGTATTTCGAGTAACAGTTTATTTTAACCTCAAAGATATCCGTCTTTGGACGAACGGTTTCTGCAGCCTCGGTTATAATGTATAAATAATAGCTAGCTAGTAACGAAGTAAGAATAATTGCTATTTAATATTGAATTGCTAATGAATATCCTTGGCTGAAAGACACTTTAACCGTAAAGTATTGTATTATTTTAAATATGTATGAATAAGTAATCGAGGACTCTCATTACCAGGAGCAGACCGTCTGATCAATAAGCGACTTTTCTACTTAGAAACGAGTGTCACGACACGAACGCGTTTCGCTGAATCTTTAATCGGACTTCTAGTGAAAGATTCGTGTTGAAGACGGTGTCCCGGATCGTCGTATGGCGTACGAGCCTTCGTTTTCGAGAAAGTCTAGTTTGAACACACGTTTCGATGCTCAAATAGAATAAATAATAGCGAAAATAAATGAAATATTCGTGGAAAGTTGTACAAATTTTAAGCGTTTTTCGAGCAATTTTTATTCGAATCCCAGATGTCCGCTGGAAGTTTGAGCACTATTTCTCAAACTGTAATTATCTCATCGCGTACCGGCGGATTTGTTATCGCGTTGAAGTTTCGCCGAGGCAATTTCTAAAAACGACAGACGATGAAAACAATTTCCCGGCCACGGCAAATCCCAGCAGTTGTCACCTTTAGAACTGTCCTCAACAATTTCCAAGGAGAAAGCCAACAAATACACGGAAGAACCACGAAACAATTCCATTTCGTTGCGACCGCGAATAGTGCAAAGGCTACTATTGCTTATCTCTGTTCCTCGGCAGAAACGACGTGGCCGGGCAAAAACATTTTCTATGGAAGGGAATCGATATTTTTGGTATCTCGGTTTCCCTTGATGTTTCTGCTTTTACGCTCCTCTACTCGGCTATTCCGGGTCTCGATATCAGGTTTCAGTTACACTCTAAGCATCCGCGGTACGCGACTGGCATTACGTCTCGGGTTTTATTAAAATTGTAGACCGTTATATACAGAAAAACGCAACACGGAACACCTTCTGCCGATCGGGTTTCTATCCACACTGTTTCGCGATTAAATTCCTCAAATCTCTACTATTTTTATATTTCATTTCCTCTTTCAAGAGTAAATTCATGAAAGGGTCAATTTTAATAACGTATGGTGGTTTTTCTCTTAGTGTATTCTAAGACCGCTGCTGATGATTCGACTCGATTGTTCGAAATCCAGAATAGTAGCTGAGACTAAATCAAGCCTTGCACCACCAAAATGGAATGGAATTTATTATTATATTTGATCAGAGACACGGTTTTGCTTTCAGAGTGAACACTCTGGGGCGATAGTGACGCGTTTGGTTAATTATGATGCTTCTATCACACGCTGTAATTTTTTATTTATTCGTTGAAGGAGCAATCTTTTCTGATATTTTCGATTCGCTGGTGAATGTAAACAAGATATAGTCGAGCCAACGTTATTGCAAATTGTCACCTTTTAAAAAGAAAGTAATAAATAGTGTTGAGGACAATTTCGTTGCTAGAGTCAGGTGCAAAAATATTTTTATTAACAGAATTAATGATATGGGAGCTTCGTAGAGGGTTGTCTCGGCCCTTAAATATAATAATTCATATCTTACTGTAATTCTTATATTTTTGTATAGTGAGTGTATTTTATAGTTTTTTGAGAATTAAAATTTCCCAGAAATGCACAGTTACATTCGCGGTTTAGTTATTGTCATGCAAGATTAAATACAAATATCATCGTATATATAATTTACAGTTTTTAAAAAAGAGGAAGAAAATGATAAATATTATCAAGAACGATTTGGTATTCAAAGCCAGATGCAAAAATGTTTTCATTGATAGAATTAATGAAAGTTTTGTAGAGGGTTGTTTCAACCCCTAAATATACTAATTATAAATAACCTCACTATAAGCATTTCTTATAATTTTGCATATCAAGTGCATTCTATAGCTTTTTAAGAATTTAAATTTCTCATAAATGCATAGTTACATCCGTGGTCTAGTTGTCATCCAAGATTAAATATAAGTATCATCGTATATAATTTAGAGTTTTAAAAAAAGAGAAAGAAAATGATAAATGGTGTCGGGGACGATTCGGTTTCCAGAGTGACGCGGAAAGATTGTTGTTTGAAAGGGGGAATTACTATGCAAGGCTGAAGTCAAAGACGGCAACGCGAAACGAGAGAAATCGAGCACAAAGCAAGACGAGAAAAAGAGAATAGGAACCGATGAAAGTGCTTCCACGTATAAAAGCAGTCGATAGCACTCGGTTCGCATGACCTTTACCTTTGCCGCGTATCCGGTGCTATCGAGCCTGTTTCTCCGCCATCGCTCCCAACGGTCCGTGTCTCTGTCTCTGTCTCGAGGGATCGTTGGGCTGGTTCGTTTGCGCGATGTAAATGTAGGTTAGAACCTTAAAATCGACCCATATTCCGCGGCAACCTTCGGGCTGGCCCGAGTCTCCTTTGTGGAGAAAAGCGACGAGAAATAGGGGTTTGGGGTAGCTGAATACACGCGTGGAAGGTCAGACGGAACCGGCGAAAGGAGAGGGGTAGTTACAGAAATACGTGCGGCCGCGTTCCATCGTTTTTCTGGCCGAATGCACAAAATGCTAAAGCACGCGGGGATAGAAAGGCCTCTCGTGACATGCCGGGGCGACTGGTGATTAAAGCAGGCCACCGTGTATATCATTTTCAGGGTACACGGGCCGCGTAATGTCGATTCTTTCGAAAACTGGGACAGCTGTGCCTGGCGGTGCTCCGCGTTGCATCCAACAGACGACGATGGTCAATCGTATGAGAGGATTCAAACTCGTTATAAACAATTTTTTTTTAAGCAATGTCCAATTATATAACCTTATATTAATATTCACGAGACAAGCAATGCCCAATATTCGAAAAATTTTCTTTATTTCTGAAGAAGAATCCCCGAAAGTAGCAACGCGTCGATCACACCGCGTTTCCTTTAGAAATTTAACTGGAAACAGGGAAGCTTTATCGAGCGTCAACTATGTTGAAATATTCAACACGCGTTTTGATATTGTATTATACAATAAACGACGATTTTATATTCCAGATGCAATTTGCATTTCAAGCGTTTTGTTTGTTCCAAACGTTCACCGTCGATATCCCGTTGTTTCGTCGCGAGCTAAATGGAGAGGTTTTTATTACCGTTCGATTAAAATGCGATTCGAGCGAATCTTATCAGCCCCGTGTGTCGTCCCGGAATCCTTGGAAATCGAAAAAATATGAATAACGAAATTCCCTTTGATGGCTGCCTGCGAGTACCATAGAAAAGAATTTTTAGGATTTAATCGAACCGCCATTATTCGAGACGATCGAGTACACAGGATCGTTAAACGAATCCGTCGACGTTTTACGCGGCGAACGCGACGCGCCAAAAAATCCGACGCGTCCTCGGAAGCGCAGTTTCATCTCGCGAGAAGGAAAAAGCGTTGCTCGATTCCCGACACAATGCCGCATCAACGAATCTGCCGCAAAATAGCACCCACTTTTCGGAACAGAGTGTAAGTCTGATTGCGATCGACGCGAGCGTCGAATCGAACCACCCGACGCTTCGAATTTTTCAATAAAATTGCGGATATGAGTGCGGAAAAACCTGAATGCCTCGTCAAACTCTGAATAATTTCTTCTCTGTAAATCAATGTACCGAACACAAAGCTTTCTGTACGCGATCGTTCGAGCCTATTGTTTCCCGCGGTCGGGTTACATATTTGCATGAAGATAATTTTAAATAAAATTCCACCCCTCGACGTACCATTTAATTTCAAATAATTTTCCAAACGTGTGCTGTTCAATTTTGTTTAAATTCGTTCGTACAAGAAATGGCCACTAGAAGGAATAAATTTGTTTTACGAATAGCTTCGTGAATGTAAAAATGTGTTGATTTTAATAGATAAGACTTGATGTCATCAAGAACTTCGAGTCAGACTCGTCATTGGGTTAATACGAAGAATATATTTGTTTTTGGAGATTTAATGTTTAATGAAATTTATTTCTTATGTGTCTTTAAAAAAGTACATTCTAGAACTTCTGTTAGATGTAACCAAATAATAAATGCTTCGTCTAACAAATTATTTCGCATGAAATGGTGGGTTCTGTTTCGGAGTACTGTGACTTTGTGGTATTTCTTTGCGACTGGCGTGTATAAATCAAACTGCTAAGTAATACAGGACATTAAACCATGGAACCGTCCTAGGGATGACATTGGGGGTCGAGAAGGATCGTTAGATGTAACCGCAGCAGCACGAGGGACAACCGATCCTGTAGGAATCCCGGGATAACCACCGGCTTTCCAACTATGCCGATTAGTTTCTCGTGGACACAGTCTGGGGTATCGATCGTTGAACTGTGATGACCACTCGTGGCTGCAGTTTCTTAGTGAACTAGCTAACTGTGCAAATAGAATATTTCGAATCACTGCATTGGATACTCCGCCTCGATTCACAGTCGCGCGGTCAGCGCAAATAATCAATCGAGAAATCAAAAACTGGCAAACGAATTAATATAGATTTCGATTTAACAGGCGTATTATAAAGATGGTGAGAAATCTGGTATCCATTAATTTAATAACACTATCTACACAAGCTGAAGATTTGACTGAAAAGTTGACGTTTACAAGGAAGAAAAAAGAATTGTATATTTTTATATTTTGAATCGGGACACAAAAGACAGAGTGTATAATTAATTACAAGAACCCCTCCAAGGTTAACAAAAATTCTTAATCTAAAAGCTTCTATTAGAACAGGAATTTTATTTTCTTCGTTAAAAAATTATAGAAACATTTCTGGCCAGAAATTATATTTTCGGTAAAGAATTTTTTTCTCGAAAGAACGTAGGATTTCGGGGGTATGTGTATTCACGAAAAATGATTGTAATTGATCCCCGCAACCAAAAATAATTTTTTCAGAACGATTTGAAATTTTTTATTTTTGTCGAAAAATGACACACATTCTCGAATTTCTTTCTCGAAATTGGGTAGGATTTCGATGGTATGTCTAATGATAAAAAATGATTGTAATTGATCCCCGCAACCAAAAATAATTTTTTCAGAACGATTTGAAATTTTTTAATTTTGCCGAAAAATTTAAGGGGAACAGGTGTACGCCTGGCCAGACATCATATTTTCAGTAATGAATTTTTATCTTGAAAGTGCGTAGGATTTCGGGGGTATGTCTATTCACCAAAAATGATTGTAATTGACCCCCGCAACCAAAAATAATTTTTTCAGAATGATTGGAAACTTTTCAATTCCGCCGACAAAAGACCAATATTTTCCCAAGTAAATTATTTAAAATTCTAATTTAAAACCAGAAACAGAGACATTTCATGGTAAATACCTTTTAAATATTTAACAAAGAAGTAACAAGGAATTGTCTCGTTATATTACATTATTTCCAATCGACAGCTTCGAATGCAACTAATATAGAATATTACAAAACAATGAACCTCAACATTTCGCGTGCTTTCATCCCCGAAAATGCCTTTTGTTCGGAATTTTCCGAACCTTTACAAACGCTGAAGGGTGCACTAGTGCATCACGAGGGGCAAAAAGCCATTTCAATTTCTAACCCGGAGGGAAACCATTTTCTCGCGAAAACGGCCCCGAACAAAACCATGATGTAATGCTTGGAATATTTATACACGGCGTTTGTCGAAACACCTAAACAGCCCCTGTCGCGTAATCCTATCCGTCAGCTTATAATTCCGTGTCGTCGGCGATGCACCCACCCGGTATTGCTTTCACCGAAGCTATCCTTTAACAACACCCTCCCTGGCTTTTCCAGATTACCCTCCGTGCATGGATAGCTTCAAAGTGTACCACGTCCCTTCACCGTGATCCAACGGGTCGGCTTTGATACCCGCTGAGTGTGAACGCGACGATTAACCCCGCATCGCCCTCTTATCAACCAAACCCGTATCCATGCTTCTTCTACCTCGGCTCGTCCACCAGCAATCCCATTTGGTAACCGATTGTTCATTCTCTTTTCCTCCTTTCTCTTCCCTGTTTCACTCTACCCCGCAATTATTACCTTTATAATGCGGGAATATTCATAAATATCACCCGTTGCGTTCGACGTCAAAATTATATGATTCGCTTCGTCAATGTGAATATTATTTCCTGCCTCGTGCCACAGGAATTTCCTTTAACCCTACAATGTTACGCCTGTACGGTCTCTTTGTGGGTATTTCTATTTGAAATCCTTGTCTCTTGTAGGAGATTCTTACGATAAACATTGTTAAACATGGTCATGTTTCAGGATAATGTAATTTGTATAGTGTCTTCGCGAGAAGCTGGCAAACGAAAGGAATGTGGGTCTGATTGGCGCCTAGATCCCCACTCTATCGACCGTGTAACGAAAGTGGGGGATGGGCGGAGCAAGAGAAATGCCCTCCCACTAGTCAACTTCTCGCAGATTCACACTATGTAATTTTGTAAAGAAAAGAAAACATACTCAGAAATTAATTAAAACGGTCGTGTTTATCACTGATTTTTCGATGGGTTGAAATAAAGAGAATTAGTATCCTATTACAGTATCCATTATTACAATTATTGCCAGTATATCCGTTAAGGTCTCTCGAAATTAAGTCTGACCTGAATTCGCCTAACATCGGAGACTGTTCAAACGATTAATCGCGTCTAAAGCAGGATTCACTGGACGGGTCTTAAGGATAAGTTCCAATAGCAGACACGAAATGTATTATCGTTGCTTTCTGTCCCATAATATTATTCCCATAATGCGTTTTGGATATGCCATTTGCGACTCGTCGATAGGGATTGCCTAGCGAATCCTGTCTAATCAGACTAGTATGAAAATTTAGGTTAATTTAATTTTGAGAAAAAGGAGGAACTGCACAATGATATTATGGTAAAATGTAATAACCCTGTTGCTACACCGTGAAATCAGAACTCAGTTGTCTATGGTATTAAATCACCACATTTTTTTATATCTGTCTGGAATCGATTGTTTTCGCCTACAGTACACGGTATCGAAGATCGAAGGGCTTCGTGGCAGCCGGAAGGGTAACACACGGGTCTTGGCACAGTCGTCGTCTAGCCGTGTAATCATTTTTGGCAGTGTGGTGCATTGAACGTAAAAAGCAGCTGGAATTTCGCCAAAATTACACAGGCAACTGTATTACCTCACCTGTTACTGGCTTTGTCTACGATATAGAGCCAGAAGAAAAGGCACCGTTGTTCATCGTACTTTTGTGAACCAGAAATGAACTCAGCGTATAATTACGGGTAGACAAAAATTTTAATTCGAAGAAACAAAGAACCCCGTACAAGAAACGCGCGCAATACGCGTTAATTTATCCGTGGAAATTGGCCAAGCAAAAAATAACTTTTCCACCTTACTTGTCGAGCTCTTAATAGAGTTTAAAGAGGAATTTTTGTAGGGCAGTTCTACGCTTTAAAATTATATTTTGAAAAATAGATAAACTTCGATATAAACACAATTTTATAGCAGTGTTCAGTGTTCAATTAATCGACTCTCCGGTTTATCGATCTTTTGATGAACGTAAAGGCATGTAAAATTATTTTCTTCTTCCTCAAAGGATCCAAACTACAAATTTAAGAATTTCTTGACTCGTATGTATCAAAGGAAAGAGTGGAAAATTGTCAGTTGACGTTCCTAGTCGGATCGATGTACCCCCGTCCAAGTCGGTTAAGACAAAAGGATGAACGGGCATCGTCTCGGGAAAGGAATCCTCGACGGGATCTCTGACTCGGTTGGCAACCTCTTACGAAGCTCTAAGGACTACCAGAGTGACCCCAGGTGTGTATGTATGTACGTGGTAGTCGTTCTTTCCGGTAGTGGCGCATACTCGAAATGTTTGTGCTACGTGTTAAGAAACGGTCGAAAACCTTCCTCCATGGAATCGTGGCACTACACGTAACGAGGACACAGCTCGCTGAAGCATCCCCTTTCCTAGTTTCCTCTCGCACCCTCGTACAATCTAGGCAGCAACTTTACTTCTGTATTTCGAGGCACTCTCCGCCAATCCTGGCCGCCTGTGTCGAGCACTTGACACTTTCGTGCATTCTAAATAACTCTGGTCTAGGACACGCCGCTTTCTCGACTGCTCCACCGCCGCGATAATAAAATCTCTGCTGAAAACTATTAGAAATACGGCTCCAAGTCTTTAGAGGCTTCTACTGCCCACGAGGGAATATAAAAATGCAAACGTTCGAGAGACTTCTCGCGGTACGTTCGATCTATGCAGAAGAATTGATTTAATTATTGCAAATATCGATAAAGATTGATGTTTTATCCGTGGTTATTGGGAACGGTTGGACGAGAATTATTGTACTTTCCAATGAATTATTTACTCGAAGTCTCGGATTATGCACGAGCTTCAGCATGATGGAGCTCTACCACATTTTCCAATTAATGCGAGACAACGCTTAAAACAAACGCCGAGAGATGGATAGGACGCGGAGGTCCAATAAAGTGGCCTCCTCGCTCGCCTGACTTAAAAAACTTCGGTCTATTCATCGAAGATAAATAATGGACTCGTGGCAACGAGTGGGAAAAGGAACACTTGAAAATGCACGTCAATCTTGTGTCTTTTTAAATTCCATCATTTATTTAGAAGAATACCAGAAACGTCACTATCGTAAAAAGCATAGAAAAAGTATCGATAAAAGAAGACTAAATCCAAAAAGACCTGTGAATCAACGATGGATTGAAAATAATATTACGTATACACTTTTTCAACAGCAAAAAAAGCCTCTGGTCTCTTTCGTTTCGTATTCGTAACTTTGTAATTTCCTAATCGAGTCAGTGTTTCGAAAATAAAGAATTATAAATTGAAGACGTATGTATTTTGTAAAGACACATTTTTTCCTGAATTTGGTGAACGAAGCTCGTTCAATTTTCTTGTTTCTGGCGAACAATCACGCACTGGCTGCGGATATAAATAAACTGGTAACGTCGAGATTTTCCGGTGTTTCGAGTGTACTCCGATGCGAATACATATAATGTAGTAGGGCAGATCACTATTCCCCGTCGAGGTTGTCGACAGTTAGGGCAACACGTAGCTGCATAATCGTATGCAGATGCACGACTGGCCGTACACTCATCCGCCAAACTCCATTCGTACTCCACATGCAAATCGTACACTTGCAGCGGACCCGCCGGCAGTAGTTAATACTGTATGATCGAACGACTGGCCCGTTTCTCTATTGACGTACCAGTTATGACTCGTGCATTAATGTAAGCCGCCATTCGAATCTTGGCGATCGCTTCGTTGGAACGATCATCGAATATTTACGCGCTGGTGGGCACCGGTGACCGGCGAAATGCACTTCGACAAACACTATTTTATTAAGAGGAAAGTTGAAGAAATCGAGTTTGATTGGTGGAAATTAAAAAATCCTGTCATGGACTTTGCAGGAACGAATTTTCTTAAAAAACGGAAACTCTCGACGAAATAAAATTTCTCCGTTGATCGAACCTTTTCGTATGTTCCCTTTGTACGTTCATTGAAAGCAATTTAATCAATCATATTTATTGTGCACTGTATCTAGACCACGGGTCAAACCGATACTCTTGAGAAATGCAATGGGAGTCTGGCGATTAATCTTAACCTTCGACAACTTCTCTATTAGGATCAGAAGGTTCAGCAAATTAAAGACTTAACTAGGAATAGAGTCTAATCTCTCGGTTCTTAATGATATTAGGTGCATAAATGGTTCGTTATTAGACGTCGAAATCAACTTGAGAAGTACTCGTGATAAGTAAAAAACTTTGTCCTTTGTCATTGTAATAGTATCTCTAAGATTCAGAAACGATTAATGATAATAATCGAAGCTCATAGAAGTTGAATTTACAACAATGCTGCTGCAAAATGTACATTTGACAAGAGTATGAATCTACAAATGAACTTTTAAGAAATTATTTTACTATAAAAACCCATGAACCTTCAACAGTGAATTTCTGTTTTTCTTGTTCACTTAGCAAGTGTTGTTCCAAACATTTTCATACCTCAAAAACTAAACTATATAGTACATACTTTCGATAAAACTTTGAAGAATTAAAAGGTTGTATCCTTAAATTTCAACCACTTTCGTTATCCAATAATTATAAAATTCAATCATCAGTCGTAGAACAGACATTACGCAACTTGGTGGATCAGTTGTACGATAATTCGTCGTAAAACAGAACAAAGTTCGTCGATTATTCTCGTCGATTATGCCGCCCCACGGAAAAAATGTTTCAACGATGGTCACTCAACGACATTAACCACGAATATTCTATTCTGTCACGTAGCTATATTACGCACTGTTTTCGCGTTTCGCGGTACAGAATGTAAATATGAATGAGCACGAGAGTCGACGTTGTAGGAGGTTCTTCACTCTTTATGCAGATGCACGGTATGAAGTTTTAATTAAAGGAATTTATGGGCCGCGGCGCGACGTTTAACGATATCACGGAAGTTCCCTCTCGTTTGCCTTCCGTGCTTTGTTCCTCCTTTCCAGTCTCGCCTCCCTCGTGCAGCGTTTCTTTCGCTTTTAGTGTACACAATCGGGTAAATACACTTCCAGGATCGTGCACACCGTCCTAAACAGGACTCTTTCCCGCAGGACGACTCGAACGTGAGCGATTTTTTCGAAAACTGATTTAATTTTGTCCAATCAAACTGTAAATGTATGGTGAAATATACGTACCTAATATAGTGTACCTAACACATATTAATTTTTTTTTTGTTCTAATTGCACGAGTCAAATCGTCAACTGGACGGTCAATGGAGACTTGTCGAAACAAAATCGAAACACATCTACGACGTTTCTTTGTACCGTGTCCTCCCACACTTTCAGACTTTTCTTCCCGCCACGTGGCCACAGAGAGGGGTAGCGATTATTCACGCTCCATCCGCCTCAACCACAAAATCCTTCCTTTCTACATCAAAGTCTGTTTCACGCCCAGTTTCCTTCGCGTCTGCATCCGTTCCCCTCTCTTGTTGCGGCTCATAGACAGCTGTACACGCCCGCAAAATGACACATAAACGCCGGGTAGAACGCATGATACATTTGTACGGTACTAAGGGTGCCTACACGAATTGAATTTATACAGAAAAATCATTGCTTAGCTTCAGTCGCGATCTCGAGGAACGAGAAAAGAATTCGTGAATGGAGAGAAGTTGTAAACAATTAACAGCTTGCTCCAAAATAAGACACTTCCTTATCGTTTATATATTTCAGAAACAAGCGTTATTATTACCGTGAGTTCTCTCAACAAGCTAATTTTTTACCATAGAATTGTTAATTGTACCTCTATATTCGGTTCGCGAGTACTTTGAATTTTCGTTGGCTCTTTTACAAGGAATCTTTTAAAAACTCCGAAGTGTCAAGAAAGAGTAATAAATGCAGTTATTAACGTGCACCTTTCGCCCGAGTGCCCGGTAATGCGTTAAACATTATTACGTATGAAATTTAATTAAACAGCGGTATTCCACGAGAACGCAATTAATCACCGAAAGCTGACAGCCAGAAATTCGAGACACGGAAATTTTATGAATATGAATAATCGCGAGATGGAAATTAGTTTTTTCTGTTTGAGCTAGACGGCGATCGCGTGCCTGGCCACAGTATGGCAAACAGCAACACCCACCGCGAGACACACAATTACAACCGACGAACCGATGTACTTCGAGGCGCACCCGCGTCAAGCAACTGTCCGACGATTTTCATAGCTGTCTAATAAAACGGTGAAGAAGGCAACGATACGGACAACGATCTGAGAAAGGAGAAACAGGTACGCACAACACGACTCCGGGAAAATAAAAAGGCAAAGATTGAAACCACGAAGCGACGTAAAACGAAAATAACGATCTCAAGTGTTATTTTGTAGAATTAATATCGTCAACCTGATTTGAAAGAAGAAGTAATTAATAGCTTAATACTTCTGTATTAATAATAAGAGATTATTCGAATTAATTTCGAATTTTAAAGCATCAAATAAATTAATGTAATTAAAGCGAGCACAGAATTTATCTACCATCATCTCCCTGCAGATATCTCACTTACATTATCTTATTTTCTTTGTTTCCTTTTCCAAGTTCCAACGTCATCCATTTATAGAATTTAATTCTCCAACTCTTTTTCTCCCCCAAGGTTTAATTTAAGTAAGTACATTTAAATAATCCCAACGCTTCGACAAATTAGATTTTCATCAGCGTGCGGAAACTTTCGCGAAATTTTAGGACACGAGTAGTACGAAGGAACGCTAACTCGTGCAATGTCATGGAAAGTTTTAACGGATCAATATAAGCAAGACTCCCAGAAGCCCCCCCAAGAACAGAATGTCCTTTTCCCGTATATTTTGTCCTCTCTTTTTTTTACAGACTGTATTACGAGAGCAATCTAAGTTTAGAGACTTTCGAATTTCGTTCGAATTAGTATTGAAAATGAGCGAGGATTCATATAGAAGCTGAATTGGGAGGAACGACAAAGGTGCACGAAACGGGGGGGATGAGGCGGGGGCGCACAAAAGGACGTAGAAAAGGGCCGGGCACGAATACAACCAACTTCCGCGATTACTCCGAGAAACTTATTCCATAAAGATTCTTGTCAGAACTTCCTTATTGCCGGAGAAAAAGTCAAAACTGCGTGGGGGGGCCGGGGAAAGAAGAATTCTAGCGTGGGATGCGCGACGGCTAATATAGGCGAACAAGCTTTGATTCGACGGATACCAATATCCTCGGCAGTCTATGCATACGACAATATCGATATTGCATTCTGTCGACGATATATTTCGTCGATGTACGGATAATCTGAATGCCTTTCGTCGGCCAACCATAGACGACGGAAAACGTATTAACGTTATTACCTCGCCTTTCTTTCGCCGGTGCAACTTTGCTCGAATATTCCATGTATCGCCAACGAGTGTATTTAATTTTACAAAATTTTATTTTCCATCGATCGAGCGACAAAAAAATATTACAAAACTTTTCCTCTTTTCGTCCTCCTTTCTTAATTTCTTCCTCGTCGTCAAGAAACCGGAATTGCAATCGAACGTGCGATTCCAACCGCGTTCGACCGTGGCTTTCGCCACTTTAAAGTTGCAAATCCTTCGCGGACTTTCGCGGACCGAAGGAGAAATAGCGAGCCCGGGGGTCGAAGTTCGACTTTCGCGCAAGCTGGACGACGAGCGCGATAAAAAAGTACCGGGCCGGCGGTCTCGTTGGCGGATTGTCTGACGGGATATTGGAAATTGAAATTGCCGGGGCACGGAAATTGCGAGAGTTCGACGTAATGCCCGTACAAAAGGAAATCGACGAATTGAAAATTAATGTAAGGTAAATAATCGAAGTTCGACGTCATCCGCGATGGGAATTTCAAATTTTTTATTTCCAACCCCGTTTCCCTCTTACGTGAAAATTAATGAAAAAACGAAAACGCGAATTAACGGAACGATTTGAAAAATACACCCTCCGTTCCCCGACGGTGGAAATTATTCATCGGTCGGTGCGATTGAAGTTTCCAAAATGTATGCAATCGAGCTCAACAGCTGCGCGCTGACCTCAAGCTTCGCATCGCGGATCATCCGTAATGAGAGGAAGGAAATCGAAGGCGGAACACGGCAACCCTTTGTAAATTCGAAATGTGTCGTTCGACGGAACCGAAAAGTGCGCACAATAGGAAGCACCGCGTGTACGTTCGCGAACTTTCCCCGACGAGAGCGGAAAATGGAACGGAAAAATGCAATTAACAAGTTTCTCGATGAAGGGAAACTTCAAAATAGAACGACGACTGCCAAGGATATTTACGAAGGTAATTATTTCTATTAGACATCGATTGACAATTTCTATCATTTTGAAAAATTCGGTTTTACGTTTCCACATTTTAAATATATTTTGTCGTAATAATTTAGTTCACGAATATCTATGAATCCTTACGTATCTAAACGTGTATTCTTTTTAAATAACTTTAAGAAAAATAAAAGTTGAATCAAAAGTTTCCACATTTTAATAATATTTTGTCGCAATAATTTAGTTCACGAATATTTATGAATCCTCACGTATCTAAACATGTATTATTTTTGGGTAGATTGAGAGAGAAAAAATGTTCCTCGTAACTTTGAAAAGAATCTAATTAGAACTTCTTTGAAGGGGTTGTAAGTTGCGTACAATTCGTTTGACGGTTCCGTTGGAAAAATGTGAGAAATCTGGGGTATCCGAAGGCTTGAACATTCAATTTCGAGGGATGCAAGCGATACGATTAAGAGGTAATATAAATTCATTTTCGAGTTCGCTCCGGGGAGCTCAAATTGGAAAACATCAATATCCTCGAGTCCGTGGGGCTGTCCGTGGCACACGAGGCAAATGGAAATTTCCAGTTACGATTCCGGAATATAATGTAACGACAGCGTCGGAAGACTCGAACGGGCGGCTCTAGAATTATAGAATGATTTAATCCGGAAAGGTGGCGGTGCTAGCTGCGGAACCGGTGTGACCAATGGCGTTATTGGATCAGGGTGTTTAATTCAACTACCTATCTTCGCGCTCTGCAGCGATAACGATTTACGTGCAAGTGATAAATACGGAACTAGATCGGCGAAACGTTGTATTTAGAAACACAGGTAAGTAGTGGGAAATTTTGAAATTAATCTACCAGAGTGCATCTTCAATAATAGACCAATGGAAATAGCTGCGTTCCATTACTCCTATTATGCTAGCAGCAATTTCGGAATTATGCTATGAAATTCAGGTTAATCATAATTACCTCGTGGACCGTAAAACAATTCCTGACGACCACAGTTTGCCAAGCCTTGTTTCATAAATCCTATTTAATTTTATACTTCCAAATATTTGGAAACTTGATCAAAAACAGAAAATATCGTTTTACGAATGATTAGTAAAACTTACAAGAATTTACTCTATATTTAATTTTACGCAAAGAATGATCTGCATAATGAGTTCATCTTTGTTCGTTTGTAATCGAAGAAAATTGAATTATAGAAGAACGTCAGCGAAACGGAATCTGGTAATGCGATCGAGAAGTTGCGCAAGTTGTTTGAAACGTAAGTGATTTCTCGCGAATTCCCTCGATATTTCAGAATTTGTCGATAGTGTCGCCATGGGAAGAGAATGTAACGCGTAAACGATTCGGATAAGCGATAGGTCTAGGTTAAATGGCATAACTGCATATACCACCCACCGACAGAAGCCGGAAACCAATTATTTTCGTGCTCCAAATCCTATTCCCAATTACCTCCTGCCCGCACGTCGAATCTCGTGTCGAGGATCCGCCGACGTTCGCCAAAAACTTCCAGGTCGCTTCCACGCTGCAACGGGCCGCCAATAAATAAACAAGTTTTCAATTAATATCATCGACACCGGGGCGCGGTTCGCACGGTTACACGATCGCCGGGCCCGTTTGTTCACGTCAAAGTTTCCCTCGTATAAATTAATGCGAACAACCCCCTCTCTACGCCCCTCCTTTTCCCGCCAACGTGGCGCCCGTTCTTTTCTTTCTCGCGCTATCGCGTACGGCTTTTTGTATCGGACGCCAGCCAATTTCGCGGTCGTCAAACAACGCCAACGAGCAGAATTTTTCGCCAATTGCCGCCAAAGTATTAACCTGAGAAATCCAACGACGATTCAAACATTCTAAATTTCTACTTTCCAATCTATGCGAGATGTACAATTTCAGTCAACTCGATTACATTTTGTCTATATTTTTCTTACTTGATCCTTCGAACTTTCCATTACTCTAAAACTCTATATTTTAGTACTCGGTGTAAGATACTTCAGCTTGAAACTCAATCAATTTCAGAAACTTGCTAGTAAAATTTTAACTGGATGTTATTAAAGGTACACACAGGTTCGAAAAAGTGAACTTCGTTTGTTATATAAATTCTTCTTAATAGATTGAATGAAACGAACATTTTGAGAAGTTCGAGCAGGAGAAAATGATAGTTAAAATACAGTTGTCGGTAATCGTACGTACATACTCGATCCTTTGGGAACGCGAACATAAAAGGTTCGATTCGAAGTAGAGAGGTATCGATATGTACTGACACGCTACGTGAGCGTAACTGAAAGTTTCAGGACGTAATGGCGTACGCTGGCGACCCGTTGTTCACTACCAGTTTCCCTTCTTCGACGAACTTGACGAAACACGTGGCCAAAAGGAAGGAGGAAAGGGTGTAACTGGTTGAATGAAGCTCACCATACCGAAGTGGCCGGTGAAATGGTGGATGTTCTTGTTGAACCAGTAAAACGAAGCCCTTTTATGGCCTGAAACGGGTACACTGGGGTCTTTGAAGCACGAAAAACGACGCGGTGCGGGGGAAAATACGGTGGAACATTCGTTTCACGATCAAAATGAGCAACGTTTCACCACATCCTTTGATAACGACTTCGCTAATCGTTACGTTGACGTTTATGGAATTAAGTACTGAGCACGTCTTTCGTTCGTTTAGCGAGATTGAAGCGAAAAATTTTTTTTTAATGCTTCTATTGTATATGTACGAATGAACAAAAAAAATTATTTGGAATTCTCAATTCATTTTAAAAAGTATTACTATGGAACGATTCGTGACGAATGGATTTCTAACCGAATAGTAAAAACAAACGTGTTGAAACTGTATTTTGAATACAATAACGTCCAACCTATAATTAGTATAATCTTGTAAACGTATGTCATTAGAACATATTTATCTTATCTTATCCAGGTTTCGTGCCAACATGCATTTAGTTCTTTCACCGATATATACCCAGTATTTTAATATTTTAGTACCCAACTACACAATGATAATAATATATTTATATTCAATAAAGTGTCAGTATACAAAAGGCTGTTCATAATTTATGATTCCTCGTAACATGTCTTTTTAAACATTCAGTACAGGTTTTTCCTCGTATGTAACATATTATTTTTCCTTCATATAGCACTTTGTAATTAGAACATGTTGCGGAACCAATTTATCTGAGAAATTATATCAAAGGTGTTAAGGCCAATCACCTTGATTAAGCGGTCGCAGGATCGAAGTGATAATACGCGAAAAGTATGGCGATATATAAATGCACCGATATCCCTTTAATATGCTGCGGTTATCAAGGCGGCGCGATGGGCCACATCAAAGGAAACTCTTTAACGTGGTATAATTAATGTCGTCTTTGTAATCGACGCGTAAAAAGGAAATGAGCGGTTACGGGAAATAGTACTTTTTACGACGCCCAGTCGGGAGCACTTAGCTTTAGGGTAGATAAGTAAATCGTAGCTCTTTCAACACTGCACGACGAAATGCTACTCCGAGCTTGCTCCGTCTTTCGCGACGTTTGTCCACACCTTAGTTAGATAAGACTGTACACGGACCAACGATTCACACTTTCTGTAGATGCCATTTAGCCGTGGGCGTTATTTAGACTGCGCTAGAGGTCTAAATTCTGGGTCTCTTTTTCTGGGAGAACTATAATACAGGAACTCGTAGTCGTAACTTTCCTTCCTGTTTTAGACTCGACTGAAATTTGAATTGCTAACAAACAATATACGAGATCTGGACCTTAAGAGACCTTAAGGACCTCTCAAGAGGCTCTAATTTTTCACGAAACCTTGAAATATAAAATTATTAAATATGGCTTTGAGATCTCATCAATCTTGCAGTAGTACTGCTTTGGTGAATGCTCTTTACGATTATAGAAAGATGCTGAATAGTATCAGGAAAAGCATGGATTCAATATCTAGTGGTAAGTATAATCTCAAGTTACATGGATGTGTTACTGTGTCGATTATCCGGAATGTCCATTTATTCTTCTATTTCCTAGTTTCGATCGAAATACAAGTTTAATTTCTATACCATGCGTGTCTTATGAGATACTCTCCTTCAAAGTGGAACAAAATATTGGAAAGGTCATGCATCGAATTAAAAGGGAATCCTTGAAAGGAGGTTGTAATCTTCTATTTTATGATGGTTTTAATGGACCATTGGTTGTTCGATGGTCAACAGTGGTTACCCTATGGTCATCGATGGTCAACAATGAGGTTGACAACGAGACCAGAGGACCAGGAAGGATCCAGGAATGGTCGAAACATAGGGTCAAACGAATCCAAGTCTTAATTGTTAACTTCGACGTTGGCATTGGTTCTCCCCACTCTTCCATCATCGTAGAGAGTGGTGTAACTAGGTCAACTGCGGACGCAGTCTTCAGTCGCGTCGCGAATTCGGGGGCCTACACATGGCCATACGCGTACCGCGGGGGGTTGCTGGCCGCTGCTGACCACTGGTGGCCTCTGCTGACCTCTGGTGACCAGAACTGACCACTGCTGACCACTACTGACCAGAACTGACCCGAACTGACCACTACTGACCAATGCTGACCAGAACTGACCACTACTGGAATGCCACTTGTAACTATGTATCAGCAAGTAGTAAGTCCATTCCACCCATTTATACCATTATTACAACATTTATTTGTTTCTTTTATTCGATTGTTCGGTGTGAATTGAACTTTGTCCGTATATTCGGATTTATCTCATTATTATTAATGTTTCTTTACTCTATTTTTACTTTCACATTATTTCTCAAATTGGTATATTGTTCCCATACCATTTTATGAATTATGATGATACTAAGTACAATAGGATATTTATTTTTCGTTATTCTCGGAATATTTTGATGGGATTCTTGAAGTATTTCGTTCAATTCGTTGGTCTGCTCGTTTACTCAATTTTCGTTTCTGTTTGTCTCTGAAATTCGTATGCTCCTTTAATTGGGTGATGGACAATTTTCATAATTGTTTACTATTTGGGCTCCACATTATTTTGCAAATTATTATCTCTGGTTGCACGGCTATCGGTAGAATATTTCGTTCGAACTCTTCTATATTCACGGCGTTTCAGAAATTCTTGCAACATTTTCGTTGAGTCTAATTTTAGGTGATTTATAATATGATGTTTAATTTAATACTGTTTGATATAATTTTATTCGTCTCTGTTTCTAGATTAGGTTGATTTAAAATGCGATGTTTAATTTAATACTGTTTGATATAATTTTCTTCTTCTCTGTTTCTAAATTAGGTTTCAGTTTAAGTGCGAGCTTACTTTCGAATTCATCGAGGAACCATCCACTGGGCAACGTCGTCGACTTTAGACTATGTTAGAATTAAGTCTTAAATGAACGCGTCCTGCCAAGCAATTATTATAAAAATAGCTTCTTCGTGACTCGCTCTCTCGTTTCTTGCTACGATCATCACTGTTTCGCCGAACGAAACATATGATCGGCCGTCCAGTTCGTCCGAAAGATCTGATCACCTGCCAATGATAGGTCGATTTCTAGAAATAGAAATCAAACTACCAAGGGCAGTGTCGATTCGATCCGAAGATCTGCTGCGCGGTTCAGCATCGCGTCACTCATAATTTAGCTTCACCCCTTTTTAAACAAACTAATTGCTTGGTACAATTAAACTAGAATTAAGCTTCGACGACCATTGTACGCGTCTACGTATGTGTCAAGTAAATGTCCACCAAATAGCTTCTTGTTCTCCCGTTCCCTCGTTTCCTGCTTCGATCACCGCTGTTTCATCGAACGAAACATGTGATCGGCCATGTAGTTGGCCCCAAAGATCTAATCACCTTCCCGTGGTAACTCGATTGAGGGAAAATGGTACTTCGCTGGAAGGTGTGCAGTATCCGTTTTCTGCGGAAACGCACACCTTCCAGCGGAAGTCGTCCTAGACTCAGGTACTCTCTCTTTGTCAGACAACCTAAGCCGGGTCCTTCGGGTTCTCGGCGGGTTGCGTTGGAGCAATGGAGACCACGATTCAGGGATGCAGCCGTCCGTTTTCCTATAGAGATCGAGTTAGCAAGGGCAGCCGGTTCGATCCAAAGATCAAATGCATGATTCAGCATCGCGTCGCGTCGCGTCTCTCATAATTTAGCTTCATCCCTCGTTTGAACCAAATAATTACTTGGCACAACTAAACTAGAAGATCGAGGGAACTTTGACTCTTTCTATCTTCTTAGTTTAGTCATTCAGATTGTAAAATTACGAAAGGGAGATCGATGAAACTTGGATTCCATCTATCTCCCTTTGGGTCTCCACTCGCAGCAACCTCCTCGTGGGGAGACCTGGTAATCGATGTTACCCACGATAGAAAATCTCTTCTTCGTGGGTAATACCGAGCTAATAGCTGCGAATTTGAAATTGTTTCTCTAAATAAAATTGTCGATAATACCCTGTACATCATGTAACTTTACCGATTTCGGAGATCAATGGTCTTTTTATATCATGTCGTACGTGAGTGGAAGAACTGTTTTTACAAATATAAAATCACATCAAAGCTATAATCGAGCTCTTTAGGAACTACAACTAGCAGCAAACTAATAATCGACTTTGTTGGTACGTCGATTATGGAAATACACCGTGAAACAAATTAATATAATTTTTAATTTCGAAATATGCACGAATAAACGGAAATGTTAAGCTGAAACTTAGTTTCGAAACAGCACTTGTTGTTTCGATAAAAATACGACCTTTTTTACCATAACTCGTACGAGTGGGAATCATCGAACGCCAATGTCGTATCCAACAAAATTACATGGTACGAAAAATTGTTCAACGACCAAAAATGTTGAAAATTCGCGGAAATGTTCGTACGAAACATCGTTACGTGTATAGTCTTCGTGAGTCCACTTTTGGAATATCTTTCTGCCGTCTCTCGTTTTTGTAACCGATAAAAAATTACGGTCGACTAAAAGCCTGCGGGGAAAAAGATTCTCTGATAAAAGTGCAGCTCTTAAAGGGAACACATACACGTGTCCCCTTCACGGCGTGGAACATTTTCTTGCTCCTTCAAAGTTTCCACGGTACACGACAGGATACAAAGTTCCACTATGTGCGGAACCGTTCCTAGCGACGCTGCAGACCTAAGACTTTGTTGTTAAGATCTCTTAGAAATTATCGGAGTGTCGAAACCACTGGTTCGCGGTAACGGCTGCAGGGTGTACCACATTTTCCACGGAGCCGCGGAAAAAAGTTTGTGGAAAACTGGGAGAATGTATCATGTTCTGAATAAGCGTATGTGCGGAGCACACTTTATCGATACTCGAAGGAAGTAACTAAAGTAAAAGAATAAATTAACTGGGCAAAGTTACGATATCAAGTATTGAAATAACGTCACGTTATATTTTTGTAGAAAATTGCGACACGACTTTTCTAGACGTTATATTTATCTTTAGCTCTCCAATCCGGTCAACTTATCAAATTAATATGAATATGTTTAATAGAATTGAGCAGTCTGTCTCTACGGAAATGTTCTATCTTTAACACCAGATTTACGGAAGCCGTCAATTTGACGGATGTCAGATTCCATATTTAAAATTTGCAGAACGCGTAAATATTATTTTTTAACAACTTATGTTGAATTAGTTTGATGCAATGGCATGAATACATAGTCTAATCAAAAGAAAAATCGTATTTTAAGGTAATTGTCAACATGAAAGGTATCAATAAATATACGTGTGATCAATGCCCGTAAATCTAGTGTTAAGGATGAATTTCGTACTCGGTATTATTAATAACTTGAAATGTATAATGATAATTTGAAATGTGTACTCTTGCATGTTTGTATAGTAACGACCTAGTTTGAACTTCTACTTGGATTCGTCCGGGTTATTGATAAAAGCCTCATTAATTGCCTACGAATCAATAAACTAACATGGCACACTTTTATTCGTAGCAAAATCATAAATAATAAACAGTAGCTAGTATTGGAGTAAAAATTTAGATATAGAGTTCCTTTTGGAAAACAATTTCAGCATTAAATTTTATTTGCACCATGATGATGAGACTTCTCCAAGTGGTAAATATAGATACTATAGAGCATACCAACAATATTAATATCCCAATGACGGACTTTAGAGAAATATTGAAACTGTCTTTTAAATTCCACAAAGCTCATTAAAGAACAAGGGAAGGAGAAAGGAAAAGAATATTTTGAATTCTTTTACAGAAATGTTAACAATTAATCGTTATAGATCCAACCACTACAATGCTTTCTTGTGTCTCGTGTGGGCCTAATTAGTTGTGCAAGATTTAATTGTAACATCGAGAAACAGAATCTGAACCATATTGTTTTTCAATGTCCTTTGTACGAAACTCAGAGAGTCGAACTTACAGAAAGGCTTAATAAAGATAAACTGTATCTCTCTCTGGACACAAGATCCCTTCTTGCAGAACCTAATATTGTTAATTTAAATTTAAATTATTCACATCATTTGTAATCACGAGAGTTCCTCAAAGCTAAATAATAGCAAAAAAAGTAGTAATCATAATGACAAAAGTCGAAATCTGCATTCGACTTCCCTTCGATCCCATCATTCTTCGTCACCATATTGATTCATTGTCGGAACACAAGAGTAGACGTTACCTGTTATGTTCGTTCCCTAGCAAAAGGACCTGGTACGGTCAAAGCAAACCCTATCGCATTAAATTTTCTCTGTAATTCTGACACACCCTTTGACTGGTCGCAGAGTACGAGACCGCGAAAACAAACGCGCGTCGCGGGCCCTTAACAAAATATACCAAACGAGTTTCTGAGGTAAACAAATACACTTGATTTAAAAAACGTAGCCACAATTTAATGAGGCGAGACCGCGAGCTGGAGTCGAAAGTGAAACGTAGGAAACACGGGAATAAGTATCCGTGGGAACACGATATGCTTGCGAGTGGCTTAAAAGGTAGCTCGGCCAAGAGGGAAAAGAGCAGACGGGGAATCAAAGAAGGTTTGTTTTATATCATCCGGCGTTTCCTCGCGCCATTGTCTTCGTCGTTGGCTCCGGGGAAACGTACCGGAGAGGTTTCCCGAACACGCCCCGATACAGTCGTTTCTCCGACGGCCTCCCACGCCCCCCGTTCCAGAAATCCAGAACGGGAACGGGATCGAGAGGTCCCAGAGACGGAGGCTGAAGGAGGTCGCGGGTCGCGCGAAGACGGAGGGACGCGTGGGCGTCGGTGGTTCATTATCGGTCGGATTGAATTCTGAAAAAGGATACCTGCTTGCACCGATAGAAAGAGAGCTGTCTATCCCGTCGTTGTGGAAGGATATGAGTCACTGACCCGTGCATAAATGAACGTTATGAATCCGCCGGGGGAATATTCATCCGTGAGTCTACCCGTGGGCTCTTTCCGTCGGAATCGAAGCGTTCGAAGCGTATAGAGGAAATCGAGGATGAGTCGAACGCCGGGGAGCGAAAGAGAAGAAGTAAAGTGGAAACGGCAGAGGTCTGAAACCTTTGCCGCCCCCAGGACGCCGGGGGGTTGGAGAGAAGGAGGAAAGGGGGCCGCGACGGCATTTCTATCTTGGCGCGAGATCGAGAGGAAATCTTCAGATCGTCGAAGACGCAGAAGATTGCCACCGTCTCGACAGGAAAGGATGACGATGGGGGAGGTGGGCAGCGAGGGGGCGACGGAGTTAGGAGGAATCGCCCACCCTTCTACATCCTCGATGAAACTCGCGCGATTTACTTCACCGCCGGCGTTGCCACGTATCTGTGAAATAATGGATAACGCTTTGAATCCTTTTCATATTCCCTCCGTCCGCCTGCCGACCCGGCGAACCTACGGTTCGGGAAATGATCCCGGATGCTCGGTATGGAATTCGATAATAAATACCGGCGCGGTGCTGTTGAAAAGCTCGGTTTCGCGTCTTGTTGCGCGAGGAATTCCCCCCTGGAGTTACGGGTCTCGAACAAGCCGGAAAATAATTCAAGTGACAGATCAATTTTCGCATGATACAATGCTTTTGCGTCTCGAGAATGTTGTGCAAAAATTTCAACGTGAAATTCTTAGTCGTTCGGAAAAACTGAGCAGATGCTCTTCCTTTTCACCCAAACGTACGCAAACACTTATCGTCTATTTGTGGAGATCGATCCAGAAGAGAAATGTTTAAGTGACCATATGCAAAACTCAAACGAAAGTACTTTGTAGCGATTAGCTCCGAAAAATTGTGTCGGAATAAAAATAATCCAAATTGCCGCATATATACCTCCTGGGATGTTTAAAGAAGGTTATTATTAGACTACGGATGTTTAAGCAAATGCATATGTTACTAGAAAATAGATAAAACAGTGAAATCTAAATAGAAGTTTGTTTCAACACTAGAGGTCCTTAAAAATATATTTTTCATTTTGCATGTTTTACATATCTCTTGTAAAAACATATGAAAAATTATTTTCGGTTGCGGGGATCGATTACGATCATTTTTGGTGAATAGACGTACCCCCAAAATATTACGCACTTTCCAGAAAAAAATTCATTACTGAAAATATAATGTCTGACCATACATTGACATGTTTCCCTGAAATTTTTCGGCGAAAAAAAAATTTCGAATCGTTCTAAAAAAATTAACATTGGTTGCAGGTGTCAATTACAATCATTTTTGGTGAATAGATATACCCCCGAAATCCTACACACTTTGGAGAAAAAAATTCATTACTGAAAATATAATATCTGACCATACGTATACCAATTCTCCTTAAATTTTTCGACGAAATTAAAACTAGCAAACAATCTTAATATTACTTTGTCTTGCACGAGTTACGAAAACAAAAAAGAGGCCAGGAATGAATTGCATTCTCTAATAAAAAAATGCGAGTGAAATTAAATAGAATTTCTTGGTAATTCGTGCAGAACGATAGTATAATGTATTTATGTGCTCGATCGACATTTTTCTCTAAATAATAGAGTATTGCTCGACGAAACTTAGGAATATAGAGAGTGTCATAAAAAGAAAAATCAATCTTTCTCCTATTCTCATGCTTGTTAGTTAGAACCACTTTCGCGCGGAGCCTTCAATTAATGTCACCGTGAAAGGATTCTACTTTCGAGTATCTCACGAGAGAAGTCTGCAAGTATAATCTAACGCGAGGAACTTCCGTCCAATCTGAGAGTGAAGTCTCCCTTAACGGAGACTAGAAGGATTCTCCAAAAGTACAGAGACAGAATTACGAGAACAAGAGAAGGCACAAGAGAGAAGAGTCGAGTGGCCATTCCACTCGGCGGGTTAAGGACACTGAAACGGAGATGTAAGGACTAAGGAAACGGACTTGCGACAATAGAACAGTCAACCAATTGTTCGACTACTTCGGGGGAGTAGGGGGGCCTCCGCCGCGATAGTTCGACAAGATCGGTAGGCACCGATGCACGTTCGTTGAAAGGAAATTTCATTCGAGGAACATTCCACCTAGAGTACCATTGCGGCGCCATCGAAATAGCGACGATGCTTCGAGTTCGCTGCGGTGTAATCAATTATCGGTACGCTTGAAATTCACGGGACCGTCCAAAAATGAATTTAAACGTCATTTGACCGTCGCTCGAGTCTCGAAACCTCGAAACTTTCGCCGGTTCTTGAAACGATCCTCGACAATTTTCGAAACTTTGAAAAGCAAACTTCGATGGAACCTTCTACAAATTATAAACGAATATTCTGTTTAGATCTGTCGAAAGAAAAACTCATTAAAATTACTTTAAATTCTGATTAAACGCAAAAGTAGATTCCCTTGTAAAGCGAGGGAATTTCTTTATTTACTAAATATAGAAGCTAGTTTCAAAAATCCAAGCACTACATTTATATAACAATTTATTGATTAATATGATTCCTACATTTGTGAAACTTTGACAAGCTATTATAAGATGCTCCAGAGCTTGAAAAAATTATTTTCCAGCTATAGAGTGCTCGAGAAGTCCTTATCAACCGTTCGAACGAGCAATGGAAAAGTATTGGCCGCGATTAACCGCGTTTAGCGGAATGTTCACATTCCGTAGCTCCAGTTTGAGTTGTTCGTTCGCACGTTAACGCGGAAACGTCTCACGCAGCTTCAGAGGACTGTTTAGTTCATTATCTCCCGGCTGCTCGGTGACTGCGCCGCGTGCATGAAAGGCAGACAGGAATTTACGTATCAATCAATTCCTGACGGAGTTAAATTCCGTGGCAGACAATCGGCGAGCAATCAGACATCCCCATCAACGAGTACTTTCCCCGTCCCGTCACGGCGTGTAGCAACCGTCCCGATAAGACTACATTACACCCTGAAATTATGCATTCGCCTCGATAAGATCCATCGCGCGAAATTTCAGCGATTGTGGAACCGAGTGTACCCCTTGCCCCTCGCTACCCCGGGCCTCCCGACTATCCTTGTTTCTCAGTTTCTCTTTCCTCATTCATCCTGTAATAAGCTAACTGTCTCTCTGTTCCACCATCGGGAGAACTGACGGCACAAATCAGCTTTATGCAAATCACCGAATCTTCGCATAATGTGCCTCGTAAGCCTGTCTACGGTTGTCTTAGCTCTTATGGAAAATGGAGGCCATCGTATAATTTCGACGCTTCGTGCGCCCCCTCAGACTTCGTTCTTCGAAAGTACACACGAGACGTAAGAATAATTTCGTTTATTCCGTTACGTATCCCCGTGGATGCAATTATCCGCGCGTAAACGTTACTTGATATTAGTTGGTACACAGAATCAACTTTGGCTGGAATTATTTCCATGTTATTACGAAAGGAATGAACTTTGTTATATTGCAAAAAGGCTTCTTCTCGTTAGTTCGATAAATTGAGACTGTGAAGAGATTGTCAAGATCTGAACAGATTCTTTTATACAGTGTACTAAAATTTTGGTACATACATTCTAGAAAAATGAATAAAACGCTTGTAATTTTTAAAACGTCACGCTTGTAAAAGAAATAAAAGTCGACGAACAGGGGCGCTAATGATGATATTAACGCGAGAGTTTTCGTAAAATCGCAAAATTGAATGTAGGTTACAAATTCGTGCGTTGTCCTATTAAAGCGCACAAAAGGCCGGTATTTTCTTTCGGTGCGCGGACTTAAAACGCAAATTAATTGGTCGGAAGGAGACGCCTTCGAGCGCGTTAAAAAAGGCGGCTTACCGCTCTGAATTTCCACTGAATGAAACCCTGCCGGACAATAGGCGTTCTGTAGCAGTCTGGAATTCCTTTTGCGACCAGTATTATTCTTCTGTTCGCGTGGTTTTTTGTCGTTGCACCCGCGACACTTTCATTAAAAAAATAAAAAAAAAAAAACACGACGCGTAAACGAGGAGAAACAAAAGTCGGAAGTAACGCCGCGGATTTGGCGGCGCTACATTATGTCGGAAACAGAAACGGAACTAGCGCCGGCATAACGCGGTACCCCATGAAATATAGAGCACAATTTTGTATACCCTGGCAACGTGAAATCGTACAGTTACTTTTCAATTGTTTACGTTTCCTTATTTTCTCATAATGTTGACGGAATGAAATTCGTACCACTGTCTTACCAAAAGTCTGATAATATTTGCTGGCTTCGTTACTGTGTTTCAGAATGCATAAAAAAGGTGTCTATATATCTGTTATCTATTAATCAAATTATAACAATGGTAATTAATTCTTGCATAAAAATTCAGTGTACAAGGTTTCTATTTGTTAACTTTTAGTTTTCTTTCGGAAATCTCAACCATTAATTTTGACGATTTTCAGTAAAAAAAAATGAATTTAATTGACAAAGTTCAAACAATATTACATTAATTTACAAATTAGAAAATAAAGTATATCGCAACATGTTTTATACCAATGTATTATGATGCTCGAATAAGATGCATACGTCAGAGAATTCTGTGAATAGGAACGGCGAGTTATATTTTTTGATTGCAATTGATTGAGTGTTACCCGTGGAGCGATGAATTTTCCAGCGATATGGATTGAATTCTTGCTTCATTATTCATCGCGAACGAAAGTATGGTTCCATTAAAAAGAGATTAAAATCTAAATGTAGAACGAAATCCTTTGACACAGATCCTAATGTGATACGTTGAATTTCCAGGTTACTCGTTACCTCATATTTTATACTTACGTTAACTGGGAACACTTTTAAACGAAACGTGTCAATTATTATTACAGAATTTTTTCTCAAAAATGCTTTCATTTACTTTCAGATCGTCTGCTAAATTTTTATCCAAATTAAAAAGAGAAAACTTAAACCTGTAAATTTTTGAGACGGAAATAAAGCAAAATAAAATTCATAACTTTCAATATACGAATAAAGGTATGAATAGCGTTTAATTAAAAATTTTTTCCATTCAAAATGAATGTTGCATTTACGATATTATAAAAGAAGGGTTTGAGAGATGAAGAATTCAATTCGACGCGATTAAATAATGCAAAAATCTTGTACGACTGTTTCACTCGTATGCTTTACTAATTGTTCCGTGGAAGTACTCGATAATGTCGCGTAATTCAGCCCGTAATCATAATTCCGCTCTCTTTATTCGGTTTCTTTTCTCTGGGATCGATAATATCCTGTTGATTAAATCGCTATTGTGTGCACCGTTGCAATAAAGATGTCCGACAGTCGGTAGATACAAAAGGCAGCCACGGTAGTCTTCGTCTACTTTGTATAAACGACCGATATTACGCGATAGGTCGATGGATTAAAACTACGTCCCTCTTTAAATCCGACGGAAATTACGTGTCCACTTTGGATCGTGATGCCGTTTTAAAATCCGTCAGCTTGCTGGCTGCAAATTCAATTTTAAAGTTGTTCTGCCGCATCGATTAACTGACAATGCCGATGCCAGCGACAAGCGATACTACAGAGTCTGTTATTGCGTGTAAAAACCGGGACATGTTTTGAGATAAAATGTGAACAGAATAAGCTATCGCCTGGAGATTGCAAATTTTCTGCTGTACAACAGTAAAACGAACAAAGAGTAAAAATATTTCACGAGACTTTGAATTCTATCTGAACTACTTTAAAAATTTTTAAGTTCATGTCTATTTTGTAAGATTTGAGTTGTAATAATTGTTGATTTTTTATATGTAACTAAAGAAAACTATTATAGAAACTATCTCTGTACAAAATGGAAAATATTAATTTCGATACTTTATATTTTGAAGTATTATAACTGCAAAAATATGGTGTACTGTTTCTGTGAGCTGGAATAAATAGTCTAACAGAATACAAAGTAACGAATTTAGTACGTCGAGTTTGTAAGTACGTAAAGCATGGAAGTTTAAGAATAATAGTATTTAAATATTATAGTAACTGTGTTTGAGAACTAGTTATACAGTTATTTGCCTGTTTAAGAAGAAATTTATGCAGTTTAATATTGTTCATTCAAAGGAGAACGAATGGCTTCCCATAACCAGGTACAATCTGCTTTCCAGTATTTCTGCTGCTGTTAATTGCTACTCTTACATCATGTTTTAAGGCGATTATGTACATAAGTCTCGTTGGACCTTAATCCAGCGTTGCCCTGTATTCCTTCGAACCGAGATAAAAGAATGTTGCATTTCTGTTGGTTAAATCAACTATACACGAATAGACAATTTCCTCTTCAATACCAAATTATTTATAATATAAAGCAACTATTCATTTTTATACTGTCATAAACGTATTCCAAGTTCGAGAGAGCAAAATTTGTAATTCTAGAATACTCTTTAAGTACAAAATAAATTACAAAAATTTAATACTAGCCAAACTTTCTTTAAATCCACGAACGACAATTGTAATCTTCGATAAATTATCATGATTTACAAATTCAAAATTATTGTACACAAAATAAAGAATAAACATTGGCCAATTGGATTAAATTTAAAAAGAGGACCGTCTCGAAAAAGCTTCCACGTCCACCACATTTTTTCTTTCAACTGGACCAGTGTAATTTTAAAATTCCGAAAGTAAAGGAAACGGGAATCAATATGGCGGAAACTCTGCAGATGTTTCGATCTCTCTCAACATCACAAGATCTCGATACGCGTATCGAAACCCTCTTCAGGTTCTAGGGTATGAGTTGAAGAAGCCTTGAATTGTCAAGATTCTTTTCCCAGTTTCGCTAACTGTTCTCGACATCGTCGAGGAGATTATGTCGTCAAGTACGTTAAAGCAGTATCAAATATCGAGTGGCTCAATCTTTGTAGTTAACTGATTCCAGATAGGATTTACCGATATAATAGGAAACCCTTCTGGTTAATTTGTGCATCCAGGTTACTGCACCTTCAAAGACATTATTTCTTCCAAGTACGAATATACGCGTATGCAAGAAACTCGCTCGAAAAACGTTAATTTGAAATTAATTTGAACGGCAATCCATTTGGCAGAACACTTGGACGTTTTGTCCGGATTTATTAAAGAGTGTCACACGAATGTTCGTACGTGTCTTTTTCCTGGTCCACGATACAATTCCCTGAAATAGCCTTTTTTAACAAGAACTTGACGACGTTATTTTATTGAAAGATTCGAAGAAATAAACACCATGAATAGTCTGGTTTCTATTTTAAGTGTCATGCATTGTATGCAAAAATATATTTCGTACACTTGTAAGATTGTTAGAGAGATTTATTTAATATTCACTTTCTAAACTCCACATTCTATTGCCACTGGTTACTTCCTGTGTAATTCCCTTTTCATTTCTAAATTTAGACCATTATAATATGCTTGCCAAAAAAGTAATAGTAAGTGGTCCATGAAAGGCAACGTCACGTAACGCAGCGATACAATGTTTGAATAATTTAACGCGCGACAGGCTTTTACGAGAAAAACGTAAAAGGGCATTCGACGGGGCTGGAAGTCTCTTAGCGACCGGTCGACGCGTACAGTTCGCGAAGAATTTAGAATCTTGGCACTGAAAGGGTTAAAAGCGTACTTAAACCCGGATGACATAACGTTGTAAAACGCGTCGCTGAACTATTGACGTACGAAACTGTTACGCGGCTCGCGGGGAAGCGTATCGCTCGATATGCCCTGAACTTGTTTACAATGCATCAGTTTTACGATCGGGGGTTGCATTACCGCCGCGGACCATTTCCCTTAATGAACGTTGCGCACTTTTATCATACGCCATTTGTCAAATCACACCGCGCTACCCCCGCGGCTTCGGCTCTCGGAAGCCGCCCGCCCAGGCAATTTGTTTTCATTTCTACTAACGATTCCCTCGTTCCCCTCCCCCGCGGCCCACTTTTCCATGCAGCCCCCGATGTGTACCGAATCTTACGAAAGAGTACCTCCTGGCGCACTCCTTTCTCAACGATCGATCTTGCTAACGTTCGCGTCTTCCTGCGGAGGGCATTTAGAACGTTTCACGCGGGGATTTATGACGCGTACCGTCAGCTTCTCACTGTTTTTAATGGATACTGATAGGCAACTTATTTCGATTGCAAAACCATTCCAGAAACAATCTCACTCTTCTATTTCAGAACGATAATAGGCCTCGATAAATGAGAAGCTCAAACAGTGTAAATTATATAAAATGGTGCCAGGTGTGTCCAGAGAGGAACGTTTCATCGAGGATCATATATAAAGAGGTGGTCGATCGAGTACTAGTGAGAAAGATAAAGGTTAAGTGTATCTCACTTTTCTATTACAGAACGATAATAGACCTCGATAAATGATAACATCAAACGGTGTAAATTGTGACGAATTGTGTGTGTGACGAGAGAGAAACGTTTCATCGAAATTGGTGGTCGAGTACTAGTGAGAAAGATAAAGGTTCAGCGTAGCCCTCTGGTCGCGACTGTGGGAAACTCTTGTTTGGACTTAATTACAAAATAAAGACGACTGTATTAGCGATAGAAGAAGGTATAAGTACGAAGAATTATAAAAAATTATAATATATACAATATCAAATACTGCTCGACTCAAAGTAAAACATACATATACAGGGTGCTCAGCCACCTCTAGAAAAAATTTTAATAGAAGATTCTAGAGGCCAAAATGAGACGAAAATCAAGGATACTAATTTGTTGATTGAGGTTTCGTTAAAAAAGTTATAGAAACATTTCCGGCCACACAGTATATTTTCGGTAAAGAATTTTTTTCTCGAAAATACTTAGGAATTCGGGGGTATGTGTATTCACCAGAAATTATTGTAATTGACTCCCGCAACCAAAAATAATTTTTTTAGAATGATTTGAAATTTTTTTTTTCGCCGAAAAATGTACGCACCTATTCGAATTTTTTTCTCGAAAATGTGTAGGATTTCGGGGTATGTCTATTCACCAAAAATGCTTGTAATTGGTCCTTGTAACTAAATATAATTTTTTTAGTATGATTTGAAATTTTTTAATTTCGTCTACAAACAGTACCTACTCGAATTTTTTTCTCGAAAGTGGGTAGAAATTCAGGGTATGTGTATTCACCAAAAATGATTATAATTGAGCCCCGCACCCAAAAATAATTTTTTCAGAATGATTTGAAATTTTTTAATAACTTTTTAATGAAGCGTCATTCAAGAAATTTGATATTCTTGATTTTCGTCTTATTTTGGCCTCTAAAATCTCCCATTGAAATTTTTCCCAGGGGTGGCCGAACACCCTACATCTTTTCCAAGTAGAATGATATTTTCTGTCACAGCTATATCCTGATACCACATAATCCATTAAAAAATTGTCCCCTCAAGTTTGTCTAAGAATCGTAAAAAAGATAAAGTTTGAGCCGTGAAAGGCAAGTGAAATTTTTGTTTTGTTATAGGAAGAAGAGACTCGAATAATTCTAGCATCTAACAGCAGTGTCAGGCGGAAAATATACTGTAGAACGTGTAATATTATTACTCCCGAAGCAAATCACGACGCGATGCTAGGCGACGAACGATGTATCGTTATTCCGCTCCTAATGCACCGAGCATACGATGCATCTGACGCAATGCAGTCGTATGTAGGTACCTTATATGTACATAGATACGTGCAGCACATTGTTTTCTAGAGTCCCTCCTTCCGGACTATTTTCGACTCTACTACGTCTTATCCGTTTCGAAGTTTACTGCACGCTCGGTTCCTTTTTCTGTCTCCGATTTCCACGCGACACTTTACTTTACGTGTTTGCACCCTGATATTATTCCTGCGCAACCATTGACACCAGTTGAATACACGTTTTGCCTATACTCGTCGAGAGCTCTTTGGAACACACGTATACTAATACTTAAAAGTCTTGGCAGAGTTACTACGTATCAGGAGAAATGTGCAAGTCTAAAAAAATTTTAATTGTCAAATGTATTCTCAAAATCAGAATATGTAGTAACATACTGGGGGAAAAAGTGTTAATATTGTGTGAAATTATCAATATTCTATTAATTACATTTATGAATTAATGGTTTTTACGAAAAAGGGAAATTCTACTCGTCTGTTTCTTGTTTCAGTATTTTATTGAATTTCATTCGATATTCACTGGCGCTTGTAATCTGCAAGAGAGACTTCCTATGCGCCTAATTGCCATTTCTCCAAAGTGGATATTGTTATTTCACCGATAATTGGTCTTTCCATTATGGCTGTTCTACGTGTTATATAGACTGTGTCTGAATTACAAGTACAAACGAAACTAGTACGTGGAAACGAATAAAAGAAATTTTAATGAGCGCTTGCTCCACGGCTAATCGTTTCACTGATATTCAATTTTTTAATTTCGGAAAACGATTAAGCGAACAGAACATGTGTAGAAATAGTAAAAAATTTGAAATAGCGAAAACTGATATCATACTATAATAATAGTGACAAACGATGGAGAAAATGGATATTAAAAGACTATCGATAATGAGAAGACATGCTAATTTTCAACCGCATCATTATTCGTTGGACAGTCAATAGAGACATCTGACGGCCGAAGTTCGGTAATAGGCCCCGTAAGACGAACACAGCAGGATCGTGTGTGCATTCACAGCATTGACTGGCCAGCGTTACATTCAATCTAGTACGTTCCGAATTGCTATACGCAAACAACGCGAGGTTTCTGCATACATGCACCGAATGTGCGTTTAATTACGATCGTCTGTATACAAGCGACCGAATGAAATCGTGGAGAAGCTCCGGGCTCGACAGTGTCGTCCCGTCATCGAGGCTCCATTAATTGGATTCGAATAATGTGATTAGTTAAGACAGACGCCGGAATACCCGCAAATTCATCCAACCAAGCTTCTTTAACGGAAACAAAGGAGCCAATCCCACCAGAGATCTTTTTAAACTACGTTGATTGGAAGTAGAAAATTTATTGCACGAATTGGTGTATATAGACACGAGTTCGGTGTCCTCCATTTTGAATAACGAACTCAGAGTTACGAATAGTTTTGCGAAAGATCTTAACTAGTCTTCGACAACAATTTAATTTACAATTAATTCATTCGAAACTTCGAAAACTATATTGCTGGTTCAGGCATGCGACAGCATATTAATCTTTTATAGCACATGCAACATAATGTCATATTATGAGACTTACCCTTGGCGACTTGTGTTTGACATTCTCGACGCACGGAAATCCACCACACTGAAACTGTAACAATGAGAAGATATTAATATCTCGAGTATTACTATACTGAGCATTAAAAATAAAGAGTCATAAATTTTGTCTTCGTACCTTAGTAAAAAATGAATAGAGGTTGGCAATATTAACACGTCCAAACGTTCGTAACAGTGAAATTGAAAAAGCATTGGCGCTATGATTCTAACAATTCATATTTTACGAAAGTAACAATTACTAGAATCTATTAAGGGATTACTTAACACTTGCAGGGGGACTAATGGGAATTATTAAAGTTAAATTCAACAAAACTGTGCACTTAATTATAACAGTAATAAAATATTTCACAGGACACAATCTCAATCTTCCAAGATACGAACGAGAACTTTTACGCGGCAGAACTTGCGCAATCGTTATGCGCAGTAGACAATATGGCGCGTCTTTAGAATATGTAAGAGCGTGCTTACATGGAAGCCACTGATTGGCGCCCAAATCTCCACAGCACGTGTCGCCACCTACCGGCACGAGTCGCCAAGCGGCCGAACTAAACGAATCGGCCTTATGGTTCGCCATCGTGTTTATTACATACTTTTGCTTTAAACATGTACTGACACGTTCCTTGCCTAATCACTCGTGTATTTTGTAGTGTTTTATAGTAAAGTGTCCTCGTTCAGTGTACTTTTGTGGTTTTTCTACCGCTCTGCCCATCGCCCTAATATTTTTTGCAGGAATGCAGTATAAACAACCATGAGTAAGTATTTTCAATGCACTTCTCACATTACTTTCAAATTAACAAACTCTCATAGCGTTAAAAGATTCGAACAAAAAAACACCAAGAATATATTTCGAAATTATTGTGCTGATTACGTTTGATAGATATTAACCTAATGCAAACAAACTAATATTAATTCGCGAGAAGATTACCAAAAATATCATCCTAAATTATTAAGGAAAACATTTTTAGAATAACCAACTTGAAGTATAATTATAAAATCGTTTCGAATCTTTTATGAACATCTAACCTGTTCGCATTTAAAATGTATTATATTATCTCTTATTATAAACACTGTTCCTTTTTATACTCATTTTTATAATTTTTCATGTATTCGATCTGTTCTGATAATTTATTTAGCACAAAAAAGTTTTAAATATATCTTTCGGTATATTTACAGAATTTCTCGCGTAAATGTTAGAACATTTTACATTTTGCTTGTGCACTTATCCCTCAACGATATACGACCCCATGAAAAAAGATTCTCGACGATCTCTCACGCTTCGCGTCTTGAGTCAGAAAGAGGGATATCTTCAAAGAGCTTACAATGCGATTTTGGCGAATCCTTTTTCACCCCAACCATTTTCGTTCCTCCGCGTTATCGTCGTATACGTGCCCGCCATGTCATATTTCGTGGTGCTCGCGATAAGATAACTTTCTACTTTTTCACGCTGAATCATCGCATCGCGAAAATCTTATTACGCCACGGCGTGTCTGATGATCCTACTAATTAATTATAACTCGATTTCATACAAATTACCTTCGCATTGCAGGTTATGTAACAGCAATATTTTATTTCTTTATTAGCAAAAATGGCAACGTGTGCAAATATTGGTAATGCGTTACTGCTTCGAAAACAAATATTCGTTATAATTTTTTTAGAGAAATTGACGATTGTAATATACAGGTAGCCCTCCTACAACACGGTTTCGCTCTAATACTGGATAACATGATGTTTGCTTAACATATTTAAAAACTAAATTACCTTAAAATAATGAAGCGAAGGAATAATGAACTATAGTGGCTTTACATCAAAATATATAAACAAATTATAATTTATTAAATTAAAGTTGCGTTAAATTAAAATAATATTTTTTGTTTTGTGTTAGACATACATCTATATTTTTCATAAAAATTAAGTTGTTTATGTAGAATTAAAAAAAAATATTTTTTATTTCTTTGGATCTCATATAACACGATTTCATACAACACGGCATTTTCTAGGAACCCATCTATCGTGTTATAGGAGGGTTACCTGTATTAGTATTTGAATCATTATACTTTTTCGAATAGCGAGAAATAAATTTTTAAGCAATGTTTTATTTACGACACACTTAATTTTTCTTTTGAAACGGAAGATTATTATACACCTTCGCTTTAGTATTTAGATTGCTTTTATACGAGGTCAGAGAAAACTCGAATTCTAATTAGAACTTTAATGTTCCTTCCTACGTACTTGCAGTAACGCATTCGGGAAATGGGCTAGGAAATGACTGCGTTCTGTCGTTTCAGTAACATTATAGTTTATTCACTTTGTAACGTTCGCTTCGAAACGTTCCCTCTTTAATATTGGAAGCACATAACTATTATCGTATCGAAAACAGAGAAGTTAACTGGAAGGATTTTAACAACTTCTTTCAATGCGATTAGTTCTTTTTTTTCGAATCATTTTATATGGGTCTATTTTCTCCCTTTTAACGACAACTTGTTAATGCCTGAAGAGGATTCTGTAAAAGTAGATCGATTTGATAAACGATCCCCCGAGTAGTTGCAATTTTTATTTTCGAGAGCAGTCGTAATTACCAACTTTAATTCTTTAACGAATTTCCGTCCCTGCAGGAGTAATATATGAAAAAAAAATTCCTTTGCACCCGAGAAACAGACTTCTGATGGGAAATGGAACACGCGGATCAGAGCTACTAGAGTCTGGGTTCGAAACGCGGTCGGTGGCGGTTAATTAGAGCAAAAAATACCGGACGCAGCTGAAAAGGGAAAGGACGACGTTGAAACAGGGAAACAGGGGCGTGTACAACGATAAACAAAAGGGAATTTGCGGGGGTGTGAGTAGGAATCGTGTAAACACCGACACATTCGTTCTCCGGGAGTAGATAAGGTCGTTGGTCCAGATCGAAAAAAGCTTCCAGGAAAGTTGTTCCCGCCCAGCTCTGTTATTACTTTCGGAACGTTATCCGCGTTTATTGCATTTAATTGTATAGCTGGAAGGGATGCTCTTGATAACTTTTAATTCCGTGCACTCTCATCTCGTTGATACCATCTTCATTGAAATAATTTTCTTCCACCGTGTTCTCCAACATCGCGTTTCCAGATCGTCAGAGAATTAGGTGTGACGATTATTTATGTTGCACGAATTGGTTTGTTTTAATTTAACCATCGATACTTGGTAGATAACTTAAGAAAAGAGATTGATTTCTGATTCTATTAAAAATAGAAATATTTTCTCGAAAAGAAGATATTTTCTTTCGTTAAAAAAATATGCGTAAAAAAGCAAACGGGTCAGGTGGTGTTATTAGAATATATTTTTACGTTTATCGAAGAATCGTATCACAAACGAACGATACTTTACGAGTCGCGATTACGATGGTACACTCGTTGTGACCTGCTCTGGAATATGTACGCATTCGACGCAGTTAACGAAACGCTCGACGATACGACCTCTTAAAAAGTTCACTTGACGCACGGCCGTCCTCGTTTTTGCGACAATAAAGATAAGCCGTAAATATCCAATCGCGCGTGGCCGATATTACCGCGTTTGCTGGCGAATCCTCTTCATTTTAATCCACTTTGTGCCAGAAACTGTTCTTTGATAGCTTAACACTTTGATGGCCGCGCGTTTCACGCAAAAACTGTTGCTACCAGACAGCTTTCACGAGGGTGACAAATTAACGATGGGCAATAAACTATCCGGTCAAATTAAAGATTAGAATATTACCCTCTGTACCATTAAATAAATTTTTAAAAAATAACAATAATTGTTGGCTACCACAAGATTCGTGGATCCGAGTTATTTAGTAAATAGATAAGTCTAATAACTATTTACAAACACTTTAAATTTATTAAAAAATATATATACACGTGTTAACAATTATACATATATACCCCCCGCAAACGAAAATAATTTTTTCAGAACGATTTTCAATTTTTTAATTTTGTCGAAAAATTTCACACCTTCTCGAATTTTTTTCTCGAAAGTGGGTAGGATTTCGAGGGTACGTCTAATCATAAAAAATGACTGTAATTTACCCCCGCAACCGAAAATAATTTTTCCAAAATGATTCGAATATTTCTTTTTCGCCGTAAAATTTAAGGAGAATAGGTATACGCCTGGTCAGACATTACATTTTCAGTAATGATTTTTTTTCTCGAAAGTGGGTAGGATTTCGAGGGTATGTATAATGACCAAAAATGATTGTAATCGACCCCTCCAACTGAAAATAATTTTTTTAGAATGATTTGAAAAATTTTTTTTTTTGTCTAAAAATATCTGTAGATAGTCGAATTTTTTTCTCGAAAGTGGGTAGGATTTCGGGGGTATGTGTAATGACCAGAAATGATTATAATCGACCCTCGCAACCAAAAATAATTTTTTCAGAATGATTTGAAATTTTTCAATAACTGTTTAACAAAGCCCCAGTCAAGAATTTGATAGTCTTGATTTTCGTTTCATTTTGGCCTCTAGAATCTCCCATTGAGATTTTTTCCAGGGGTGCCCGAACACCCTGTATACTGATTTCAAAAATAGGAGATTCTAGTAACAAATGCGAAGTTTGCTCATCCGTCGTGGACCAGTCCTCCCGACACTCGAAATCCCTCCCACTGAGGGTTGTACGGGGTGTGTGTTTACAGTCCCAAGGGGCTGGTAAATGGGCCTAAAGTACGGTGAAACTAATTAAGTATAGCTTAATGACTTTAGGGTATCTAAATTCCTTTTGTAAAATAAGGTACATTATCAGATGACCAAATCAAGTAATATTGAACTAAATGATGTGTCCTATAATATAAATAGTTGAAATTCCCAACAATAATAATAGCTGCGATCTTTCTCAGAATCGTCAAAATAAAAGGATGTTTTCGTCCTTAGAAATTACCTTCGTCGAAATGAAATGCTCGCGATTGTTGTGCCGGTACAGCGCGCCAATTAATATCGCCTAAAGCTTACGAAAATTGCGACGGTAAAGTTTTACCAGCAATATTTAGCGTGGACCGAGCTGGAAGAGTTGAAATGCAATTAACGTCAGTTAGCGAGTTTAATGTTGCTGCATAAACGCGGCCCATTAATATTCATTTTTGTCGATTAGGCACCGAACTTTTGGCGCATTTCTACGCGCGTGATTTATCGATCCGGGCTTAATCTAGCGTCCGGCTCGATCGGTGGAAGTCTGCCAAACTTCGATGAATTTTCAAAACCGGGCGAACACAAAATAAAAATTGGGGGCATCTGCTCTAAGAGGATTTTCGAAATCCGTCCCATAAAAGGGGAATCGGAGTCAGACATTTTTACGATACATACCGAATCGCCCGAATAAAGATGAAAGTTTTTGATAACCGCGCGACACGGCGCTATTGCTACGAATAATCCTTTCGCGGGGCAAGTCCAAAAAATTTCCCCCGACGCGGATTACATTTTCAGGGATCCTGTTACTCCTGGTCCCCTCCCGTCTTGTCCGCCATCATTCATGCAACACTTTCCTCGCTGCTTTCCACGGCGAGCCTTTTCAACGCGAATATGATTTTACGCCGCGAGGACGTACTATAGAATTTTTGATAGGCTTATCGTTATATAGGTTTACAGCGGGGCCATTGTAACGCTCGTCTTTGTAACGTGCCCGCCCGACACGGCTTTTGTGCCGTCGCATTATTACGTGTAACTATTTTCGTAATGGGGAATATAATAAAAAATAGAAAAAAGGAACCGTAGCAAATATAGGTACTTTGTTCGACGGGCTGTTCAAAAACTCGTACATCGGCGCCATTGAGAAAGAAAATTGTCAATTTTGTTACGGCGGAATGGAATCGAAACGAGCGTGACACAGTTGACGCGCAATTTATTACGACGCGTATTTTTCATTTGCGTTCAGTTCACTTACAAATTGCTGTTCCCCATGGCTTCGACGTTCTCATTTTCAAATAACTTTTTCATTATGACCGCGTTCCGTGCCCATTCATCCTGCAATAATTTTCTCAAATATTTTTACAATCTTTAGTAAGTCTTTTGGTCCTGATTGCCTCGGAGTAAATTTCAAATAAATGAGTCGAAGAACGCGAAATATTTGGATTTGTACGATTACTTTAAAGATAGTCTCCTCGAATTTTGAAGCCATCGAGGGCTGAACAATGTAGAATCAAGTGTCGATGATTTAATAATAAAAAGAATTGTTTTTATTTCAACTCTTGGGGACTATTAGAATAAAATAATAAGAAAATGAAGTTAATTCGAAGCTGGTAAATCACTAACAATGCATTTTGGGTTTTTGGTAGATGGCCTCTTCTATTTTAAGAAACACGACGTTGGCTAGGAGTAAATTGATGAAGATGCCACATTCTCCTACAGAATGTGGTTCACGTTATTGTACCTGAACCTTTGATTGGTGCAGCTCCCCAAATTAGGTCAATTCATTTTATAGTGTTGTCGAATACGCTATTGAGACAGTACGACGGGGATGCCAAACATCTGAAACGTGAGTCCCTTTAGTGGGTCACAAGTACCAGGCTATTGATACGAAAATCCCTCCAAGAGGTATACTAGATTAGATTGTATACACTCAACAGTAGTGACACACCAAACGACTATTCAATCCAAGATACTAATCAATAAAACAAAAGTGGTAACCGGGATAGAGGTATATTCGGTCTTCGAGCAATTATCATAACGAGGGTAGAAAATATCTGTTTTAATAGAGAACATCTCCACACATCTTATTTGTTTCTATTCCATCCATTTATACTTGGGAAAAATTTTAATGGGAGATTCTAGAGGCCAAAATAAGACGAAAATCGAGAATATGAATTTCTTAACTGAGGCTTCATTAAAAAGTTATTAAAAAATTACAAATTGTTCTGAAAAAATTGTTTTTGGTTGCGGGGCTCAATTAAAATAATTTTTGATGAATACACATAACCCCGAAATCCTACCCACTTTCTAGAAAAAAATTCGAGAAAGTGACATTTTTCGTCAAAATTTAAAAATTTAAAATCGTTCTGGAAAAATTATTTTCAGTTGCGGTGGTCAATTACAATAATTTTTAGTGAATATACATACCCCCGAAATCCTACCCACTTTCTAGAAAAAAATTCGAGAAAGTGACATTTTTCGTCAAAAATTTAAAAATTTAAAATCGTTCTGGAAAAATTATTTTCAGTTGCGGTGGTCAATTACAATAATTTTTAGTGAATATACATACCCCCGAAATCCTACCCACTTTCAAGAAAAAAATTCGAAAAAGTGAAATTTTTCGTCAAAATTAAAAAATTTTAAATCGTTCTGGAAAAATTATTTTCAGTTGCGGGGGTCAATTACAATAATTTTTCGTGAATAGACATACCCCCGAAATCCTACCCACTTTCAAGAAAAAAATTCGAAAAAGTGAAATTTTTCGTCAAAATTAAAAAATTTAAAATCGTTCTGGAAAAATTATTTTCAGTTGCGGGGATCAATTACAATAATTTTTGGTGAATATACATACCCCCGAAATCCTACCCACTTTCTAGAAAAAAATTCAGTACGGATTGAACTTTAACCGTTAATAACTTTTTAACGAACTCTCCATCAACAAATTAGTATTCTTGATTTTCGTCTTATTTTTGCCTCTAGAATCTCCCATTAAAATTTTTCGAAGGGCTGGTCGAACACCCTGTATATTTACACAGTTAATATACAGAAATTGATTAAAATAATATACAGGAAAATCAAAGAAGAAACACTGTATCTAGGGGAGAAATGTTTTAATAAATTTTCGGGTTTAATAGCTGAAAAGTGAAACGACGGAACGTTGGGACTGTAGAACCGAAGAAAGCTCGGGTGAGAAGTGGTTATGAAACGAAGCAACCACGATACTTCGGCTGAGCCGTGTATTTGGAATGGCTAGAGATTCGTGGTTTCTAAGGGTGTTTAATATTTGTGGTTTACGCCAGTCATTGAATATGACGCTCAAAATTGCGACGCTTTGAAACGCCCTGCGATCTAAGTATTATTAAGTCTACGTTTCGGTGGACGAACAGACTATTTGCGACGATTTTTATATTATATTCTGTTTCTCGTGGAAATGTAGACCAGCTACCAAGAAATTTCCTTACTGAGAATCGTTTAGTTATCGTTGAAAGCGAAGAAGAAAACTTGATCTTTAATTAGAAGGGAATATAAGATCGTAAACATAGATACACTTAATTTATTTAGATAGTATCGACATGAGCCACTGCGCGAATGTTCCTCGGAATCGATTATTCGTTCAATTATATAACTTTCTCCCCGGTACATTGCTCTAGTTCGCGAGAACGTTTCGTGTAACGTTACATGAATCATGTTGCCGGTTCTAAAACCCTGCGGGGACGAAGAACCGTTGCGTTCTTCTCGAATCATGAATATCTCGAAGGCCAGCATCGCGTGGAAATTTATAGCTCGTGTGGGTACTTGATATTTATAGTTTGTTGTTATCGTGCCCCGTGGTCGGAGGAAAATTATTCAGATCGAAAAACGCTGGTAAATATTCTCAAAAACCCGACGGCTAATTAAATATCGGACGAATTATGATACAGCGTTTTTCGAAACTTCGCGCGATTCGAATCTTCCTCTCGTGCTGAGAAGCAACGGTGTCGGGGGAAACAGAGTTCTAAGAAAACGTATTTTTACGAGCTCGAATTCCCGGGGTTCGGTAAACCGCTTAAAACCAACGAACAAACAAGAGATCGAAAGAGGCGTGGGTGGAGGGGGGGGCAGGTGACTCGATAAACTGAATCGCGCGGAAAGGTATAAAGGACAAGGGCGAAAGAAAGAAATAGCATCCTCGACTGCTCCTGGAGGCGATAGTCGACGAAGACGTATCGATTATCTCGCTCGACTTTGCGCAAACGAGACCGCAGCGGCGCGAAAGTACGATCGAAGATAAAGCCACGTTTCTCCCTTCCTTCGTCGCGGCTGGACGGGACGGAGAAGGACTAAAGTGCCACGAGGGGTAGGGTGGGAGAGTGGTTAAAGTCTTCCCAACGGAGCGTCTTTCTACCCTTCGAGGATAAAACTCGTGGGACGACTTAATCATCGATGGCCAGGGCCTCCTACTCGGATCCAACGAACGAATAAAGAACTGGCTCGCCGCCTAACGATCGTGAATCTTTCGTTAAGAAAAAAACCAGGCTAACGGGAGACCTACAGAGAGCATCGCCCAAAGAATTTCTCAGCGCGGTTGGAAACAAATCAGCCGTTTCATGGCAGGAAACTCGAATAAACCTCGATTTCCGCTGGATGTTGGCGCATTTTTATCCACCGACTTCCGTAATTAGACTCAAAGCCAGGCGACATTATTTGTTTCGTAGGGTGTCCGCGATATTTACGTATAGTAAACTGTTACTGTACAATTCGATTCTTTTTTAATCTCGGGCATTTGTTTTTAATTTTGTTGTGTATTGCATATCAATGAATTCTGTTTTTTGTTTCTTCTATACAAGGATGCTTTCGTGTGTAATTTTTGTCGATATGTGTTGTTATGTTAGAATTATTTTTTCGTACTGCAGGAGTACTTCGCAAGCTTTAATCTAGAGTAAGGAACCAATCAGACTTGTTCCAATTCAACTTCTCGCGTACGCACTGTACTGCATATACAGGGTGTTCAGGCCAATCCTGGGAAAAACTTTAATGGGAGATTCTAGATGTCAAAATAAGACAAAAATCAAGAATATAAAGTTTTTCTTTGAGACTTCTTTAAAAAGTTATTAACAATTCAATTAAAAAATTTCAAATCGTCCTGGAAAAATTATTTTTGGTTGCGGGGCTCAATTACAATAATTTTTGGTGAATAGACATACCCCCGAAATCCCGCGCATTTTCGAGAAAAAAATTCAGGAAGGTGGACAAATTTTTCGACAAAATTAAAAAATTTCAAATCGTTCTATAGAAATTATTTTTGGTTGCGAGGGTCAATTACAATAATTTTTGGTGAATAGACATACCCCCGAAATCCTACGCACTTTCGAGAAAAAAATTCATTACCGAAAATATGTCTGACCATACGTACACCTATTCCCCTTAAATTTTTCGGTGAAATTAAAAAATTTCAAATCGTTCTAAAAAAATTATTTTTGGTTGCAAGGGTCAATTACAATAATTTTTGGTGAATATACATACCCTTAAAATCCCACGCATTTTCGAGAAAAAAAATTCGAGTAGGTGCCTAAATTTTTCAACAAAATTAAAAAATTTTAAATCATTCTGGAAAAATTATTTTCGGTTGCGGGGGTCAATTACAATCATTTTTGATGAATAGACATACCCCCAAAATCCTACGTACTTCCGAGAAAAAAAATTCTTTAGCGAAAATATAATTTCTGGCTAGAAATGTAACTTTTTAACGAAGCCTCAATCAACGAATTGGTATTCATGATTTTCGTCTTATTTTGGACTCTAGAATCTTCCATTATAATTTTTCCCAGGGGTGGCCGAACACCCTGTATACTTAATCTCACTAATATATTAATTATATATTCACTTCGACGACTCACGAAAAACCTAATACTTTGCGTACATATTACAATTCCACAATTAATTTTCGCCCATTTTTGACGAGATTCATAACATCAAAGCTGGCAGAATTAATAGAAAGAAAACACCTTCCTTCGTAAGATTAAAAAATAATTATTCAAAAACGTACGAAATTCTAGGCAATTATCGAAAATGCCGTTTAGTAAATACGCTATGGAATCGTTTTACGCCTAGTTTGAGGTGTGTATAAGTTGCTTTCGGAAATCGAATTCGCGTATGTAGCCCAGAGGGGGTAGAAGTTACGCAGCCACCTCAGCATTTCGTGTGTGTCTACGAGTTTGAACTCGGCGTTAGCAGCGAGTCAAGTTAATTTTAACTTTAATTAAGCATCATTAGATGAAATTCACCGTGTCCGCGGGGCGACGTGCCGCGAGCATAGAGTAAATACTTCGGCGCGACCCGAGCTTCAGCTCTCTCGACCCGCTGGCCGCCTTCAAAATAACAAGGAATCTCAGACACGCGCTACGTCTTCAAAATTAAAGCGCGCGATATACGATGCTGCGACGCGTTCGGCTGGTATAGTTCGCAATTTACAGCCGTAATACCGTGTGCCCTCGCTTTTATACATATCCCCCGTAGCCAGGGAATGTCGATATCAGCATCGCTCCTCATTTTTCCTCCCCCGTCGCGTTTCTCACGTCGAATTACGCGTTCGAGCACCGAGGTAGGGGAGGGGAGGAAGCTCCGGGCACCGAATTTATCGAATTTCTCCAGGGACCCCGCCGCCAAAGCCGCTTCAACGCTCGAGATTCTCGACGGGCGCTGCAACATCGTCGCGGCACGACGTCCGATGCCAAGAGCAACACGAAACGCTGGAAAGCTTAGCGCGTAAGCGAAACACATAAAAGTGCAACGAGCCACCGCGGTGTCCCCAAGAAATAAACGAGACGTTTCGCGTCTGGTAACTTTCCCCCGGGTGGACAGGGCACGTAAGAACCACTGGAAGGATCATACGAGCGCGCCACTTGTTTAAATTCTAAGTTATGGCTGGATTTTCTGGCCTTGGGAACCCTTAAACCGGTACAACAAATTCAGTGTCACGTCTTAAACAAATCGTCATGGAACACTGTGCAACAACATGTACGAATGGTTGAAGATTATTAGAAACATTCACGTTCTGTTCGAGATGGTATTCGTGTGTTTCGCCGAAATTTTTGGTTCAGGTAATCGACCTTCTGAGAGAACAATTCGTCGAATTGTGGATGAATTTAAAGAGATTGGCTCACAGTTTGTTAACACGTGGTACGTATCAACGTGGAGCTAAAAAACAATTATATAGTAGTGTAATAGAAAATTGAGGCGACCATTTGAATGATATTGTGTTCCACGATTAATGTTATGAAGTGGGCTTTATATTAAAATAAAGAAACCTGAAATATCTCAAATAGTTTGTGTCTTATTTCAATTTAAAGATCTGACACTCAATTTGATTATTTCAGAGATTGCAGGATTTAAGTACATAGTATGATATAAATGGTATTCTTGCAAATCCAATTTTTGTCGCTTTGAGATATCATTGAGATTTGATGAGATTTGAGATTTCATGACCCTCGAATCCCCAATATTTTAATATGAACTCTTGTTTAAGAGTGTAGAATGCATGATGATGTCATCCCGTACAATCGAACGAATTTACCAAGTTCGATGGTAATCGTATAAACGGCTCTTCCGAAAAGATTAAATCGTAGTAACCCTCGCTCCGGTGTCAGAGTCGTGATGGCCCAGGGTGGGGATTTAATTTTGTTCGTTCAATTGTATAATTGCATTTCGCGTCTCCTTTCCAAGTTCAAATCGTAGTAGCCCCTGCTACAGTCGCCATCGGAGCGAAGTGAGGGGCACTACGATTTAATTTTGTTCGTTCAGTTATATAATTGTATTTCACGCCTCCTTCCTAAGTTCAAATCGTAGTACCAGTCACGATGACGAGGTGGGGGTACTACGATTTGATCTCGAAGAGGCTCGAAATACAATTATATAATTTCAGGAACTTACCAAGCGAAGTTCGATTATAATTATATAAGCGCCTCCTCTTCGGGATCAAATCATCAGTCCCCCTCACCTTCGTGCTATGGCGACTCTGACATGGAGTAGAGGGTACTACCATTCGATTTCAAGAAGGTGTGAAATACGATTTCGTTCTAGGAATCGATTCAGTTCATTTTTGTTGAGACAGCACTTCGAAATTAATCTGTTCGTCGAGAGATGCAGTGGATAAGTATTCGAATCAAGGAACGAGAATCACGTCTAATAACGTCAAAGCAGAATAGCTATAACTACGAAAACAATCATTAACCTCTTCAGGGACGAATTTTTTTTGTCTATTTATTATTGACAGTAACTATAATTATAAAAAAAAAAACTAAACGTCCACATATGTGGCCAAGGGCGTAAAGAGGTTAATAAATCATCAGTCCCCCTTACTTCGTGCTATGGCGACTCTGACATGGAGTAGAGAGTACTACCATTCGATTTCAAGAATGTGTGAAATACGATTTCGTTCTAGGAATCGATTCAGTTCATTTTTGTTGAGACAGCACTTCGAAATTAATCTGTTCGTCGAGAGATGCAGTGGATAAGTATTCGAATCAAGGAACGAGAGCTCTAACTACGAAAACAATCATTAATAAATTAGAAAGTACTGTGACCATTAGCAGTGATGTATGTGTCTCTTCGAAACATTCGCGCCATTAGACAAAGCGGTCGAGTATGCGAAAAAAAGTTGCATGATTTCAGATAGCGAAAAATTCTGCTTCAATGTGGATTGTTTCGCGAGCCCATCCGTCTTGTACCACGTTTAGAAATATAATTTCATTCTAACGTTTGTTATCTGTCACATTATTTCGAGTTTAACACCGTTGAGTCGAAGAAAATCCATATGCTTCTCAAGTTACCAATAACGATTCGGTCTAAATATACGGGAATAATTGGCTATAATTGGATTTGACCCCTCACTTCTTAATGAGAGATAATTATGTCTCTTATATCGACTTTCTGAACAGTTAAATTAACCAAATTTAATCAGGTTGCTTGCTTCTTGGGATAATTTAAAAACGATTGTTTATTCAACAGTTTTCAGAAATCTATTGCACTTTGAAGGTAGCAAGATCGGTCGCGATAGGTGTTTATGTTTACTTTTTCCAGTTTTTATTTTCCCTGCCCACAGTTAAATTAACAAAATTTAAACCAGTTGCTTGCTTCTTGGGATAATTGTTTATCCAACAGTTTTGAGAGATCTATTCTATTTTGAAGATAGCCATTTCGACCATTTTTCATAATTACGAAGCAAGATCGGTCGCGATAGGTGTTTATGTTTACTTTTTTCACTGTTTTCATTTTCTCTGCCCACTGTCGTAGCGTGTGGCCGATGTTACGATAGGAGGCTGGGTAAATCGATGGTTTATAAATAATCGCAGGCGTTGCTGGTGTCGGAATCCCACCCCGTCCCGCGTCCCTTCCATTTTGCCCGCGAAGCTACGGTATTAAATTCCTATTATGTCGGTGCTGAGTGGAAGGCAGCTTGCCGCGGGCAAGAAGAAGGTGGGAAAGAGACTCGAGTTAAGGGTGTAAGAAACGAAAGGCCCGAAGCCAGGGGTCTAAGGTATCGTTTGAAAGGAAACTCGATGGCAGTCGAGGCCAGACTTCCACTTCTAGACGTTTTCTTCGACCTCCTTCATACATACTGCTGCGACTCGGCGCATCGTAGTTTTGCTTCCGCCTTTTCTTTTCTGTTCGAAAAGAATGCCGACTTCAGGTGGATAGCCCACTGCTCGACCTCGTAGAAGTCGCCTCGAAATCTAACCGGATACTGTAGCCCCTCGCACTTTGCTGGAAACTCTTTTTATTCGATCGTATAAGAGAAGAGGGCGAAGCAAAAATAAACAAACAGAGAAAGGGTGTCGAATTCGGAGCACTCGGTTCCTCTGAGAACGAAATATTTTTAAGAAAGGAGAGAAAAGAGTTCGAGCAATATTGTTAGATGCGTTTCCATTAATATTATATGGCTCGTAGATCAGCCCAGAAATTGCAAACTATCGCCCAAGGAACAAGAAAATAGTATTTTCGATCCCCAGAACCAGTAGAAGTTGTGTATAGGAAAGTTTTTCGAGAAGATCCCGGAAAATCTCGTTGCATACGCGACGTTCCTGGAACGATAACAGTGATGTGCGACCGAGGGTGCTCCGAGCCGCTCTTATTCGATAAAAACTGCACTCGATATATAGTTTGCCAGTCATAAATATTCCGAAACCAGCTCAGACTAGCGTGAAAGCTTGCCCAAGTCGCGTACCTCCCCCCTCCCGCCCCGCGTTTTTCACCTTTTCATCGTTCGGTTCACACTTTGCGCTCGCTTCTCAAGATCTGCCAAGACCGCCTTAACAGTCTGCGGACTTCGACGCGAGTTCGCTCACACTGGATAGAGTTCAGCTCCGTAAACAGCATTGAATTATTCATAGATTCGGGAAACATAATTCATAAAAAAACACGTGGCATGTTGTCAACCAGCATTCTCTTTCTACGACGGAAACGTGTGCAAGGTACGTTGACTTCTCGCGGAAACTTCGAGGAAACGTTTGGCGACAACAGAGCTAGGCAAACTTTATTTCCAAAATAACGATTTTAGATTCGTTCGTGAACTTCGATTTATGTTTTTTTGGTGAATTAAAATAATTTTTTAATCCATTATTCTGTGAATAAATAATCTTTGATCTGCACGATTTGCTTAATTTAAGTATTTATGAAATATTTCAAACGAATTTTCGTTTCCCAGAAAATCCATTTTAAATGTATTAACCCCAAATGCAGAAGATAAAAACAAGCTATGGCATACAGGGAAAAACCTAAAACGAGAAATAGCAATACTAATCAACAGATATGGATCTGAGCATTGCAATCTTGCTTCTTCATAGGCAGAAATAAGTTCCTTTGTTCGACAAATAGGTTGCATCGACATGGTCAAGGTCTTGCTTTTCGTATTTGCACGAATAGGCATAATAAGATCTTGATCACATGCTGTTTGTTGAGCAAAGGAAAAAACTTTATCAGGGCTATCAAAATCTGCAATATTTCTGGAAACTGTTCATCGTTTAGATTACGTACCCGTGCGACGGTTCTGTGCATGGAGTTGGAATTTTTCGACTTCAAAGAGTTGCAAAACTGGGACACTGGTCGAAATTAAGAAAGAGATTTAACTTCTGCGATTAGTATCGCCGTAGCACGCAATGAGAATTGTAATCTCACGAAATATCTGGCAAACCAGCCTAATTTGTGCAGACATAACGCGAACTATTTTTGGAATGCATAGCTATGCAACCTTTAACATACTTGAATTCACTATAATCGTTAATGTATTTTCTAGATCAATACGTTCCACGACAATGTAAGACATTTCTAGGAACTATTGCAACGCAGACAGATTTTTGTGCAGCTCTAAACAGAATAATTTAGCTATAATAATTCCTGTAACAAAAAGTGCAGTCACTGTTTCTAAATATTATTTCAGCGATCTTAAAATTAAAAATGATAATTTAAAGGAAGACAAATATTTGTAAAATATCCAAATTCATTTTAAATCTATAAAATATAGAAAAGTGTATAAAAATAATAATTTTATGTACGTTATAAAATTGTAGAAACTATACACAAAGGTTAGAGTGCAAAATTTATCAAAACTGTTCGCGAAAACCACGAGTTACGAAAGTTTATATAATTGATGCTTTCTTTAACTTTGGCATTCAAATACTAGAATGTTATTATTGCCCGCGCTCGAGTAGTTAAAAGGTTAAGTATACAAGGAGAATTTAAATTCATTCTCGCTTCATTTAGAGAAGATAGTTACAGTTTACTTAACTCCTTTATGTAAAATTTAATTTTTTTTTAAGATTTATTTAAACGATTTTTTACCATTCACGACCATATAGAATATTTATCTAGAAACACACAATTTTCAAAATAAAGATTTCATTAAATTCAAGTAAAATTAAATTCCTTCAAACATTTAACATATTTTTATAAATTCAAGTCAAATTAAATTCCTTCAAAGATTTAACATATCTTCTCAAAATTTAGAAAATAACGAATACATATCGAAACAAATGCAATTACATTAACATTAAATTCAATTCATTAAATTCAAGTAAAATTAAATTCCTTCAAAGATATAACATATTTTCTCAAAATTTGAAAAATACCAAATGCATATCAAAACAAATACAATTACATTAATACAAGTGTACTTGAATTAAAAAACAAAATTAGTTTTCTATAATCAAAAATTGGTTTCACAAATTTGTCAGGCTCGAGAGAAAAGAAACGTGGGTCGGTCGATTCGTAGAAAATAAAAGCATCGTCCATCGATGAAAGTTTTTACCCGCGATAGATTTCAACAACCGGGCGCAGTTGTTTTAGAATAATTAGTCGCGAGATTTAAGATGTCTGCTGGAATCATCGTAAAAGTTTCGCTGAAACGGCCACCATTAACCGAAACTTTCAAGAGCCGGAATACTTCCGGGCCAGGGGTTAAGAGGTAAGGGCGCGAGAAAGCAGTAGATAAGTGTAACGTGCTTCGACGAAAGAGAAAAAGCATTCCCCTTTTCGCCCTGCAACAATCGCGGTCGCGGAATCAATATCCAAAGCGCATCCGCAACCGCAACCGTAGGGTTTCCATGTATATTTCAACGCAAACATTTGCCGTCTGTTTTATCGATGGCAAAATGTTTTTCCCTCCGCGTTCTCGCTGCGTTTCATCCATAAAATTGCTATCCCAAGTACGAAATCAGGAACGCAGTAAAAAAAAAAAAAAACATTTCTGTTTCCTCGGTCCTCGCGTTTATAATTGCACGAAACGTGTCTCAATTTCATCCTCGAAAAATAGATCCACGATCTTATTTACCTTAGTTATCAAAACTCAAGTCGACGAGAGCTCGACTACTTTTTATAATTTAAAGCCTGTAAGAAAGTAGGAAGTATCTCGAAATAATGTTTACGCGCGGGCATCGATTTCAAACGCAAATGTATCGATGGCGTCGAAACGCGTATGGATCCCATCGCTAATCGAGCAAATGGCTAGATCGAACTGAATAGCGAGCGTACGTGTTTGTTCGGTGTGTTCGAATGTGTGACAATGAGGAAGATGGTCTCAAAGCCTCCAGTGGTACGGATTACAGTTCTCCCCTCGTGTTTTATTGAGATTGCGTTGTACGTTTCGCACAAAAGGGAGCAGGGCCAGTCATCGTGGAATGGGCGGGTTCGGATCATTTCTCGAAGCCAGCAAAAGGGAGGAAACGAGAGTGGGAGAGAGAGAGGGAGAGTTACAGAGATCCGGAAGTGCCACGCTCTGGGAATATGGCGGGAATTTCGCCGGAAGCGGAAAGCATTCCCACTCTTCCGCGTCGCAACCGCGGTCTGGTCTGTTCGGAGAACCGCCGACAAAACCGAGCATCGTTCCTCCATGCTCGTAATTCGTCTGCCAACGGAGCAGCGTATCCGGCTGTTTGAAGTTCCCGCTTTTTTCGATCCACGGAAACGCTTAATAGGGACAGTCCCGCCAGCGGCTTCACGAGAGAGACTTTACAGCGAAACGTAGTTCGATTGGTCGTCGGTTAGCGCGTTTTGTTTGCTAATTCATTATCAATCACTGCTGTTCGCCGAAAACCGTTTACGGAGTGATTGGATCGCGTCGATTTGAATTTTCAAATTCACGAACAACCAACAAATTGAAAAGAAATTTCTTCTGCGGAGGGTGTCTGCCTGAGCTTTTTATACGAATCATAGTTCTATTATATCTTTGTGTACTTATTAGAAACTTATAATTTCACTTGTTTGTACCGACGTACAATTTGTTGGATATTATAGAATTGTATTATTGCAATTATGTTAATATTAATGAAATGATGCAGCTGGTCTTTGGCAGACTGTATACAGTCATGTAAGTAACAAAACTAATAAGATTGCCGCGGTCAAAAATTAAAAACAGAAATTTAAGTAGAAATATCGAGAATTGGTCGGACACGTCTGACTAGTTGTATGGACTTATCACTAGAAAACGTTTTCGATGAATTCTCAAAATCTTTCGTATACAAAAATTGATTCCAAATTTTCGTTTTATGTTTTGCACGAAGAATTGCACCTTTTCCAATTGCATTAAAAATTTTCTAAAATATTAAAATAATACTTTATAGAGAAGTAACTTCAAACAGCCATCCACGTTTGACCTAAGTATAACCAAATGAAAATTAATTCTTTTAAAAGCGTTCTACATTCTGTCTTATTTTCAAACCCGGAATCATGTCATGTTTTTCAATATTTAATTTAAAAGTAAAATATTGAAGATCGTATTGCAACTTCGATGGGGTCGTTATTGAAATTGTTTTTTAATAAAACTTTAGCTTCGAAATTGAATTACAAAATTAATTTTTTTACAAGCAATTTAAGCATCGATTCATTATTTTCTTCGACGTTTGATAAATAGACCGATGTCGTGGCTGCATTAAAAATATTACGATTTCGCGAAAGAAAATTAATACGCGACTGTGTTTTGATATTTCGATAGTATTAATATCGTTTCATTAGTTTGGTACAAAATTTGTAATAGTTCGTAACTCGAAAATTCCAGTGAAACGTTGAAGGTTATAATAAAATATGTGAGCGAGCGTTCCAATGAAAATTCTTGTAACACATTTATAGCTCGAAAAAATTTCTTAAAGCAATACTGTCAAGAATTCACGAAGAATAATCCTTCGTAATCATTTTACGTATCAATATGACGCAAACACTGTGTATTTTCCAAAGACATTTTAAGCTTCATAAAGTGAAACGTATAATTTTAAGTGAAATATTACAAAAAGAAGTTTTTCGCTTGACATAATTGCTTTCGAGAGAGAGAAGATTTCTGGGGCTACACAAAATTTCTTCAATCGACTTGCCAGAGTTTATCGACAGAATGGCAATAATATCGTGAACGTTAATCATCGAGATCTATTATATTGCTTGGGTTTTTATCAAACGGTGAATATATGAAGCTATAAAATAACCAACGGTTTCGTGGAACTGCGCGCCATTATCTCGCCCCCAAACAATTGTAAGGTGCGTGAAATATCTATTGATGATGTAACAGCCGCCTTTTCCAGGAGAATATCGCGAGGAAAATGGATTTTATCGGGATTGTACGTGGAACGACGAACTGTAGAAATATTGAAATAGCTCAAGGGACCATTTTTTCATCGATTTTATGCTTTTATACCGAGATTACGAGTTAAAGGAATCTTATTCAAAATCGACGAAATCTTCCCTCATGCACGTTCGTCAATTTTCTCCAAAAAACAGGGGATGTAAATAGTTATAAAACTAAAAATAAACACACAAATTTGGACAAATTAAAAATAATTGCCACTTTAAAAAATATAGCGAAAATCCACTGACTTTAAACGACGCACAGTTTCGATGGTTATTAATATTTTTAACCATTTCCTCGATCTACTTCGAAACAAAAAATTCATACCAGTCGATTTTGATGAAAACCTATTTGAATTATAGTTTGTTCAATGGTCTCTCGAATGGTGTACGCCTTGGGGCTATTTATGGTTTACGAGGCATACCGTTTAATTCATACCGCGTTTTATGCTCGCAGTAACGAACTTGACGCGAGTACGTGCCGCGGCATAAAAATAATCCTGCAATCATTCTTAACACGTTTCGTACGGTATTTGTAAGATTCATTAAACAGGAAATTGTACAAATATATTTGAAAGATCCAGAAATACATTACCTCTAATCTTACTTAAAAACATTTTCATTCGACGCGAAAGGTCTAAACATTTTATAAATAAATGTCTATTAATATAACGTATAAATTAATATACCAAATATGAACTAGTACTCGAGTGCAAATTGTGGATTTATTCGGTAACAAATTTCCAAAAATAAAATTAGGTACAATTACGAGATGAACTCGAAATAATTTTACACGATTCGTGTACCGTTTTTAAAATATCGTATAAATAAAGTAATATTATACATTTCAATTTTAACGACTGGTATGAATGTTTGCGGTAGAATAAATCCAAAAATGTAAATATAAATCGTTAAAAAAAAATGACAAACCGTAGAAACCGAGTTACAATAAATGATCTTGTATCTTTAGAATGTTACGGATTTATTTTGATTTTTATTGAACGATATTTGCACTCTTAAATATTAACTGATCGATATCTGTAAAGTAACAACTTAAACACAGTTAGCATTTTATTAATTCGTGAAAAAAATAGACGATGGACAGTAGATTGATTATTTCGTTAATTTATTACCACAGATACGCGATTCTTATTCAACCAGTTGATCCTTTCAACGAAATAACGTAATTGTATTCCGAAGAGAAAGTTAATCGTACAATAAAGTAAAACATGATACACGGGTTAGATACTGGTCAGAATGGAGTACTTATCGTTCGATTTTACACACGAACGAGACACGCAACGCAAGTCGTATACCCCCGAGCTCCAAGCTTTGCTAATGCTTCCATCTACTTATATCCCGTTTTCGTTCACTTGAGCGAAAGCTTTTAAACACGCTTGAAAGTGGGCGATTAATCAGACGTCGAAGAAAAAGGGAACGTTTCTCTCCTCTCGATTAACGCATATTTGCAACTTCTCGGTCGTAATGGATCCGCAATTACACAAGGAACACGCGCTGGCACTCTGTTAACAAAACGTTCGTTACAACGATTTAATACAGCGCGTGCTGTTCGAAGGAACGAATTTAAAACGATTCAAAGCGTTACTGATCGTTACACTGCGTGCAATTACTTCGAAAATGCGTACGTGAGCGTGTTAAATTATCAGAGTCGAGTAAAATTTTCAGCAAGTTCTTAAACGTCAGTCAACCTATGGAACTCCTGGTCCACTCTTGCATCTCAGTCGACCAACGTTAAATTCCTAGTTATCTGCTGTATCCTCAGTCAAATCCTGTCAAATTCTCAGCCAGCCCTCGTAGCCTGCGTCAGACTCGAGGTCAGCTCTTGTATATCAGTCAACGTCAGTCGCCTCAACATCTTTACAAGTTAGGCTACTCGTGGTAGCGTCTGTACGTTGCTCTAAATAGACTGAAAGTGTCTATCATCTTATCTCCTGCTCCATCCTGATATACTTAACTCGCACGATGTTAAAGCTTTGTTAATTTCTCCTCGAGTGTAAGTATCGTATAGGCATCAATTTGTACGAAAGACTTTATGGTACGACAAATAATGACTCACTTTATGTCACATTTTCAGTATACGTTTTTCGTTTTACTAATTCACACATAAAATATTTTATGTTATACAGGGTCACCCCTGGGAAAAAATTATTTTCAGTTGCAGGGGTCAATTACAATCATTTTCGGTCATTAGACATACCCCCGAAATCCTATGCATTTTCGAGAAAAAAATTCGAGCAGGTGGACGAATTTTTCGACAAAATTAAAAAATTTCAAATCCCTCTGAAAAAATTATTTTTGGTTGCAGGGGTCAATTCCAATCATTTTTGGTCATTAGACATACCCCCGAAATCCTACGCACTTTCGAGAAAAAAATTCATTACTGAAAATATGATGTCTGACCATACGTGTATCTATTCTCCTTAAATTTTTCGGCGAAATTGAAAAGTTTCAACTCATTCTGAAAAAATTATTTTCAGTTGCAGAGGTCAATTACAATCATTTTTGGTCATTAGACATACCCCCGAAATCCTACGCACTTTCGAGAAAAAAATTCGAGAAGGTGTGAAATTTTTCGACAAAATTAAAAAATTTCAAATCGTTCTGAAAAAATTATTTTTGGTTGCAGGGGTCAATTACAATCATTTTTGGTGAATACACATACCCCCGAAATTCTACGTGCTTTCGAGAAAAAAATTCTTTACCGAAAATATACTGTGTGGAAATTTTTCTATAACTTTTTAACGAAACCACAATCAACAAATTAGTATCCTTGACTTTCGTCTTATTTTGGCCTCTAGAATTAAAATTTTTCCCAGGGGTGGCCGAACACCCTGTATAACGAATTAGTAATACGCGTTGCACGTAACTGGCCCAGATGTATGCGCGTAAGAAATGGAAACACATTTATCAATCGTTTCAAAAGTAAATTTTGCACATCTCGCGGCACAGGGACCGGTGCACGCGCGCTATTGATCGACACATAATCTACAAATCCATCCATCATGGTCTACTCGTTGATAGATCATGGATGCATTATCCGTTAGAATGACAGCGATAGTACAAACCTATTACCGATTCAACTTCTAATGCAGACATTACCATTAGTCCGGGAAAATTATTTTCCAATGTGTTCGTCCAATTTCTTTTGACTCGAGATTCCTCGATAAGTCGAAAAATGTTTTAGAGCCTGTCAAAGTATGCAAACGAAATGTGTGAAACATGAAAATATAATACAGGCACGTACGTGAATATGTGTGTCTCTTATAAATATATTAAAAATATACAATAGTGGAAAAATTATTAACATATTATAGTTAGCCGTAATACATTGTCTTAATTACAAATTTTGAATTTCGAATTTATATTAAACTTGTTAAGGGACGTGAAAATTCTGTAGAATTCAGTAAATTTTACGTTGATTAGAAATTAATTTGCAATGACCGTTCGGGGCCCCTCGGTTTCCAATAACACGAAAGACGCGATGTTTGTATCGCATTAATTGCATCAACGGACGAAGGAAATTAATCACAGCTCACCGTGCAAGCTCGCTGAATAATTACATCGGGCGGCGCTAATTGCTGCATCGAAGAATGAAATAAGTTCCGCGAGTATTGGTGGCGATTAACCAGCAACAATCAATCAACGTCGAAGCGAATACTTATCTTTCCAGCAACGATATCCTTTCCTCGTCTATTAATCACGCTTATCGTCTTTTTCTTTTCTTTCGATCCGCGGGCACGCTGCGCGAAACGAAACAGCAGGCGCTCAATATCGCCCGGAGTGAAACTCAAGAAAACACTGTTCAAACATACATAATTGATAGGCTGCCACTTGTGCGCGCTGCATACATTAACTTATCTACTTTGCAGCTTATCGCGTCGCATTGTGACCACGTGACAAACGATCATTGGGCGAAATAATAAACCCGGTTGCTCGAAAGATCGAAGGTCGTAATAATTCTTCTTTAAAATTCTACCAAGAAAATTTTCAGGGGAAGAACGGACCGCTTTCGAGACGGTTCATGAATATTCGCGCGGGTTATTAGACATTACGATCGAAGATCGAGTGTGATCGGCTTGCCAAATCGACCTCCCCGCTATTAAGACGTTTTAATCCCCGGATATTAAGTCGGATAAGCGATAGCTTAAGATTTTTATCGGCGCGCGCAATTTATTACCCGGACAGTCGCCTAAGAGGTTGTATTGCACGAAAGGGCGATACATCACACGCTTTCCGCGTGTATTTTCTTCTTTGACCCTCGTTCGTTGCAAATTTATTAAACGACACCGGCACGTGCCGTTAAACGTAACTGTAACAATACACCTGACGCGAGTTTGAATACTGCGAAGCATCGATCGTTGTTCAATCCTTCGAATCCATCGTTTTAGAACTCGCAGTACTGTTCGAACTTATAGTGTACGTGCAATGAATTTTTAATATTTACTTCTATATTCAATCTTAATTGAGCTCTAAATAGGTTTAAAGTTCAATCAAGTTTAAATTATTAGGTTCAATTAGGTTTGAATAACTAATCAAATGACTGTTTTTTAAATTTTGTTTAGAATTTCTAACGTACGATTTTATTTTAGCACCACTTAACGACTTTTCTTGTAGTATACGTGTTATGTGAATTCATCAATATTCTCTAGTCTGTCTTGCCTAACGCGATTGGTTGAACGATTTATATTTTTTTATATTTTCTATCCGTCTTAGAACACTGTGACAGCTCGTATTAAAGTATTTCCAAGAATTTAGTACGCACTGTTTACTATTCATGCGCGCGGTCATTGACCTCGCGCCGATGTCAACAATGAAACGTAAACAAACCTTGTATCTCCATAACCAGCTGTCCTATCGATTTGAAACAAAAATCGTTGTATCTCTGGAACTAATTACGCTATCGACTTGTATAGACACTCATTTTAAAGGACATTTTATCCCCTATGCAGTGACTGTATCAACTATTATAATTTATACTTTTCTTTATGTTTATTTTGAAATTAACTTTGACTCTGTGGATCCAAAGAAGTTTCAGCAATAGAACAGGATTATAAAATGTTTATTTAATTGAAAATGAATTTAAATTTGTATACAAGATGTTTCTGTAATTACGAGCATTTTTTCGAAAATAATTAAATTTATAACGTATAAAAGAACGTTTTATTCCTGTGGCTCTCACTTTATGGCCAGCAACGAGGAAGTAAACGTCTTTATTTGGCGGTAAGGTTTCGTTATACTCTGTACTAAATTCTCATATCTGACGTGGCGAGAAAAATAGCAACGCGGACTTGTTTTTAGCAACACTCTATAAATTTCGATAAAGATAGTAAAAAATTACGGAGATATCCTCTTAGCATGGAACGAAGGTTCAGTGAAGTATGGCACGCACGGAACGATGTACGATAGGGTGTACACAAGTATGTTCCATACTGCAGCGAACGCGTTAAGAACCCGGGCACAACAAAGTCGGAATAACGGCTAACAAGGGGAGGACACACCTAACTACCCATCGATTTTACTGGCCTTTTCACGTGGTAAATTTACGTCGACAAATAAATGAACTCGATCTAACTGAACATTTTAAATTCACCGATTGGAATGATAATCTCGAGGTCTGTTTTTCTCGTAACAATTTTTCTTAATTTAACGTGACAAATTCATCGAAGATTTTTAACGACACGTTTGGCAATTTCATTGTCCCACTCTGTAATAAGATACACTATTAATTCCTTAAGATTGGATAAAATCGATCAAGCTCGTTTGATCGTAATTTACTTTTTTTCTAAAGGAAGCTCGTTCGTCCGTGATAAAGGAATTCCTTACGCATTCAGAATTTTCATCGAATTCATGTAACGAACCTATTTATATTCACTGTTATCGCGTCTATCTATTTACCCAATCTATTTAAGCGAACGTATCCTTACGTGCCCGTTAAGCGCGATGCAGTTCGCATTAAAGCTCCGATGGCTGCGAAATAGTAGCCTAGCTACGTGTAATTGCTCTTTCCACGGCTCGTATAAATACTTGCCGCGGAATCACGTTCAGTCCCTAGGACATATATAACATGATAATCGGTTTGCGTACGTCTACGTTAACTGCGAAGCAATAATATAAACGTGCAACAATCCACCGTGAACGTTATTGCATTCTATAATACCAGCAATGGAGTCGTTCGAGTTCCAAACTATCGGAGTTCTATTTCTGTTCGATAATTTAAGCTCCTCCCGTTGTACAGCCTGACGAACTAATTTACCATGTTTGCTCATCGTTTCTGGAAAATAAAGCTCGGATACGTTACAATTTTAGTATTCGGTTGTTCAGGATCGTTTCTAGCCTGAAAGTAAAGATATTTTTTAAAAACTGATAATTTATTAACCGATGTTTATTTCTATAAAGAACTACATTCGCTTCATGGACGTTTATCGACGTTAATATTTAGAACTCAACGAGCATTCGAGGACAGAATATCGTTAATCGCACAAAAGAATCTATCGATCGGTCGATCGATAACTCCCACGCATAACTAAAATTTCAATATTCTGTCATTAACAGACGTTTCCGACTATCGAGTGACGAACTTGAAACGTGGTTAATCAAAACATCGATGATGATATTAAAGTGGTCACTTCACATCGTCCGTCATAGCGTTACAGTGTTTATTTATAACGATATCGTAGAAATCTCCTCGAACATCTACGTCCATATTAAAGTTGTCTCGTCAAAAACATCTACGATATTATCGAAACGATCTGTTCCAGACGTTATTAAGCAACTCGTAAACATTATGCTCAAATTTCGTCTAACGATCGAAAACTTTTGTGACATTAATTTTTTTTATTAATATTACACGAGAGCTAATATTCTAAAACGAGAATACCGTAAGCTGCACGCTCGCCATCCCCGTGGAATATCGTATAATTCGCCGGGGGTCGTTGCAACGGGAGTACGTTAACGACGAAACCGGATAACGAAAGCGCAAAAAGAAGTTCCGCGAAAGGAAATCGGCCATTGTCCCTGGCAGCTCCATATTTCTCCCGGTGGCCGGCTGCCAAGTATGCATCCGCGCTTGTTCGTTATTACACCGAACCATTCGAATTTTAAGGGCGTTGCTCGTTTGCCAGCCGCGGTGCATAACAGACGTATCTGCGAACGATTAGATAAGAAGACAAATCGAGAATATCCGTCAGTAGGTACGCCCTTGTTCGGACAACGTAACTCGCGCGGCGGTATAATTCGGCGGACGTTATCGTTCTTCCTAGATCGCCGCGCTCTGTGCAACAACGTCGCCACAATGCACGCGGATGACTCGGATTTATCGACGTGCCAGAAATTGCATTTCCTTCCCCCGTTTCGTCCGTTGGATACCTTCGGAGATGTTTCTTGCGTTCTGGGACCGTTCGAGATTACATTCAGTCTGCGTTCTTCCCTCGCATGGGGAAACACTTTGACATTGCGACCAGTTATGATCTTCCACCCTTGACAACAGGGGGAGGACGAGATCGGTCTTAAAGTAGACGACAAGACGAATTAAATCTCGGAATATGAGAATCTAGTCGCGATGGAGTTCTTAAATGAGTGCAAAGAAACAACCCTTTTGAGCTCGTCGATGATTCAAATGATATTTTGTGGGGCAATCTAAAATATACGACACGACCAATTAAATCTCAGAATATGAGAATTCATGCACGATGGATTTCTGAAACGAATCCAAAGAAACAACCCTTTATACGACACGACCAATTAAATCTCAGAATCTGAGAATCTATACACGATGGAGTTCTTAAACGAGTCCAAAGAAACAACCCTTTTGAGCTCGTCGATGATTCAAATGATATTTCATGGGTCAATCTAATGTTGTATTCCAATAGAATTGACAACACTTTGTTTTCTTAAGAAACTCGTACAACTTGCATTAGGTCGTCTAACTACTAGACTCTTTCTGACGATTCTTTAATATTGCAAGCTTTTTTATACCATTGCTGGAGATAGTTAGAGGTAGAAACGATGGTCAAGTTGCAGTGTGACTCAGAAAGACTGCGAGGTTCAGGATGAGTAAGGATTAGAAATCATGATTAGAATGTTTGCATAAGTAATGTTTGTGATGTGACTGAGTGTTTACATGTTTGTATGGTCGTGTTGGTCATCATCCAACACTAAAATATACGACACGATCGATTAAATCTCAGAATATGAAAATCCATGCACGATGGATTTCTGAAACGAGTCCAAAGAAACAATCCTTTTGAGTTCATTGATGATTCAGATGTTTCATGGGTCAAGCTTCGATCTCTCTTGTTCGATTACTATTGCAATTTTGACAAAACGATCAAGAACTGGTGGAATCGCGAGAACTATACTTCCAATACATTATGGATTTGTTCCATGTTTCGTAACATCGAATGAAAGTTTCGTCCAAGAAGTGCTAGCGAAGTCGTTGGTAATACTGACTCAGCACATCTTGTCTTACAAGGGACAACGTCCGAGTGTTACAAGCCAATTTTGACGAAACTCGACGAGGAATACCTAAAAATATTACACACATGTTTCTTTCGGTAGCAAAGTTCGTGTCTGCGGGGTTAAATTATCCTTTGTCGTTGGGGGTTGCAATTTAGTCGAATGAAGTTAGAAACGACTACAGTTCAAACGAGATTGTAGAAAAATTGCATGGTTTTTTAAATGAAAATAATTTTTTTTTAATATTTCTTGTATAATACTTTTCTAGAAACCCATTACTTGTCTCATTTCCTAATAATTTTCCAAAATAGATTTCGTTTCATATTCACTCATACATTTTCAGAAGAACTACATAAAACATTGCATAAAAGTATTACGTTATATAATTCCTCATAAAGAATTATGTAACTTCCATGTATATTATTTTCTGTCTACTATATTGATTTACCACCCCCATCTTTGGAGGGTAATTCATCGCCATAAATGGGAATTTCTACCACTAAAAAACACGATTGTAATATTATTAGATATTCCATGATACTTGAGTTTCATTGGTGTACAACACTTACTATTAATTTAATTTCTAATAAAATACATACATAAATTACACACCAAAGTATTAAACAAACAATTGTGTTTAGATCAACCCTGCGTTCAGATTTCAAATTATTAATAATTGCTTTATTTATATTAAAAGTTAGTGTACAATGCTTTCGATTAACTCTGAGCTTACATTTTTTGCAACAAATTATTAGCAGCGAGCTGAAAGTCTCAACAATGGCCACCCGATATAGGAACCAGAACGTTGAACCGCGCTCGCGACTGGTTTATTTGTTCTAATTTAATTCGCAAGAAACAATCGCCGGGGGCAAAATTGGAAAACACAGGGAAAGATTGAGCTGTTTGAATCCGCGTCTATTAACTGCAGCCCCGTGTAACGAGCAACTTGTGGACCGGTGCATTATTGTGCAGAAACAGAGCATCGAGAGCTAATTGACTTCCTCTGTTTTAAACAATATTTGCATGTAATCGTTCCGCTGTTTGTGCATAATAAAATTCTTACCCCGAGCAACGGTGATCGGTATTATTGTCATTATTGATGAACGTTTATTGTGTAGTATCGTACAAACTCCATTGGATATTGATTGCACGAAAGAATTTCTCCAACGTATGAAATATTATCATTTCAAAATATTTTTGTTTCGAAGAGTCTGATATAGATTATTCTTAGGTAATTCGGAACAACTTTATGATTTTTAGTTTCTTATGCTCTCGTATTAATAACTCGTTCTAGTTAACTGAGACTACGAATTAATTCCAGTAATTAATATTGCTTTATCTCTTCGCAGAAAAGAAATGGTCTTTAGAATCAAGTTACATTTCGTCCTACTTAAAGTATCGCCTTTCTTTCGTATGGAATTTCATGAATTACTTTCTGCAACCCTTATTTTGGATCGCACGAACTGCACTTAAATAATTACATAGAATCAGTCAGACACACATATATATACAGTCAACGACAAGTTTAATTTATTTTCAGTCCAATAAATTTAAACAACGAATCGCAAAGGTATAAATTGCCAGACACTGTCGTTTCAGAGAAACAGTATTTCCAATCGTAACGATCTCCAATGAAACGATATTTCCACTAATGTAACTTTAAATTCTCGTCCAATGTCCCCGCTTTTACAATAATGATTAAAAGAGCCGCTCGCGTGCATGTGTTTACACGCTAAGCGTTTGAAAAATCGAGCGGACCCTTTGAACCGTACGCCATCGCGTCCAAGTAATAGCGGGGCAAGTAAGTGAACCTGCGAAATCCAGTTGAACGTTAAATTACTTTTGTTTATCGCCGGAATTTATCGACGATTTACACGGCCGACCGCGCTCGAAAGAGTAACGCGAGGAACAATTCACCCCTTTTTGATTAATGCAGGAGAGAAACAAACGCGCGGGGCATTCACGGCGCCGTTGTATTATTTAACAAAAACCCTGTTGCCAAAGGAGAAAGAAGGGTGGATGGGAATTTTCAACCGTGGTTCAAAAGAACAAAACGCTTTTTGAAACGAGCCCCCGCGTTATAAAATGCCGAAACGGTGTCAGCGGGCGTGCGTAACAATACGTCTATGCGACGACTGGCCCAGATTCGAGCGAACGCAAGGAATGCCTATGCGAGGGCGTCGAGATATCGCTTTTGGTAAGTTATGAAATTCTTCTCGCGAGTCGCGCCTCCGCATGGATGCTAAATTTAATTTTTATCACTTTCCCCCACCCTCGGGTTGCGCGTAGGGGTGCATCGCGACAGCTTAACTCATTCGCGCTGCAAATTTTTACGGAGTTAACGGGTGTCGATGTTCCTGAAATTTCACCTTCGATGGACTGTCTAAACTGGAATTATATTTTAACTCTTTAACAAACGTAATAAGTTTGATGAAATCTGGTGACAGTGGCCAACGTCAGCTAGCTCGCGAAGTCACATTTACGTGACAGCGGCCGTCAAAGTGTTAATCAGTAGCTGAAGAGAATTATGACTAATAATCGTGGAATATTGGGCGTGAAAACCTGATGAAATTGCTTTTCGAGACTTGGGGAGAAAGCTCGTTAATTCTTTTCCTTCTCTTTATTGTGTCCATATAAGGGATCAATAGATTTTTATATGTAATTTTTGTAATTTTATGTTAGCAAATAATACTTCTAGAGACTGAAAAAGTAGTCGATAAACATTAAATTAAGGGTACTCGTTGTACCTTATTGCATGTAAAAATTAGTTGAAAAGAATACACTGTTACTCGTTAGCGTACTCTCGAGATATTATCGTTTTTCTTTACATCTACCATTTTTTTCTTTTTCATCTTGACAAACCGAAAGAAAAGACAGTAACAATTTAATTTGACATTTTCACTAGTCTTGCATGAAATATTCCTGATTCTCGGGAGCGTACGACAGAAAATAATTCTGCACCCTTCCTGCTAAAAAAGATATGGATACGTAAAGCGACGGAAGAATACCCCAGGCGTTTATCTTCTAAAAGAGGGTGAAATACCGGATATTGTCACCCTACTAGCTCGGTCAAGACAATCCACCCTACTGGAATTCTTCCCGATACTCCATGAATCGCGCGTACGATCGAAGCCATTCGGGCGAAAAACTTTTTCCCTCCCCGAAATTACAAGTACGTACAGGGACGCTAAAAATAAACTGACCGTTTAGGGGAGTCACTGCACCATTTTATCGTCTCCCTTTATCGATCCTTCGTTACCCATTATTTTTCGACGTAATATTCCAAGCATCGAGCCGCCTATTAAATAATCACGCGAGATCGCGACACGCCAAACGCGATGCTCCATTTTACTTACGATGCAAAATAATTAGTTTGTTTTACGAAACTATATCTCTGGATAAAATTGAAACGAGTTGAGGAATGTCAACGACTTCGTTTAACTTATAAACTATGAAAGATAATATTCTTTTACTCAACTCCCATAGTATAATTAAATTTGGTCGTTTGGAGTGTTTATTTGCTGTATTATTTATCTACTATACGTTTGATTTATAATTTTTTCAATTACCAAATTTTACTGTTATGAACCTTGGAAAATACTATAACTAGAAACTTATATTACTTCTGCAAAGGCTATGTTTGTGAAAAGACTAGAAATTAATCACATTATATTTGCAGAGAAATGAAACTTTTCCTTGCAAAGACTTTAAATATCATCAAAGTAAAAACAATCAAGATTACATTATCATAATAAAATTCTTTACAATAATATAATTTGCAGTTTTATAAATATTTGTTTCTTTAAAAAGATTTTCTCGTTGCAATTCTTTAACTGTAATTCAATTTGTTTTTATTTTTTTTACATCGTACTACTTGATATAGATTATAATTATACAATTAGCTACGTTTTGATCGATTACAAATTCCCCTTCTTCCAGGTACACAAATTTTAATAATAATAATAGGTCTTTGAAGATTAAAGCGTTAGAATTGAGCTAGTAGAAAAAATAATAAAATACAAAATACTATTATTAATCTAACCTTCACTTTATTATGTTCGAACGAGTTAAATTGTGATATATCTTGTACTCACTTTTTTCAATTTTAAATTCTCAATTTTATTTATTGTTTAATGTTCATTCCTCAACACTGCAGTACTTTACAACTGTTCTAAGGTTATAGTACATAAAAAATGACCTACCAAGTTTATCTTTCACGAGCAAACCAGAAAAAAATATCGAAAAATGAAAACATCTACATCCACCTCACTCTTCGTACATTCTAATCGATTATGTATCGATCAGGTCTGCCAAGTTTATCTTCTACGAGCAAACTAGACAGAAATATTGAAAACTGACAACATCTACATCCACCTCACTCTTCCTACATTCTAATCGATTATGTATCGATTATGTATCGATCAGAATATACGAAGAGTGAATGGATGTGGATGTTTTCAGTTTTCAATATTGTTGTCTTGTTTACTCATAGAAGACAAACTTGGCAAGCCTTTTTTTATTTACTATACGTCCTCAATTATGCATCGATTATGTATCGATTAGAATTTATGGAAAGTAAGATGGATGTAGATGTTTTCAGTTTTCGATATTCTTTTCTGGTTTACTCGTACAAGACAAACTTGGCAGGCCTATTTTTATTTACTATACGTCTTCAATTATGCACCGATTATGTATCGATTAGAATTTATGGAAAGTAAGATGGATGTAGATGTTTTCAGTTTTCGATATTTTTTTCTAGTTTGCTTGTAGAAGACAAACTGGACAGACCTTTTTCTATGTACTACAACCTCGATACAGTTGTAAAGTAATACAGTGTTGAAGAACAAACATTAAATAATAAATAAAATTGAGAACTTACGAAAAAATTGATGAAAAGTGAGTCCAAGGTTCATTATAGTTGTAAAGTATAATAATATAGCATTGAAGAATGTAGATTAGATAGTAAATAAAGTTCCACGCATCCAAATTGCCATTTGGGATGAATCCCAATGCAACTCTTTAAATCATGCCAGAAAGTTCACCTACCTTGGCGTCCCGACTCTTCATTTCCTGTCTCCTGGGTACCGTGCTCTCCCCATCGGCGTACACAAGGTTCCTAATGAATCCGTTGAACCTTGGCTCGAAGATCACGCTCGGCAGCGCCAGCAGCGTGAGCTTGCTATTGTACCAGCTGGGCATGCCGCCCACGTAGACGTCCGAGTTCCCGGCCAGCTTGCCGAACTCGAACTCCTTGCCGCGGGACGTCGAAACAGCACTGACACCGTCCACGGTCAGCGTGGTGTTCTCGTTCCACCTGGTGATCTGGACTTTGTGCCAGTGACCGTCACCCAGATCGTGGCCGACGGTGACGATTTGCGCGCCGCCACCGAGATTGTATCTCAGCCTCAGCGCGCTCTCGACGAGCTTCACCTCGAAGAAGTCGTACGTGCCGCCGTCGTCCGTGTAAAGCAGCAAACCGTTGCCCTGCTCGGTCTTGAACTCGAACTCCAATGTGCCGTTCAGGCCCGCGTTCCACTTACGGAACTGAGCGTAGCTGGTCGCGGAGCCCTCCAGCACGAACGACATGGCCACCTGGCTCAGCAACACCACCAGAAACGGCAGCAGCGCGGCCACGCTGCTGTTCGCGATCGAGGAATGCATGGTTCGTTCACGTAATCGCAATCGTCGCTAGATACTGAGCATCTGATTGCTCGCAAACACTGTTTCTCGCCTTTACGGCGACGAAAGAACGCCTCGTCCTCAACGGTCGCCCGCGGTTCCTCGTGTTGTCATTACAACGATAGTCCTCGGCTAGTTTGCATTTGTTTACCCGGTTAGGCTGGCGTCGGTGGTCGGCCAGGTGCTATTCTATCGTTGTTGGGTCGGTTCGTTGTGTGTACTCCTTCTCCTAGCCACGTTGTGCCGGTTGCCTTCGCACGTGAGCACGCGTGCGCGGACGGTCCTGCGTGCGTAACCGATGGATATGGAAAGAGAGAGTGACTAGAAGAACATCCGCGCGGAATCGTGGACAAATCCCTTCGCGGTGGTGTGCGCTCTGCGACTTGGGTAAGCCTCTCTTTCTATTTACCAGCCGGGCAACTAGAGTGATAGAAACGAACAGAGGATTCGAGAGTTTAGCACGAAGTCAAGGTTGCTCGTAGGTATGTCCCTCGCTTTGGTGATCGTCACATTCTTGAACGTGGGCCCGACGACACGTGACACGCTGGGACCATAACGCGCGTATGTACACTCGGGTTTTACCTTATTCCTCGCGGGAGAGTATCACTTCACAATCACGTTACGCACAATTTGGCTCTGACGAATCTTGCACTGGATTGCGGTCTGATGAACTCACTTTCCAATAATCAGATCGACCGTACGTTGTTTGCGAGATTACGGTCAGCCGGATCGACGTGCAGCCGGAATTTTCTCATCGAGATCATATTCGGTGCACAGGAATCGCTGATCCGTTGCCTCTGTTTGCCCTTACGTTCTCCCCCGAGCAAACATCGATAAACAAATGTTCCTCGATTCGACGCCTTTCGATTCGACGATAACGCGAGGGAAGGCTTGTTATCGCAGGGACTCTAGCAACGACCTAACCTAAGGCACCTCGAGGTGCCTCGTACCACGTCGGTGACACACTTTCTCCCGTCTATCCTCTCGACGTCGTCTCCTCGATTCCCAGCGTCACCCTTTTTCCTTCGAATTCACCGATCACGGTTCAGCCTAATTTCGTTAGGGCCGCGCGATGTCCCGCCGAAATGAGACGATCGGAAATTGGAATATATATATATCTCGATGACACGACCTCGACCTCCTAATACACGGTGACACGAGCACTTTCACCACGCACCCTACGCGATCGACCGATCGTTCGAAAACTATCACCGACGCGAAACGCGAAACCGACCGTCGACCGGCTCTGTTCGATGACCAGGTCAGAGCGACGACGTTTACGTTCACGCGTAAAATCGTACGCGTAACTGTCCGGCCACCCCACTATGGCGCGTGTACTTGACGAAACTTGTATTCGGTCCTCCGCTGGCCGAACGAAATACGCTGGAAAGAGGTTACTCCGCGTCGTCCATCCAGCGTACGTTTATTTCACGATCGATCCGGCACTCGTGGCACGGCGTACGCCCCATTTTTTCCATCCAACCCCGGTGAGTTCCACTGGCAGCCACTGGCACCTGAACGTCGATCAGCAGCCGCCACGAACACCCGCGCACGGTAGGGACGGTCCCAACGCAGAGGGTGTCCGGCGTTCGTTACCTTTGGTCGAAATACGTCGTAGGAGCGTAGCGTGAGCCACCGATTGCGGAGGTGGATCAACCCTCTCGACGGCTCCCGGCTTGATACTGGCCTGGCGGAGAGGAGAACGTTCGGTTGAGACGGTCGGTCGGTTGGCCGACGACGTTGGTGCGACGCCCCCGGCACGACGCCGACGCCTCGCGCCGTTTCGACGCGCAAGCGCCCGCTTAGACGCGGAACGGACAAACACGCGAGAGGAGGAAAAGGGACCGCGGCGGTTGAACGATCGCGGGTCGGAGGAAGACGGACGACCTGGAAGACAAGGTGGAGGAGGATTCCTCGTCGTGTAGTCTGTCTGTTCCGTTGGGTACGCCGCGTACACCGAGGGCCTGTGGTGGTGTACGGTAGCGAGATTGTTCACGGCTACCTTACAGCGTTGGAGAAATACCCTGCCGGCGGGATGCTGGACGCTTGAAAAATTGCTGCCGGAAACCAATGATCGGGAAGCGTTTCGTTCGGTGGTTCGATTCGCGCGACGTGGTCCGGTCGATGACTATTTCGAATCAGGTGTTCGCGCGGAACGCTGAATTTGTGATGATTCTTTAAATGAACGCCCGTGATTCGTTGATTGAACAGTCTTTGAATGCCCAGTTGGCGGTTTCTGAAAGGGATCTACCGAGTTGGGAGGGACTGAAACGTTCAATTTACGAATCATGGTGTTGTGACTCTTCCAACTTGAGGGAATATTTTTTCAGAGTTAGTAAACTGTGGTCTTTAAATCCCCAATTGACGTTTTCACCAAGTTCTAAGAACGATCCCCCAAGTTGGGAGAGAAATTTCAATTTACGAATCGCGGTGGTCTGTTCCTCTCAACTTGGGGGAATATCTTTCCAGAGTTAATAAACCGTGGTCTTTAAACCCCCAGTTGACGTTCTTTCCCTACTCTAAGAGGGATTCACCAAATTGAGAGAGACAGAAGCATTCAATTTACGAGTCACGATGTCTTGACCCTCCCAACTTGGACGAATATCTTTCCAGAGTTAATAAACTATGGTCTTCAAACCCCCAGTTGCTATTTTCACCAAGCTCCAAGAGGGATCTACTAAGTTGGGAAGAATAGAAACGTTCAATTTACGAATCACGGTGGTCTGTATCCCTTCCAACTAGGGGGATTCCCCTTATAGCCCCATAAAAACGCCAACTGGGGATTCAAAGACCACAGTTCATTATCTCTAAAAAGATATTCTCCAAACTATGCTACTCACCGCGTTAAATTATTTAATAATTCAATAATGTAATAGTGCATGATGAATATATAGCATTGCATTCTAATCAGATGTAATGAACCGTAAATTGAGTGGCACTGAAATTGTAAAACACGATGCTTTGTGGAAACATCGTTGTGCTTTATTACATAAATGTTTAAAAGAAAAGAACGACAAAACAATGTTTTATTTAGAGGATTAATTTCGATGGCGAATAACGCAAGCTAGAGTTAGTAATTTTTTGGAATTTTTTATTTCATTCTGTGAAAATTAAATTTTTACTGGGTCGTTAAATCAGAATAAAAAAGTAATTACCAGGTTCAAAGATAAATTGCGATGATGACCTTAGTGTTCGTCCCAGAGCCTTGGTATTCTTCCTTGAGGGATACAGTAATTTCAGCTTTCGAGCGACAGTTTTTACATTGGATTCGAGCGACGGAGTCATTCCCCACTGATTATGTTTAATCAGCACGACCCGTCGACTTGCGCGGACGTTTTTAGACGAAAACGACGGGGAAAAACGAGCGTGATGAAATTTCATTCTAAAAATGAAAATACATCGTACAAAGTATTCGAAATACATGGATGTTTTTTATGAAAATAAGTTCAAACGCCATGCTGCTCAGAATTTTTAATTATAAATAGTTGGAGGCAAACAAATCTAACAACGTAAAATTAAAAATGTTGTAAATATTTTCATACATGATGTAATAAAAACATTTCTAGTGTACATTGTCAGTGTGATTTAAGTACACAACAAATGAGATTTTATTTAATTTTTTCGTTATTAAAAATACAATTATCATTAAAATTTATTTCAAATATTCTGTAAAACATTTACAATTTTTTTCAAAATCTAATCAGGTCTTGAGTTTAAAATATATATTATTCGTTTACAGAAATACTATTGCATTACTTATTTGATTAGATAGAATATCAAAAATGATTTCCTCAAAATTCTAATATTTAAAAAAAAAATTACTGCAAAAATTATAGTATTGTGGCAATTCCAAATATAGAATATTAACAGATAAATGAATTAAAAGCTTAATATCTATTCGAAGATTATACAATATCGAATTACCAATTATATTATATTACAAACTTCATACCTGTAACTTGAACCTTAAAGATGAAGTTCTATGGTATTAATTAATTTCAAATTTAATCAAACAATAGTCATACCTGCAACTGAGAGAAATTTGCGTATATCAATTACAAAATTAATTGAGACATGTAACAGATACATTTATGGTTCCAGTAATTAATTACAGTTAGGTAATTAATATGAACCTTGTAAATTTAACAGAGCAAAATTACAATTTAATAAAGTACTTCCCGTTTAATATTAATATTGTTAATATGCATAGAAGTTTTTTTTCTACTCTAATGTAATTGACAACATTTTCATTCTCCTCGAACTATAATTTAATAATAATTAAATTGAATAACTATTTCCGTAGTTTTAAAGGATAAAACCTAATATTAATATATTTTTCTTGCAATTTGTATAAAAATTATGTTGTAGATGATTCTCTTTTATTATTCTAAACATTTAAAATGAAATTTGGAGAGATTACAATGAAAATGGAATACTGTCCAAGCACACATTTATTATAATTATTTTTATACCCAAATATTCGTTTAAACATAAGAAAATATTTTACGATAAATTGACTCGAAAGTTCATATTACCTCGCTTAATCGTTGAGGGCTAGTATTTATTAACATTCCTTTATAATTCAACACATTTCGAAAATAACAGGTTTCAGATTTCAATATTTTAAACCCATGAATGATAAAATTCAAATATTGAAACGCACATTTCGTAATGGAAGTACAAATTAAACTGCACCGTTTGAAATATAATTACACCTTCAATGAAGCCGTTCTTTGTGTATTGCCAATCGAGTAAACATTTTCATGTGTTTGCACATTCAAATAGAAAAATTTCCAGATAGAAGTGTTCTTTCTTCTTACATGATATCCACTTAATTACAAACTTCCTTTTTTAAACAAAAGAATATGATTTTGTGTATAAATGTATATCTAATTTAAATTTTGCGCCAACCAGGTCAACACATACACAATATAACATATATACATACATACATAACATGCATACACAATATGCACAAAATACCTATTTAATTATTGGTGTTCTGAAAATCCTATTATTCTAACTTTGCATAAATAATTTTCTGACAAAAAAAAGGTACAAACTAAAGTGTTGTGGGAGTTCGATAAAAATAAAAAGGAAACACTCTGCGTACGAATTCCTCAAGAAACGAAGCAGAAAGGATCACTAATAGAAAATTCAATTTCCCGGAAGCAATTCAACTTGCTGCGAGACTAAACGCCAGTTTCATTAATTCCCAAGGTGGACCGCCGAATGAGCGATGACGAGTCCGGTGGAAATCCTTGATCAACCGGTGAAAAAGACCGAACCGAAACGTACGAGCCTGAAACGAGGTGGAAAAGCAGCGGTGCGCGGGTGGGTGGCGTCAGGAGGAAAAGGCGCGGAAGATGGAAAAGGTGGAAAAGAGTGGGGGGAGGAGGTGGTGGGCTAGGGCGAGCTACACGGAACCAAGTGTCCGAATAAGAGGAGCTAGACGGAGAAGGAGAAGGCCACAGAAGTACCGCACAAAGGTGGTTCCCGGGATGGTCGAGGCGAGTAGAAGGATGGTAGGTGTCTGCCAGAAGGTGGAAACCGACGGCACTACCACGAACGTCGGTGCAATGCTGAGAAAGCATGGCACAAGCCCGTGAAAAGCACCGATCCGCGAGAACGATACAACACGAACGGCCAAGATGGCTAACGTCGTTCCTACCCCTTTTGCTTTCCGTCCTCCTCCCCCACTTTTCTCTCTTCAGTCTTTTATGGACGACTAGTGGCTTCATGCTGCTAGGAGGATCGAGTGTCAAGCAAAGAGTCTGCGAGCCGAGGTATCGTTGACGCTGGTCGTCAAGGATCGAGTGTCAATTAGAGGACATCGACGCAAGCGCTAATTAATCGAGCGGAACGCAGCTAGGGTAGATTGACCCTTGCGGGAATAATGGTATCACAATCGACGGTGGGTAAATATTCTCTACAGGCTGGATGGGGATACGAAAAATCGATTTTTAATTCTTGGAGCAAAAGGAAAGTGTATGTCGTTTTTTAGAAGTTTGTAACTCACCCAGAAACTTAGAAAATGAAACATTATTTAGTTACATTTCAAATTCTCTTTTGTGCAGGGTGAATTTTGTTTGCGAATCACAAATCTGAAGTTTTTCCAGATTGTTCCTTCTAGAGTACCACCCTGTGTTAATTAACCTGTCTACGTGTTACTAGTTATTTCTACGCGACTACCGCTTGGATAACGCGTCTGTCTATTACTCACTTTTTCTACTTGATGAAAGCTTTGCTAATGCGTCTGACCATCGGTCGTTATTTCTACTTAACTGCATCCAGGCTAACGTGTCTGACCATTATCTGTCATTTCTACTTCGGCTGGCGTAACCGTTGACGGTATAATGTAATCTCCATTAATTTTGCCTAATTAGGTAAAAGGTCATTACATCGATGGAAACCGGATAATGCTATATCTATGTTAACTATTACAAATACCAGCGTAAACAGAAATAAATGAGTGATATATCTCTCACAGTTGGCAGCCAAATTACACCATAATTTTCAATTTAAAAAACGTAAATTTAGATTTCATACTATACATCGTTATCCTTTACACTTTATTGCTCGCTAAAACAATTTTTTTTTATTTAAATTTGAAAAATCACGGCTTGTACGCTTACGTGAAAAATGCTAGTTGCATGGACAAAAACAGTGGCACATTATTGGAGCGACGAGTGCGTGAATATCTGTGAGTTTTGCATGGATAAATCAGATTTTCGTCCGAAACCAGTGTACATTTGTTATGTTGGAACGCGTTCCGGGGAAAGAGGTTTGCCGGTGGATGCATGGGTCCCGTAAGAAAATAACGTTACACGGTATCAAACGACGAGATGGAACGGAGGAAAAGTAATCCCTTAGGGCGGGGTCTTGACAAAAGAGGACATAAAGAGAAAGACGAGGCGCGGCGAAAGAGTAGAAAGTGACAGGGGAAAACGACGAGTGCTATTCAATCTTGGTGAATGAATCTGCTTTTCACGTTCGTGTCTGATTTACATTCGAATGCCCAGCCGTGCTAGGAAATAACTAAACTGGGTCCGCTGTAATTGCAACCGCGTCGTACGCGTACGCCCGAGCACGTTAATTTATTAAAACTTGAAACGCTTGTCATTCGGTGGACCGAAAATATTACCTAGGAGGGAACACGACGAAGTATCGATCACAGATTTTTATGAAATCTGTCACAATGGCGAGAGCACCCAAAAATCTCTGACCCATTTTTTGGGTTATTTGCCCATCGTCCACGTTGAAGGGGTGAAATCCATTCCACGAAGTAGGGACAGTAAAACTATTAGACACCTAGGAAAAAGTATGATGGAATGAATTTCGTATTTTTTTAGAACGTCGATAAACTGTTTGCGTTGTATAATAAAAGGGCGCGAATCGTTATTTATCCGTGCTCAAAGTTCCCACCATTTCTGTTTAACGGAAAATTTGTTCGCAAGTAGTTCGAGAACTCGCGGGTTAATGGCTTTTAAGTTCTATTAAGTGCGGTCGGACGACGAGTGTGTTAACGGGACAAGTTGAGGCGTCTTCAAAACAACGTAAGAAAGGCGGCGTTCCCACGGGAGTTCGATTCGGGGAAGTTCAATCCGTGGATGACGCACGATGAACATGTCGAAGTGACCTCGAATGGGGGAAAAGAGTAGTTTCGAATTTCCAAGTTTTCCACCTTCGATGTTACTGATTTATATAGCTCGGTATATTTGTGAAACTCAAATTTAGATTTTCTGCGAAACTGTGTCGCCAAACAATTCCAAACCGAAAAACGTACTCTTAAATTGAAAAGTCATTATCCTTTGGGTAAAATGAATTTAAAATAAACAGAACACTCGAACTTTATATATCTCCTAATTCTTTCTTAGACTTTTCTGGAAATAGAAACGTCGATACTCGCAGGTTATTTTCTTTTCGTCGTCCCAGAGAACGTTAAACTTTCACGATATTAACAGATTATTATTTCTGCATATATAGAAAAATATCTCGAGGCGTACACGTGAACTTGTATCGATTCTTCGTTGCTCGTAAATTTCACTAGTCACGCCTCTAAATTCTTGCACCCTTCATTTATGTCACCCTCTATATTGTCCTACATAACCAATCGTTCGTTTCCAATAATCAATATGCCGAAAAATGGGTCCACGGGGTTGGGGCGGATGTAAAGGAAGGAAAAAATTCTTCTTCGATTAGATATTAGCCTTATTATCAATCGAGGCATTTCCATCGATCGTTATCAGAAACCCCGGGACGTTACGTAACGATTTTTGTTCGCGCGAACCTCGGAGAAATTTAAGAAGAGAAAGAAACGAGAAACGGTAGCTCTCGACGAAACGTTCCACGGAGGCGAAATCAGAGCAGAATTAATTAACTGAAACGGCGAAGTGGCAGCATCGATACTCGTGACATTTCCGTAGTCACGGACGCTGCTCCGCAGCAATAATTATAAAGTCCACCAGGGCCCTATGTTGGCGTGTAATTAACCTACAACCGACAATGCCATTTCCTTGAAATGGAAGAAATTTAAATACCAATAACCAAGCCCGGAGGGTGTCTTAGCAAGCGAGCAGAGTGTTCAGCACTCCAGAATCCTGGAGCAATCTAACGAGAGAACCAGATGCTCCGGAAAGCTTTATCAAGCCACGCTACGGAGATCATACTAGGAAGCAGCCATTTTATTTTACTTTATTATATGCATCCCTTTCCCCGACAGAATTCCGTAGGAATTCGCCTTTATCGGGTGATACACTGTTTCCACCGTTTTTGATAGATTTTTCTTATTGGCGAAAATCACGTGGAAAAAGGGAAACGGAAGGGAAGAAAAATTCGAATAGAATGCTTCTGCACGTAACAAGGAATAACATTTTTTCTGAATAGCTGAGTGGTTAAATTTCAATAATAGTTATTGTCAACAAATTCGTTTTCTATAGTTTTATCTTCGTTTTTATGCTGGAGAAAATTTGAAAGAAATATAGTAGAAGCAAGAACGATTTTATTAAGGTTACTGTAAACCAAACTGTACAAGATTAAATTTTATTTATATAGTTCACATTACACAAAAGAATGTCTATAAAAAAAATATTTTTCAACCAACGTGATCGATTAGTTGCCAAAGTGATTAACGTGGAAACGAATTAGTAAGTTTCTGTAATATTTTTACCGAGTCTCTTTCAATTCAAACAGCAAACTAATTCGATTGTGCGGGACAAAGAATAAATTCCGAGTGTGGGTCAAAAGCTTCGACATTTACTGTTTGCTAATCGATTCAATTTACTTTCGACCATGGAATATTTCGAGTGTTTCCATCAAATCCCGATTGAAATGGAAAGCATCGAGCGGGGGGGGGGTGAGGGGGCGAAAGCCCGTCGATTTTCGTCCTTTGATATTTTTAAGTGGACTGGGGGACGAGAATCGAGGGAAACGTAAGTACGTAGTTATAAAAAGCAACGAGGTCAAGATGAGGCTGTGAAACTGATATAACTTCTGCGTTTAAAGAGAAACTATGCCCTCTCGTGCAAAGCGCGGGTCGCTGGAAGGAAGTCTTTCTCGAATTTGAAGTCACAGTAGAATATATACAACACAATTTAAACGGTTGAGAAGAATATTATCTCGCGCCTTTGAAGTCGTATCTTCACACTTAGCGTGGTCGTAAAAGCTTTCTTATCTTGGTAGCGTCGAGGAATTTTATTTTAGTAAACGCTCAAAACGGTGCGCGTAAAATAAATTATTTTCATTATTTTTGTCCCCCCCACCATGTAGTTTTGGATTATTCGTTCTCAAGATTTCATTATTTCCAAACGAAGAATAGTTTTATCCGACCATCTGCCATCGAAAACACGTGAGACGTTTGTAACGAAGTTATGAATCAATTAGTATGAGATTTTTAGAATGAATTTAATTATACGACGAAAACAGTTACTTCTTTTCTACGGTGAACTCGTTCGAAGCTTCTGTACTTATTCTTAATCTTCAATTTTTAGGTATTATATATGTGACGTTATATCTGACTTATGAATTACTCATACTATTGATGAGATAAATTCAGTGACACAACCTTAGTTTGATGAACCTTGACACAATTGATTATCAATATTTTATTGACGTTACTTTGTACTTTAAGGGATTGTAAATTATAAATAATCACAGTTACAACTTTTATGACTTTCCAAATTTCCAGTTTTCGATTCTTAGAACGTCTGTGATCCTGTGAAAGAATATTTCACTATAAACTAATCCCCAGAAACAAGAAACGACAACATCCACGATATCCTGGAACTTGTAACACGAAAATGAAGTTCAGAAACAAAGTTTCGTCCCGATCAAGCGCGGTTTATTAATTTGTAAATAAGATGGTTCCTCGAGAGGTAAATTAGCCGGTCCATTAGATCCTAATTTTCAGAAAATCCGAACGAATAAATTCGACCGCGGGCAGCGAACATGTTGAAAGCGTTATTAAGGGCACGGTATATCTATCGTACCTTATCAGCCGAAAGTATCGACGAGCGGAGAAACGAGCCAGTCTCCCATTAAACGCAATTACTATCTCCGGCCAGTGACTTCTCCGATCGACGACTTAACTCGGTGTCCTACATCCTTCCTTCTTAATTTTCGCGAAATCGCTTCCGGATCCCGCGGGTTCGCGTCTATCCTTTGCTGGGACTGGACACGGGGGATGTTCGAATATCGAGAAATAAATGGAAGCAGAATCGCGCGATGATCAAGTCGCGATGCAGATGAGAAGATGGAGGCGCCCGGAGGAAGCTGGAAAATAGTTCCTGTCGGAACCACGCGACAGGAACGCATATCATTGACCCGTCCTTTCAATTTCTCATTTTCTCCCGACCGTGAGAAGAATCGACGATCGCGAATAATACGCCCTTCTGCTTCTTTAACCGTGCGGTCGAGATCTGCTAAGCGTAGACAGCCATTTCCACGGTGTCGACAGTGAATTTTTTCTTGCCCGTTCTGAGTAATAATCTATGTTGTAAAATGATAGCGACGAGATATTATAACATAGAATTTTTTCGTTCGAGTATTCTACCAGCCAAACAGTGAATATAAAATTATACGTATAAAGGATTTGTCAAAGAAAAGAATTCTAAGAAAACTTTTTAAATAGATATTGGTTGTTACGAACAGTTCATTTAATATTTTCGATAATTTTGTCAGATAAAGATACTATTGATACATTTTGGTACGTGCTCTATACGATAAAATTGTATAGTAATCGTATACAAGGTGTTCGGCCACCACTGGGAAAAATTTTAATAGACGATTCTAGAGGCCAAAATAAGACGAAAATCAAGAATACTAATTTGTTGATTGGGGCTTCGTTAAAAAGTTATAGAAACATTTCCACAAGGTATATTTTCGGTAAAGAATTTTTTTCTCGAAAGCACTTAGGATTTCGGGGGTATGTGTATTCACCAAAAATGTTTGTAATTAACCCCTGCAACTGAAAATAATTTTTTCTGAATGAGTGGAAACTTTTCAATTTCGCCGAAAAATTTAAGGAGAATAGATACACGTCTGGTCAGACATCATATTTTCAGTAATGAATTTTTTTCTCGAAAGTGCGTAGGATTTCGGGGGTTTGTCTATTGACCAAAAATGATTCTAATTGACCCTTGCAACCGACAATAATTCTTTCAGAATGATTTGAAACTTTTCAATTTTCAGGATAACAGACAGTTATAGTCAGATATTATATTTTCAGTAATGAATTTTTTTCTCGAAATTGGTTAGGATTTCGAGGGTATGTGTATTCACCAAAAATGATTGTAATTGCCCCCTGCAATCGACAATAATTTTTTTAGAACAATTTGAAATTTTTTAATTTAATTTTTTTAATAACTTTTTAGCGAAGATCAATAAATTGGTATTCTTGATTTTCGTTTTATTTTAAAATTTTTCCCAGGAGTGGCCGAACACCCTGCATAAAGAGCATCAATTCCGAGTAATTATTTATATTGTAAAATAATAGCATCAACGATAGATTATAACACATGTTCGAAAATAAATAAAATGACACAGAATTTTCTTTGTACGTATAAAGAATTCACCATGAAAAGAATACGATTGATGTAAATTGAATTCTATGAAAAATTTTGAAATAAAGAATCTTACTTTTTTACCGTTAATTAAATATTTTCGATATTGATGTCGGATATAGTTCGTCCAGTTGTATTGATACATTTTGGTGCACGCTGTATGCGATAAAATTGTATAATAACCGTACATAAGGAGCACATAATATGTCGTAAAATTGCTCATCGTCGTTTCGGTATAAATAGCCCACGAGTTGGATTTAATTAATACCGATGACGTGATGTGTAATATCTATCGCGGTCGGGGGATGGGGGAAGTGTTGTGGCCACCGCATCGATTCAAATTAATTCTGTTAATGGCAGCCCGTAATGTTACGAATCCTTGGGTATTGATTTTCAAGGGTCCAGCGGACGATTCCTTATCGTGTGGTTCTACGTCGACATCAAAATTACATTCCTGCCTGGTCACGTATATTCGCGAGACAAACATTTGCATTTCAAACATTTCATCCTTGGGAGCTTAAAATATGTGCAGACTTTCATTTTAAACTGTCTCTTCGTGTCTCCTTTTTTATCAAATCCAACCACTATAAATATCAATAATTTCGGTAGGAAATTAATTTCTCTGCATAATATTTATATTATTGTTCTATAATTTTTCAAAAATACAAGAAAGCATATAATTTATATTTCATATAAATAATCTGGTCCAGTTTAAATTGTTTCTTCGTGTTTCCTTTTTCATCAAATCCAACCACTATAAATATCAATAATTTCGGTAGGAAATTAATTTTTCTATATAATATTTATATTATTGTCCTATACTACAAGTACAAGAAAGCATATAATTTATATTCCATATAAATAATATTTTCTATTTAGCAGACGCAAAGATTTTTTAAACGATAGGAAAATTGTAAGTCTTGCCATAAAAAAAAAATATGGAACGGTTAATGTAAACCATAATGAACGAAAAGGGCACGACCGCGATCAAAGAAAACATTTCGTCGACTAGCACTCGACGTCACGATGAAACCAGAAAATATTTTACGTTCCCAAGAAACTCAATAATTACGCCCCGATGGCGATGAAAATTCGTCGGAATTCGCGTTCGATCGATCGTGCATTTATTAGTTTTCAATAACGTAAAGCGGTAAAAAACAAAAGACGGTGGAAATAGAAACGAACAGAGCCGTAATAATATTGCGCCCGATCGTACATCCAAGAAATGCAGCCTAAGAAATTCCACGGTCTGTCGAACTGCGAAATGAACCGGGACGCTTCGTTTCCCTTTTTCCCTTTCGCGGATCGTGAAACGAAAAAGTTAAGGGATCGATACGCTGTCCAAGGCACCCGCGAGTTTTATCAATAAAAATATCCCGCTATCAGGGAATTGATCCTGCGCATACGTTCGTCCTATTTCCCCCTTAATATCATTTCCATTCGACGAATTTGCCTTTAATCGACTTTTGTTGCCCGCTTCTCAAAGCGTTCTACCCCATCGAGCAGCACGCTTCTATTGAAAATCCAGTCTTAACAAGCATTTTTAATAAAATGTTTCGATCCTCTTCCGCGTATGATACAATAATAATGAATTTAATACGAAACGTGTTGGTTGAGAAATGCATACGAAAAGAATTAATTTTTAAACAAGTGTGGTTAATCATATTGAAGATTATTTGTAACTTGAGAATAAATGTTGACATCATTTTTAAATTTAACCTCTTCACGCCCTTGGCCACATATGTGGACGTTTAGTTTTTTATGATTATAGTTACTGACAATAATAAATAGACCAAAATTTTCACTACAGAGTATAAAAAATAAAAAATTGTCCCTGAAGAGGTTAAAGTTAATATAATTTAGTTTGAAATGGCAGAGTATTATGAACGAATAAAAATAAATGTGTACGTTTCTGTGAAAAGTAAGTATTAAATGTAACTATCATCGACTGGAAGATACTGTAGAGTAAAATTAACATAAAGAAAAATTATTGCAAAGAACAACTCGCAGAAAAACATACGCGACGCATATTAAACAATATGGTGTACGAGATTGGAAGACGATATAATAGCATACTACACGCGAAATTGTGATAAATTCCGAGGTTTAACGAGTCGTTAACCAGAATCGGGCAAACCGTAATCAAAATAACAATTACTTATTACGACCACCGAGTAATTGACGATTACGACTACATAAATGCCAGAAATAATCAGTGTGACTTTAATCGACGAATATAATTAAATTAATTTATGAACGGAATTAAACACCAAAGGTTACAAAACATAACGCGATCTGCTTTAACAACCATCAGCCGTCGATTATCAAATGTTAAAAAATCTATGACTAATATAGTATCATTCTATTGTAAATTCATCCAACTGTGAGAAGTTCAGAGAAATCGTTTTAACGTTTCGCCAGCCAATATGTATCGATACGTGTCTCGATTTTACTTTATAAATTTACTTGAAACGTTATTGGTTCTATCAAACGAAAAGTAATTTATTTTCTTTATAAATCGCCTCAAAACGTATTTTATTAATATTTTTCAACGTCGATAAAGAAAGATGAAGTAACTTTCAGCTAATTACAACGAAGATATCTACTTCCTATAAACTCGCATGTTCGATAAATCGAACAAAGAGCTTGCAAATTCCACGTCTCTTCGCTCATATTTTCGCGATAGAATGCATTGTATACACGCGAGATAAATTGTTCGGTAATTAAGGTGTTCGCCTCGTAATTTGTAGTTTTACAGTTTGTCTGGAAATCTAATTTCAGATAACGTAGAAATTTCCTGGCAGCAGTAAAGGATTGCTTAAGTGCGACGTTGAATGACGCGGGCGTGGAAAGACGTAAAACACATTTCATTTGGTAGAATTAACAACGAAACGCGACAATGGAGGATTGCGCGTACAACTACTTAGAATAGACGGTAATCCGTTCTCGTTAAATGCGAAATGCGCGATACGTTATTGAACAAAGAGTTCCATATATCCGGATTCCACTCCCCCGTAATGTTCTACTTCGCGGTATTTGCGAATTAATATCTTCGCGGGCATATCTCCTTTACGATTATCGACTGGAGAAACATTATCGAAATTGTACCGATATATATGTATTCGTAACGAGCGAACGGAACACCGAAAGAAATCAAATTCCAGGCTGGAAAATCGAGTTCGATGGCTCGTCGTAATCCACGAGGTATAATTTATGTTTACGGTTTCGGGATTAATTTCTCCAAATGCAAGTGTAAAAATTGAGAGAGGCTGATACCTTTATTTTGAAGTTGGAAAAGAAATTTCTGCGTCACTGATGTTAATTTTATTCGACAGAGAATACTTGTGAATAATCTCTGCGTGAAACGAGAAATCTAATTGTGATCAATAGACAATACGAAAAATGTTTCATACTCAATTTGAATGCTTCCAACAAATATCAATGCGTGATAAAATTTTGCCAGAGTTTTCACAGTCACTCACGATTTTTTTTATTTTGTATATATGTTACCGTGAATGACCGAAATTGGAGAATGTCAACTTTCACCGGTGAATGTCAACAGATACCAAATACGTCGGTGAAAAATCGAATATTTCATTACATTGTTGTACATTCGGCCCCTCTCCGGTGTGTGTCGACAATCACAGATATGCTCTGGTGGAGGTCCAAAACAGAAGAGTCAAAAAACAAGCGACTGGCTCTCTCCTGCCAAATCCTTTGTTCTGCTCGGAGTCAATCAGCTTTGTCAGTCTTATGCAAGCTTTGATAACGCGAGCAACGTTTTCTTAATTTTTTTCCCGATAACCTAATTTATACTAAATGGATACTGCAGTAAATCGTGATCTTTTTCTAACCCAGTCCTAACCCAGACCTAACCCAGACTTAATTCAGACTTATTCCAGACCTAACCCAGACCTAACCCAGATCTAATCCAGACCTAACCCAGACCTAACTCAAATCTAATCCAGACCTAACCCAGACCTAACCCAGACCTAACCCAGACCTAACTCAGATCTAATCCAGACCTAATCCAGACCTAACTCAGATCTAATCCAGACCTAACCCAAATCTAGGGTCTGGGTCAGGTCTGGGTTAGGTCTGGATTAGATTTCGGTTAGGTCTGGGTTAGGTCTGGATTAGATTTCGGTTAGGTCTGGGTTAGGTCTCGGTTAGGTCTGGGTTAGGTTTGGGTTAGATCTGGATTAGATCTCGGTTAGATCTGGGTTAGATCTGGGTTAGGTCTGGGTTAGGTCTGGGTTAGATCCTTTCAGAAAGAGAGGCGAAAAAGTTACGTCACCCTTGTGACGTTTTATAGCGACTGAATTACGGAGAAGAAAATATAAATCTCCAACATGTTCAACACTCACCATTAGTGCATGGTGAATGTCAACATTTACCGGTGTAAGTCAGAAATAAGGGTGTTTAGCAAATATTTCGGACATACACTAAGCGACTATGTGAATGTTGACATTCACCGGTGAAAGTCGACATTCTCCAGATTTCGGTGTTTCACTGTAACATATATTTCGAATAGGACTCTGTATATCGACGTGGAAATGTCGAAAGTTTGGATATCCAAAGAACTCACTAAACAAACTATTGGTCCCGATAAAAGTTTAATCACGAGCCTTGTATAACGCACAACCATTTTAGCAGTTACCATGAGTAATATCAGGGCTCAATATTTGCTAAAAATTTTTGTTTTCGAGTGTTTGTTCGCAGGGTAGCAAATTACGAAAATACTACAAGCGTTCGTGAAACATTTTCCGTTGATTTTCTGGGCATGTTTCTTTTACTTTTTCCGACCCAAACAGTAATGGAGAAATTACCTACAATCGTACACGTTGAATCAATGCGGTTGTCCTTAACGAATTCAGCACCAAAGCAATTCAATCAGCTCGTCGACAGAGAGAGAGAGAGAGAGAGAGAGAGAGAGAGAGAGAGAGAGAGAGAGAGAGAGAGAGAGAGAGAGAGAGAGAGAGAGAGAGGGAGAGAGAGAGAGAAAGAGGGAGGATTCGAATTCCTTTCTAATTCTAATCCAACGTTCGTCCGAATCAATTCCAAATAAACCTCGGTAAATTGAATCCCCGTACCTCGTAAAATTTAACTCGATGGGCTGCTCGGGATTTACATTCCGTGTCTTTTTCATCCCCCGCGTATTCTTATTCCTGAGGGCGAGCGCGATAACGAGTTCGTAGCCACGAGACCTCCCAGCCTCGCGACTTCTTTTCTCGAATCGAGCCACGAATCTTGACCCAGTTCCGACGGTTACAAAAGGCCGACACGGAATGTATCCTCGTTTGATTTCGGTCCACGGCGCGGAACGTCCGAGTGTGTGTCGTATGCCGGACCCGTGGAACCGGAAGAATCGAATCGACGAAAGTTTATAGAGGTTGGCTCCATAAACGACCACGGGACGGCCGTATTGCAGTTTAGGGTGAGACGTCTCTTTCGTGGGGAGGGATGCTTCGCCGTACAATAAACGGGGATGAACCACGGCGAGCCCACGATACCCGTTCTTCCTCCATTCCTCATCGCGTACAGGATGCTTCGATAAGTGACACGAGTCAACGATAGTGTCTTTTTTATTTCATCGCGAGATTCGGCCACAAACTTGAACAGACTCATATTTAAAGTAAAACTGTACTCAGATTATTTTTAAATAATTTTATAAATACTCTTCGATGGTAAATTGGTGGTAAATACTTTAGGGGATGATTCTTGAACAGACTCAAATTTAAGACAAAACTGTACTCTAATTATTTTTAAATAATTTTATAAATACTCTTCGATGGTAAATTGGTGGTAAATATTTTAGGGGATGATTCTTGAACAGACTCAAATTTAAGGTGAAACTATACACTATTTATTTTTAAATAATTATGTACATTCTCTTTGATAAGAAACTGGTAGTACAAGGGTAGACAGTATTAGTGTATAAAACTATACTGTTTATTTTTAAATAATTTTGTACATTCTCCTTGATAAGAAACTGGTAGTACAAGGGTAGAAAGTATTACTATATAAAATTGTACTCAGTTTATTTTTAAATAATTTTGTAAATACTCTTCGATAACAAATTGGTGGTAAATATGTTAGGGGATGATTCTGCAGATATTAATAATATACAGAGTGTTCGACGACCCCTGGGAAAAATTTTAATGGGAGATTCTAAAGGCCAAAATAAGGCGAAAATCAAGAATATCAATATGTTGATTGAGGCTCCGTGAAAAAGTTATTAAAAAATTAATCATTCTCAGAAAAAATTATTTTCGGTTGTGGGAGTCAATAACAATCATTTTTGGTGAATACACATACCCCACAAATTTTACCCATTTTCGAGAAAAAAATTCATTTCTGAAAATATGATGTCTGACCATATGTGTATCTATTCTCCTTAAATTTTTCGACGAAATTGAAAAGTTTCCACTCATTCTGAAAAAATTATTTTCAGTTGCAAGGGTCAATTACAATCATTTTTGGTGAATAGACATACCCCCGAAATCCTACGCACTTTCGAGAAAAAAATTCTTTACCGAGAATATACTCTGTAGCCGGAAATGTTTTTATAACTTTTTAACGAAGCCTCAATTAACAAATTAGTATCCTTGATTTTCGTCTTATTTTGGCCTCTAGAATCTTTCATTAACATTTTTCCCAAGAGTGGCCGAGGTATGTTATCGTTTGCTTGAATTTCTGGGCAATTTAAATTCTACAGTAAACGGAGCGAAGAAAAAAATAGGATGAAAGAAAGTAAAACGAAAAGGGCAGAAAATACACATATAACAGAATGGTAGTACCACGGACGAATGGGGCGAGGTTCAACGACGGACCCTTTTACAACCCAACCCAAATTGAATACACGAAGCAGCCAATGCAATCAGTTTAATAAAATTTTATTTCAACGAAATAAAATGATTGTTTAATACCCTTTTTCTATTACCGGTTTAATCTACTACGAAACAACGTATTCGGAACTGCTATATTATTTTCTAAAATAATACATTGAATAATCGGTTACGTAAACGATTCGCCATTACTTTTATTTTCAGTATTAATGGAACGATTTATTTAAAGAAGATTCCCCGCACACATTCCGGGCACAAGTTTCTTGTAAAGTATTCCTCTACCTTCGGTAGTTTTTGTAACGAAAGAAGTTCGTAGCTGCAGAGGGAAAATCTTTGCACGCTCTGTAAACTTTCGTAACTGACTACACCCGACGAGAACTTATTTCAGCTCGATGCGTCTTTTAGCGAACATAATAGTTTTAATTAACTATAAAAATTTCCCGTATCATCGTGTTTTAATCGAACATTACTTTCGTGTAAAACCGATGGCTCTAAAACCTTCGTTTTATGCAAAGCGGCGCTTTAACGGGGACAACATTCACGAATAAAGACAACTTGAGGGATCGCGACCCAATTATAGCATAAGTGGGACATGCCAATTTCGCGTCATCTGTTAAAGACAGCTCGTCTGATATCGACAAGTCTCACCGTTGTCTAAAGGAGACAATTTCTTCCAAGGTTGATCGAATTTGATTAGAAGCATTCATCTTTTCGCGTAATAATAGAAATTCGCAACTTTATTCGAGCAGTCCCTATTTTTATACGTTCAAGATCAAGCAATTTAACTGTAGACCTTCGGGACGAAACGGAGCTCCATTTTAATTTTTAAATCGATTCTCGAGACCCTCGATACTTTTTTTAAATGAAAATACGAACTAATTTTAGCAATTACCAAGAGTAATATACAAAATATCAAGGCTTAATATTTGCTAAAAATTTCTAATTTCCAGAAAAGAAATTTATAAGACAAGCTTTTTAAAATCTTCGTTTTCCGTGTTTAATGCGCTATTTTCATAATTTTGAGTTTCGTTAAATTTTGTTGCATTAGTTTATGTACTCCATGGTTCTTTGACAAGATTTTGCAATAAAAAATTTGTATCGTATACATTTAAAGCTACCAAAAACGTAAAAATACGTGTAAAAGAGAAATTATTTATACCTAACCGTTTTTATTTAATAAACCCTCACAAAAATTCTCAATCTGACTGTCCCCTCTAAGGAACCGAAAAAAATAATTCCAAAGCCGAGACACGACCATAAATCTTGACCCCGCGATTTTCGACGAGTATACGAGAACAAGTGCCGCGACAAATGGCGGATGAAGCGATTTTTGGATCGTCTGAAAAACAAAACGACGACGCGAAAAGTTTCGCGCGTTCGATCCGAGGCTAGGCGCGTTAAACGGCCCGGGGGCTGTATTCTTGGCGCCGATCGTTTTCACCGTGCACGTCCAGTATCGTTAAAATTGTCTGCCTCCGTGCACGCACTCGCGCGTCGAATTTCAAAAAGAAATAGATACACGCCGCCGGAAGGTGGACGAGATTACGAACAAAGGGAGGAAAGTTGCGCATTTGCCGGCGAATTGCCGGAAACGCGTTCGCGGAGGGACGAACGGGAGAGAGCGATGGAGCTGGGCGCGATGGCAATTCGACGCATTCACGGTCAGATCCATCGCCGGTTAAGCGACGTAACATCGGTATCGGGGAATACGTTGTTAAGCCCGGTGCTTCGCTCCGGCACGCTCGAAACCAGCGTGAAACTTTTTGCGTAGTCTCTCGTCGACCTGTAGCGCAACCCGATACTACGTAATTCGATTGAAACCGCGGCTCGATCGACCGACCGTTGCCTTGTTATCAGACGGGGAAAAAAAGGAGCAATCGGTTGCGGAAAGGAAAAATTGGTGTGCTCCGTGGCCACCAAGAGACGATTCCAGTCGCGTGTTTGTCGATACGTGTAATTGCTGATTGTATCTTTCGTAGACATCGAAATCGTGGCTCTCTGTTCGGGAATCGGCTGAAACGGAACCGATTCGGGGTCATTTTTGACCCCAAATTGAATCGAATGAGAAAACTCGACTGTATTTAAAATGTAGCAATTTTTATTTTGTTTAAAATTATTGTTACGCTTAATATTGTGGTTCTCTTCTGTAGATCCGATTGTATCTTTCGTAGATACTGAAATTGTGGTTCTCTGTTCGGGAATCCACTAAAACGGAACCGATTCGGGGTCATTTTTTACCACAGAGTGAATCAAATGAGAAAACTCGACTCTATTTAAAATTTAGCAATTTTCATGAATTTTTTTAGAGCGACTGCTACGTTTAGACACCAAAATTGTGGCTCCCTGTCCGGGAATTGGCTGAAATGGAACCGATTCTGGGTCACCTTCGACCCCCACATTGAATCAACTCTATTTAAAATCTAACAATTTTCATGAATTTTTTTTAACCGATTGCTACGTTTAATGTTGTGATTCCCTTTTGTAGATTATTTAACCACATTGCAGCCGTGCATTTTCATTTTTCGTGCGATTTAAAGTAATTGCTTTTCATCGTTATCTCGCTTGCAATAAGCACGTATGTATGTATTTAAAAATCACGACTCGCTGGGCGTACATGATTCCCAACGAAAAAATTGAAAAGACTCTTAATTGGTGCGTTCATCGTCATCGTCCAGGTTAAAATAAGTAATTTACGTTGCAATTTTTTAACAAAAAATACTACGATATGCTCAACGTAAAAATATAATTCTAGTCTTCATCGTATAATCTACTTCTAACCAAACACGAGTATCAAAGTTACATTAACTTCGCAACTTAATTGTGCAATTTACATTTAAACGAGAAAATATTTTGAAATTGCGTGCGCTTTCGCCGCTCGTATCTTCGTGGCAATAATTTTATTCCCGAATAACGAATAAAAAAATTTTACGCTCGAATCGTAAACTAACTTCTGCCCGGTGTTTGACTCGCCCGGACGTCGGTTCGAAAAAGCCTTTAACGGATCAAAATTCACGAATTAAATTGGGAATAAAATACGAAGTTGGCGTACGTGCGAGTTTGAAGTTTTTATTCGATACCCGCGAATAAAATTTTCTCGTCTTCCCACCGATGTGGAATAAACGTGTGTTGTGTGAGTCGTGACGTTGCAGTGACGTCGTTACTGTTACAGTAAGCGCTCACATCGACAAACGGAATGACCTAAATAGAGCTTATGAGCGCTTAAAGCGCATAAGCGTTCAACCGAAACACGCCCATAATAACCAAAGAGTAGCTACACTAATATTCTCTGTTTAGAAAAAGACGAAATGACACACCAGTTTCAGTATCCATTTGACAATGATCAGCAAACATAGAGGCATTCAGCAAATTTGAAATATTTCTTTCTAAATTAATTTTATAAAAAAAAAAAGAAATATGGTAGAAAAGGATGAAATAACATTCCAGTTTAAGTATCCATTTGACAATGATCAGCAAACTTAAATTTGAAATATTTCTTTCGAAATTAATTTTATAAATAAAAGAAGTATGGTAGATTTATTTATCAGAATCGATCTGCATCGAAATTAAAAACGTTCTATTCAATATAATATTAACAATTAAGATACATGTGATATTAACATCGAACTTGTACTTTAATTTCAGATGAAAACGTCTCCATTGAAGTTTCTAATCCCGAGCGTCCAGCAGAAAGAATCCGCATTGCAGGTGACATATAAAAGGTAGGAATTTGTCGATGCTACATAATTTTGAGTTTAATTACCGAAAACAATCCATCTGATCGTAAATAAAAGCGAGACAAGGATATTAGATTCGCTGTACATCCAATTTAAAGGGACAGGGTCAAGTGAGTGCTCGAAAGACGCCTCTCGACGTGGTATCTCTTGGTACATCCACTTTTTGATAGTAAGTATGGCCCCCGAGGTGCCATCTGCCGCAAACGCGAGCAGTTCTCATACTCGCGAATACGATTCACTCTTGCGACACTCGCGGAAGAATAATATTTGTGCAAACAAGCGAAGTCTCGTTTCAGAGAAGGTTCGAAGTACCAATGAATTTCAGCGAAGATTACGCTTGTCAAAATAGATCCTAAGCGTCAGTGTAAATATAATATTACCTTTTGTAAGGAAGAAGAAAATGTAATATAAAAATTCTATTCAAGAACAATAGTCAGCAAGAAAATGTATGGAAAAATGAGAGAAAGGAAAAGAGAAGAAAGGAGCCTTTTAGAAAGTAAGACAAGTGAGCCTTGTCAAGAGATTTCCAGTACTCCAAGGATAACTGACAAAACAAAATGGCAGCAGATTTTTTTCCTTCTTTATGAAAGGCTCCTTCGTTGTCCTTCTGAATAGAATTATCAAATATTTAATTATGGTCCATTATCCTTACTATACACTTAGAAAGCAACAAGTTCTATTGGTGATTCAAAATGAATGAAATGAACACTTCTAACGCGATGATCGAACATTGTCTACCGTCCAATAGCTGACGGTTTTTGAATTGAATTATTTTGTCGACCATTTTCCTCTATTTTGTTCGTTTCGATGGAATAAAATTATAGTAATATTTTTCACAATAACAGTAATGGTAAAAATTGTACGAAATAAAAATTTCCTAACTACTTGTAAAATGTAAATCCTCGGTTTGCGTTTCAAGTGGTGCTCGAGCTCGCAGGATTCCACGTTTCGCTCGGGCTTACAGAGGGGTACGAGTGTACGAGAAAACTGAGATTGCGGATCATCTGCGTTTTGAATATTTCAAGCGGATAAATAATTCGAGTCGTAGTCTTACTCATACCGTAGTCACGTTCGCTCGAAACTTTGTAACTCGCTGGGAACGATAGGAGGATCAGGCGATTTGAATCGGTCGTCCTCGATATCAGAAGGACGAGAATGCAAAATTTATCCGTATCCGTTTGGCGGAAAGTCCGCGTCGAGCGCTAAAATATCTGATCCATTTAAGTTTTTCCGAGATCGATTCGGGGAAAACTGGGGATAAGACGCGAAATTCCGGGCCCGTGAGATCCATCGGGACGGTTAATGGGCACGTCAATCGACTCTTGAATCGGTACGGGGGACACTCGAATCAATCATTTCGATTACGTCTACGTCGATGACGTTACGTGGCCGAAAACTAGCTCGCGTCTCGTTCGAATGTCCTTCTTATCGCGGATCTGGAACGATTCCCGCGATTTAAATGCCCCGTGCCGTTTTTCCCAATACGATCCATAGAGATAAACTCTGCTTTCGTTAACTGTACGCCGTCTGAGATCGAATACAATGTTAACGGATCGATGAGAGTCAATTTTCACGACTCGTTGAGAAATCTATTTACTAGAATATTAATCAGTTTCATAGGCATTGATAGCTCGAAAACATAGTTCAAACATACCTAAAAATTGAACTTAAGAATTGGACTGCAAGTGTTGGAAACTGTAGATGATAAGAGCTGCCTTGTAAATGTGTTTAATATTTCGAACAATCCATTTTCCTGCATTTTATTTACACGGATAGATAGCTATTATCTGGGAGTATTTCTCCGAGAGCGTAGGGGAATAGTGCAGCTTACGATTACATCGTATTATCAGGGAGATGCGAATAAAGATAGCCAAGGAATTCGATGGGAGGTTCGAAGTATCTATTTTATTATATCCGGAATCTGAACATCGCCAAACCATCTCGAACTCTCGCATCGCAAATTCTCCATCGAACTAGCCATTACGGAGGTCCCGCGGAAACGATTGCTTTACGCTGCTCCCACGATGTCTTGCTTTATTAATCGTTTATATTGCGCCGGCGATGGACTAGCAGTGTTCAAAGTGTTCGGCGTTATTAGTGTTACTAAAGTCTGCCGTTGCTATTTTTCTCGTCACGTCGGGTACGAGAATTTAGTACGGAGTATAACGAAACCGTACCTCCAAATAAAGGCGTTTACTTCCTCGTTGTTAGCCATAAAACGAGAGCCATAGGAATAAAACGTTCTTTTATAGGTTATAAATTTAATTATTTACGAGAAAATGCTGGCTGGTAATTACAGAAACGTCTTGTATACAAATTTAAATTCATTTTCAATTGAATGAACAATTTATTATCGAGTTTTATCGCTGGAACTTCTCTGCGTGCATAGAGTCAAAGTTAATTTCAAAATAAACATATAAGACAGCATAAATAATAATAGTTGATATGTTCATCGGATAGGGGATGAAATGCCCTTTAAAATGAGCGTTCGTACCAGTCGATAGCGTTATTAGTTCCGGAGATATGAGGATTTCAGTTTCAAGTCGATCGCATCAAAATAAATTTCAAAATAAACATAGAAGAAAAAATAAATTCTAAAAGTAGTTACGTTTATTCGATAGGGGATGAAATGCCCTTTAAAATGAGCGTTCGTACCAGTCGATAGCGTTATTAGTTCCGGAGATATGAGGATTTTAGTTTCAAGTCGATGCGGTGGCTAGTTTCGGAGATACGAGGGTCCGAAGCGTTTGTTTACGTTTCATTCAGTTCAATGAACTCGCGCGCGCGACAGTAGTAAACAGTGCGTAGTAAATTCTTGGAAATACTACGACTTCCTGGTCACGTGACTGTCTCGACTCACGCGCGAGAGAGAGGTCCAACGCGACGCGTTAGACGGAGACAGAGATAGTCAAATTAAGAAAAATACCCTTTTACATAAATTACGATATCTCGAAAACGGAAAGTCCGATCGACAAAAACCAAAAACCATTTTAAAGGCGAAGCTTGACCACTGCCAACGGTGGTTTAATAATCAATAAAACGCTAGTAGTTTTGAAACTACACGCGTCCAAAGTTTTAGTATTTTTAATGCGCGTTAATAGCCTTTTCTAGGGCAGAGAGCGGAATTTTAAAAATTGTCTTTTACATAAATTACGATATCTCCAAAACGGAAAGTCGGATCGACAAAAACCAAAAACCATTTTAAAGGGGAGACTTTGCCATTTCTATCAGTGACCCAATTTTCAATAAAACTATAGTAATTTCGAACCTACACAGGTGTAAAGTTTGACTATTTTTAATACGCATTTTCACACTGTTCTACGACGGATAGAAAATATAGAAAAATATAAATCGTCATATAAATCAGGAAACACGTAAAGAATATTGATAAATGACACGTATACTATAAGCAAAGAAAAGTCAACAACCAGCGTGGCGTGAATGACAAGGTATTTGCTTGCAAGTTCCGAGCTTCTTCTGCTCTGCAGTTTCAAACCCTGCCAAAACAAATCCTATAAGAAAAGTCGTGAAGTTAAATGGCGCTGAAATAACATCGTATGATAGAAATTATAAACGAAATTTTAAAACAGTCATTTTTAGAGTTCAATTAAGTTTGACTTAAATTAAAAATAGATAACATTGAACTTAATTTCGTTCGAGGAGGAAATGTGAGAAAAATGTATTTGCTGCCTAAAGTGTAATTTTGCATATCAATTTGAATTCAGCAAATAGTGACGGGCAAATAACAGGAAATATTCGAAAGTGTTGCTGTTCTGAATATTTTTATTTTCTTCTGAAAGCAAAGGTTGAGAGAAAAATGGCCACTTTCGTTCGAGCCTCGCGCGGAATCGTGATAATCGCGACGCGTCGCCTCCTTCGCTGAATTCTGCTACATCTCGGGATAACTGAAAACGCCGGAGGAAAGGGTGGATAACATTGAAAGGGTCCGTACGAGCTCAAGTTTCGAAAAGCGACGTAATATTGCGCGCACAAACGCGTACACGTATTTCATTATTCGTCTACCTCTTCTCGCGGCACACAGAAATAAATAACACACGTGTGTGCGTGTGTACGTGGATACGTACCTGTATATACAGGGTGTCCCGCCTGACTCGAGGACTTAAAACGCTTTGTTCGATTTTTACGACAGGGAAAAATGTCGAAAGGAACAAATATTGATCAAACAATTTTTCTCCAATCTTTCTTCTATTTTTCTTTTTTATAGAACTACATATTTTGTTCTACTCTCAAGAGATAAATTCAAGACAAGTGTAATACACTTTTGAACATCAAAAAACTCGCGTAAATTGATATGTTTCGATGCAAATACGAACCTATTTTATATCAGATATTTAATATAATTATCGGTGAAATACGTAATTTTACAAGTGACTTGTAATGTTCAAAGTCAACTTATTATTGTGTATGAAAGTGAGATAATTTATTTGTGTATCGTACTTATCTCTTACGAGCAAATGATGTTTGTACTTCGGTATATTTTTATATTTTATAAAACGAATGAGACGTATTTAGTTAGGACACCCTGTATATACGGCGGGTGTGCTACTTTCAAAGCGAACAGACACGGTGGGTATTGCACGAACGCCTATATAATCCGCAATATTCGACGTGTGCCGTCGTCGAAACAGTGACCATCCACTTACACACACACACATACACACACGTCATGTACTTCCATCTATCTCTATGTGAGTCGTCAATATTTAATAGACCACGTGTACAGGTTACAGACCATAAAATTATTTAAACTATTCACCTATTTGCATACACATGGTGTAATTTTCTTGTATATTTGTTTAAAAGCACACATTACGTTAGGTTTCATCCCATAGATCTTTATTTTAATCTTTTCCACGATTTCAATTGCCAAAATTCAAACAAGAGTATAACTATTGAAAATCAATCGAAATTTATTTTTCTTCTCAATAGAAAATTTCGAAAAGTGGTTCACATCCTGAATAAAAATACATGGAAAACATATCTCAAACTTCGAAAGTTAATCGATTAATTTTCGAGGGAGCCGTATTTAACGATCTAACCGCGATTATTCCATAGATAACTACTTTCAGTACGATTTTACATATTCGTTGGAGGACCATATTTTTAATCCTCTGTTATATTAAAAAGGTTTTTTTTTGTCGCGACCTGATTTCAGGGCGAATATTTCTTGCCTTCTTTGGGGCGGTCGAGTGACGTCTCCCCGTAATCTCCGATGATTATACTTCGTAAAATTTTTTGCTTCTGGTAAATCCCGATACTTACGCAATCTTTAATATCGAGCAGCAATCTTCGATAAAAATTACTGTGCCCGTGCAGGGAGCTATTTCTATAGATTTTAAGCCATAATATAAGTACTTGGGTACAATATGCCAAACAGTAGCACTCAATCTTTCGTTATTATTCTGTGTGTGCCTTTCCATGCACCGTTACAACACATCTTCCTATCAATTTTCGTAAATCGACGGTAAAACATTTTGCACAGCTTCGAAATTGTATTTAATAATTTAAAAAATTAACTGGTACACATACCCACGCCTCCGTATTAATTTTCCATGTATGAGTATTTTTATTCACACTTTTCTTTGAAAAATGAAGCACGTTCAATGCATTGATTATATACACTGAACTACTGGGATCTGATCTTATCAACGACATGAGATAAATATACTTACAGACCCTACATATACTTAAGAAACAAGTTGAGAATCGTGTCAACTTCTAGAAAAATATTAAAGCCCATTACCCTTAAAATCGAGATAAATAAAGATTTTGCAAACTAGTTACAGAAAAATAGCAATGCTATTAATAATGAAAAGCACAATTTTTATTATAAGATGACACACAAATGAACTTAACTGGAAGAGAAACGAAAGAAAAATATTAATGTTTTTTCTAAGGAAAGCAAATTAAATGAAAGAAATGTTACACTTTAAAATGTAAAAGTATTGTTATACTTTTGCAAAGTACGTAAATATATGTGTATCAATTGGAGTACACTGGTGAGGAACAAAATGTGCGAGAAAGGAGTGTGTTAATCGCGAGATTCGCGAAATCTTGAAGATCTACGAAGGCAAGTTGTAGCGGCGACAGAGTCCAGAAACTTCCCTCGACCTTTCTCGTTCGCTGGCCGAAAGTGGATCGCGAAAATTGGATTAACGAAGCGGTTAGCCGCACGCCGGGATCGTCCGATTATTTCGAATGACAAATGACCCGCAGAGGCCTGACGGCGTGGAAATGCAGGTGGGCACATTTGCCGCTGATAGCGCGACCGCGACACCATTCCTGGATGCTGAGCCGTCCAGGTGCGGATACGAACGAAGACGATGAGCTCTGCCCAGACATGATTCGTCCTGGACCGCAAATTCCACGAGGCAAATCGTAAACCCTGCGAACACCGATCCGCGTCGTCATGCAAACGACCAAGACGGAGGAAAGGACGTTCACCATTTTTAGATTTTTCATTTCTTCCTTTTTACTGACCTCGAGTTTCTGCAATCGTTCATAAGGAATTGTGTGTAAATTCAATGGACAGCTTGGTAGAGTTATTTAGTAGTGTAAAAATTCAAGATGGAGGAAATGAGGTGCGCCATTTTTATGTTTTTCATTTCTTCCTTTTTACTGACCACGAGTTTCTGCAATCGTTCGTAAGGAATTGTGTGTAAATTCGATGGACAGCTTGGTAGGGTTATTTAGTATAAAAATTCAAGATGAAGGAAATGAGGTGCGCCATTTTTATGTTTCTCAATTTTTTTCTTTTTATTGACTTCATGTTTCTATAACTGTTCATAAGTTATAGTAAATTGTAACGTAATTGTAAATAAATTCGATGGAAACCTAGGGTAACTTATTGTTAGTCGTGTAGAAGACCAAGATGGAGGAATAGAAGTCCACTATTTTTGTGTTTTATTACCATTCTAATAACATTCTAACAGAAATGGGAGTGTGAATGATTTTCACGTGGATTATTATGACAAGGAAAATTGCAAGCATAACAATAACTACACGATCCTAAATGCAACAATGTGCCAGCAGGTTTTGTTTTGTTGTAAGTGAATTCGATTCACAGCTTGTTAGGGTTATTTAATAGTGTAAAAGATCAATTTTTATATTTTTCAATGCTTCCTTTTTATTGACGTCAAATTTCTGCAATTATTCATAAAGAATTCTAAGCAAATTCGATGGACAGCTTAGGGTAAGTTAGTCTTGTGAAAAACCAAGTTGAAGAAAATGAGGTCCACCATTTTTATATTCATCATTTCTTCCTTTTTATTGACCTCGAGTTTCTGCAATCGTTCATAAGGAATTGTGTGTAAATTCAATGGACAGCTTGGTAGAGTTATTTAGTAGTGTAAAAATTCAAGATGGAGGAAATGAGGTGCGCCATTTTTATGTTTTTCATTTCTTCCTTTTTACTGACCACGAGTTTCTGCAATCGTTCGTAAGGAATTGTGTGTAAATTCGATGGACAGCTTGGTAGGGTTATTTAGTATAAAAATTCAAGATGAAG